>NC_138310.1:30335000-30417500 GCF_965601325.2 Salmo salar | reverse complement strand
TGTGAGTATGTATAACTGTGTGTGTGTGTGTGTGTGTGTGTGTGTGTGTGTGTGTGTGTGAGTATGTATAACTGTGTGTGTATGTATTTGTGCATACAGGTCAACAGCTGATGTTGACGGCAGGTTCCGCTCCAGTGGCTCCCCAGCCAGGATATCCAGGAGGCTATGGATACGCTGCTCCAGGCTACCCCACCCAGCCCCCCTACAGCTACAACATGTAGACCACCTCTACCCCACCCAGCCCTCCTACAGCTACAACATGTAGACCACCTCTACCCCACCCAGCCCCCCTACAGCTACAACATGTAGACCACCTCTACCCCACCCAGCCCTCCTACAGCTACAACATGTAGACCACCTCTACCCCACCCAGCCCCCCTACAGCTACAACATGTAGACCACCTCTACCCCACCCAGCCCTCCTACAGCTACAACATGTAGACCACCTCTACCCCACCCAGCCCTCCTACAGCTACAACATGTAGACCACCTCTACCCCACCCAGCCCTCCTACAGCTACAACATGTAGACCACCTCTACCCCACCCAGCCCCCCTACAGCTACAACATGTAGACCACCTCTACCCCACCCAGCCCTCCTACAGCTACAACATGTAGACCACCTCTACCCCACCCAGCCCCCCTACAGCTACAACATGTAGACCATCTCTACCCCAGCCAGCCCTCCTACAGCAGCTACAACATGTAGACCACCTCTACCCCACCCAGCCCCCCTACAGCTACAACATGTAGACCACCTCTACCCCACCCAGCCCCCCTACAGCTACAACATGTAGACCACCTCTACCCCACCCAGCCCTCCTACAGCAGCTACAACATGTAGACCGCCTCTACCCCACCCAGCCCTCCTACAGCAGCTACAACATGTAGACCGCCTCTACCCCACCCAGCCCTCCTACAGCAGCTACAACATGTAGACCACCTCTACCCCACCCAGCCCTCCTACAGCAGCTACAACATGTAGACCACCTCTACCCCACCCAGCCCTCCTACAGCTACAACATGTAGACCACCTCTACCCAGCCAGCCCTCCTACAGCTACAACATGTAGACCACCTCTACCCCACCCAGCCCCCTTATGGCTTCACCATCGGTCCATGCATCTCAAATGGAACCCTATTCCCTGTTTTGTGCACTACTTTTGACCAGGGCCAATAGTGCTCCAGTCAGAAGTAGTGCACTATATAGGCTATAAGGTGTCCATTTGGGTTGCAGATCATGTATAGCATAAGGTCCCAGTAACCCCACATCCCAACCCCTCTTACCCAACCTGAATCACCGGGATCAAATACATTACAGATGCAGCTTGCTAATGGATTCCCTGCCTTGAAACCCCTGATACACAATCTCTCTACTCTGAGATACACCTAGTCCACCTCTGGACACTCCAAACCTCAACTCCACCACCACCATACCCAACGCTCTCAACCGAAAAGACCTCCACTTTGCTCCCATCTCCTCTCACTCCCCACCTCCTCTTGCTCCCCCTCCCTCTCCAATGGACTAGAGCAAGGCTAACTGACCCCTCTACTTAGGCTGGCCTGACCAGCCCCCCCCATTCACCACTGCACAGCATGGCGACAGCTCTTAGCTCCTAGAGAAAATAGCTAACAGATAAATAGCTAACAGATAAAAGCTAACGTACAGTACACCACTCTGTCCAGGTATATTCTATCACTGTTCCATGGACTGTATCAACCATAGAGCAGCTTTTTAAATATTTGTTTTTCTAGAGATGATAATAGAGTACTGGTAGTGAAGACTTTGTTACTGAGGAGCCAGAGAGGGAGTGGGTGAGGGGCTCATCACGGAGTGCCCCGCCCTCTGAGCACAGCTAGGCCTTGTACAGGTGTCAACTTTGAGTCATTTTACAAGTTTGTTTCACGACTGTCTCCTACGCTTGTTTCACGACTGTCTCCTACGCTTGTTTCACGACTGTCTCCTACGCTTGTTTCACGACTGTCTCCTACGCTTGTTTCACGACTGTCTCCTACGCTTGTTTCACGACTGTCTCCTACGCTTGTTTCACGACTGTCTCCTACGCTTGTTTCACGACTGTCTCCTACGCTTGTTTCACGACTGTCTCCTACGCTTGTTTCACGACTGTCTCCAACGCTTGTTTCACGACCGTTTCTGTTCAATAGTTTTTGTTTGTCCATCTGAACAGGTACTATGTGTTGAAGCTGCAACACTATACAGTACTATGGACTCGGAACACTAGTTATTGGGATTATGGTGTACTTACTGTGTGTAGTTTATCAAGCATGTAGGGATCTGTTGACAACACCAAGACTGGGAAGGTTTTTATTGATTCTCCTCTCCAATGCTCTTGTGCTAGCTGATAATATCCAGGTCAATGTGGACGTTTGGGTCTCTCCACTTAACACTGTGATGTATGGTACACGATCCCACAGCTCTGGAGTTGATGTGAAACATAACTGCTATATGCTGACGTCTGTGCATGTGCTGCCAAACATATAATGCTGTAACAATGCAACCAGGAGCACAATTTCCATGTTATGCATTTAATAACAAGTATTACCTATGTTGTGTTCAAAGCTGAACAAATGTATTTTGAAGCCTTTTACTGTCCCACCACTGACACCAACTAACAGAATGGTGAAGAAACTCCTATATTACACAAAGGAGAATAAAAACATAAGAGGGAATAGAACTCGTATATATCCCTGTGCCAGTGGTCCAGAGTTATTTAATGTACTGAGAAAACATTGTAGAATTTAAGATATGTTGTGATACTTAAGGAAAGAAGTTCAGTATGATGGAATACCATACAGTATTCATTGTCTATAGTGTATTGTTGTAGTTAGTCATAAACATGATACTTTAAAAAAAAAAAAAGACAATATACAAAAAGAGCAGAATACAAACATTAAACTCTTCAGCATGATTGCTTGCAGCAGCCATCATTCTGGGGTTTGTTTTCTTCCTGTTCAAGTAGCACGTCTAGTGAGAATGTTCTGGAAAACTACCGCCACGGTTTATGGGTAAATCTGGCCTCATGCATCCGGAGCTGTGCCACGACATTGTACGAATGTTGGATTGAGGTTTGTAGAAAACACTGAAATCTGACCTGTGTACACCCATTACTCTCTGTTCAAGTCAAGCTTTCTCAAGGATAATAAAGTTTACACACATTATCTGGCTGTGATCATTCTCACAATGCTCCTAGTAGTAACCCCAGAGGGAACTTGGATGTCTGTGGTAATACCATGTGTTTGCATTGTCATACTATTAACTCTGGGTTTTACTAAGACCCTTTGGTCATAAGGCCTACATAACACTGGCACAGGCCGTCACAATGGTTCATCTCAGCTTATGACACTGTCCCTCCCGGCTGTTCATGAAGTGTTATGTCATTGTTATGTTATGTGGCCCTTATGATGAATAGTTCAAGCAAAGTGTATGGAGTAAGTTGACAATGCAATCTGACTTACTGTCTTGGGGAGCATAGGTCATTAACAAATGTCTGAGATCAGGTTTGGTGTTGAGCTGTTTTCTCCACTTCAAGGATGTTCTTGTTTCTTTTAGTTCTGACAATACAATCAATACTATACAACTGACTGTATATCTCCAGAACGTACCTGTTTCTGTTCTATCCAACTGGTCTTTGTCTTGCACTGCAGAAATCCTCTAGCAGCCTAGCTACTCCTATGACATGACAAGTCAGGGGAGTTTGTAAAAGCACATATAGGTCTGTAACCAGGCCAGACTTCTCCATGACAAGACTTCACTCTACCAGAACTGTTCCAGGATCAGTCCTGAGGGTCTGTCTGGTGAAGGTCTCTGACCGATAGTCAGGCTATGTTTTTAACTTTGGATTTACAATAAATAGTGGAGCGAGTGTTGTGACTTGTGCCCTCAACTTCTGATGCCACAGTCCTGAGGATCACCAGCTGAAGCTGAGGAGCAAAACTGGCCCTGGATCAGTGGAGTTGAAATGTACTGCTGCACTTTGTCCTCATCCTGGGAACTGCGACAGATGGAGAAACTGTCCCTGAATCAGTGGAGTTGAAATGTACTGCTGCACTTTGTCCTCATCCTGGGAACTGCTACAGATGGAGAAACTGCCTTTATGTACACCTGTTGTACTAGGCCTTCTGTACAGGCTACATAAATGCAAAGCAGCATCTATTCAACTTGATAATCAGAATAGATAACCAATTTTTCACTTATGGTAAGAAAATAAATTATGTAAGCATAGGTCTTATTTGTAAATGAGGTTAGGAACAAAAGAAAATGGTTGATGGTTTAAACTTTATTTTGATATGATTTTTCAATTCATAGCAAGACAGAAATCTGTATGAATATTGTTGCGGTTGCAGTCTTATGGAAGAAGCCTATAAGGGGGATGGATGTCACTGAGGCACACCTTGATTGATGGTGTTTTGGGTCTGAAGCGCCTTTGTACCACGGCGCTCTCTTGCTCTGATGGGAGCAGGGTGGAGGAAGGTGCTATTTCAACATTACGCTCTTTACTGGGGCTGATACTTTAATTTACATCGCTGTGTGTTTGTTTGCTCAACTGAGAAATGTATGCTTTGCTAATGTATTCCTTTTTGCGAGTTGACGCGTACAAGGATGTGACGCGCCTAGACTAGAGAGAGAGAGAGAGAGCCCCGCCCTTCTCCTGGTGTGGAACGAAAATGCCCCGTCTGTCCTCCCTCGGCTCCAGGGTTAGATAGGTTTTCTCCCCGCTGTGTAGTAGCTTACTGTCCACATACAGCGGATGTCTGACACGATATCCATGGTATACACTGAACGTTATATCAACTAGAAAGTAGTTTAAGGACTTTCGTATACTTAGTTTATAGCTAGATAGATATTGGTTTAATTATTTCTTGACAATGGAAGGAAACAGTAAATCCACCAGCCTCTTTCACAGACCCAGGTGTCTGGCGGCGGCGGCACCTGGAGGAAAAGCGAAATTAACTCACCCAGGGAAGGCAATTCTAGCAGGTAAGTTTTGTCATCCTTTGTTCAGACACCACCTATTGCCAATAGAGATGACTTAACATTTTTGAGATACACACTAAAGTGTCTTTAGTGTGTATCTCTTTAGCGCATCGTCGTGGAGAGAAAGCATTAGCCTGTAGAATAAAGTAACATTTGTTTCTGATCATGTCACTTTCACATGACAGCCAGGGGTTGTTGTAAATGATGTACTGATTGTGTTTCATTGGAAGCCGTGCACGAAGCAAGAGCGTCCATTTGAACAAGTTAGAACTGTTCACTGTCATGTGTTGTATTGTGTTCAACAGTTAATTCGCAACAAAAGCTGGAATCTGCTAGTCTTCAGTGTTATTATTGTCAGTTTAACATGCGCTGTATGTTTGCATTTCAATAAAGAGGCGATTTGCTTAGCTGCCTGTAGAGCGCATGACAAAATAGTGGAACTCTTTTTAGACTAGTAGGCTACATGGAACTGTTGAATTGAAGGCTTTGTTATTATTATTATTATTCACTTAATATTATTTAGATTGTAATTAATACGATTTCGAATATACTTTAAAATGGATGATTATGAAATTATCTTATGATCTTTTCTGTAAGTGACTGTCGTAACATTAGCCTTCTAATACTGTATCGCAAACAACTGCCTGGTTATGAAAGGACACCACAAAGCCAACACCCCTCATTTTCCCCCTTAGCAGCAGACTGTAGTTACTCAAGTAGAAGGAATGCTGAAATGTTTACTTCCTGCATATGTTAGGATATACAGATCCTTCATTCATGTTACTGTGCAATTTACCTGAGATGACAAAGAACATCTGTTGCATCGCCATCTGGTTCAGAGGAATGAACAGGTCGACTCTTTGCAGGCCAAGGCATGTAGTCCCCACTCTGCAGCCCTGTTCTTTTAGGCAGCAGACAGTCATCTTTCTGGGGTGTATCCTTCTCTGAAATTACATGTTTCTCCTCTGGACTGCCCCCTCTCCACACAGTGAAATTAAAACGAATAACCCTGAAATTGGACTGGAATGTCTTTGAAGTAAAACCACCCAAAACCACCACCTCTGTCTCCGAAGAAAGACCATAACAAGCATTGGATGAGGATCAAATATAGAAACCCAAGAACTGTGGACTGAACAGGAGAATGTCTCTAAAATGAGTATTAAGTAGCTCAGACATCTACCTATTAGTAGTAGTAGGCTAGTAGCCTTCATCTCTGAAACCTCCATTGCTGTGAGGGATACTGGTAGAGCGAGGTCTTAAGACATTCTCAAGCACTGAATGAAAGAATCTGTTTTCTACTTGTCTTTATCCTGCCTCGCTGGCAGGGTCTCTCTCCGAAGCCCCAAACTGCTACGGTGGGATCAGTGCACTGACATTATTCTGTTACTCTGATCTAGTCTGGTGATCACTGCTAGTTACCTTCAACCACATCACACTGGATATATTTAAATGTACACCATGCTGAAGGAGAGCGATGCGTCCTTCGCTAATGCTATTGACTTCAATGAAGGCTTCAGGAATCTGTGGTTGTGCTTGTACTATACATAAACCATTGATATGCCATTTGGTTTCAGTAGTTTGATTACAAAGTTGCCATACACTAGGCCTACATGTAGAAAGCATGAGATTCACAATAAACATATTCCTCAGTGGCATGAGTGCATGTATAAAAGGGCAGAATCAGGTCTGTTATAATGGAGGACTAGGTTGAATAATGCAGTAGTAATATACAAACTCATACAGACTCTTAGTAATGCTGCAGTATGCAGTTATAACATAGGCTCATATCCCATACATACTCTTCCATAGGATATTACGCATATTGGTTTGTCAAAGTAATCTCAGACTGAACATGGTTGCATTTGAAACTCATGACCCACCCCCCACATTGTGTGTGATTAGAGTGAGGCAGGGCAGGCTGGTGCATTTTGAGGCCTTGAGAGGCACCCTCATGCCTTGAGAGGCATTTAGCACCGCTCTATTGATTACAGCCTTGACAAGAGACCACCATGACCCTGACAGACCTTGTACTGTAGTAATGTTGTTCCAACTGTGGAGCAACAATAAAACCAGCCAGCATGCACAGTTTCATACAGTACTCTTTGGTACTGCAGGTTTGTGCAACCTTTTTTTCTCTGTAGATATCCTTTCACAATCCTAACAGCCTATGGTGCCATTTCACACACACTTTCTCCGGACTCTCCTCCTCTCCGCTATTGGTACATTTAAATGAGGCCGTCCATCTAAATGTTAGATTGGAGAAACCTTCCTGGCCTCCTCCCTCCCTTCCTATCCTTTCAACCAGACTAACCAGACAAGCTGGCTGGGAATGCTAACAGCCAAAACAGGCTCCATCTTTCTTCTCTCTCTCTCTGTCAGCCCAACTCTTATTTAACCTGTTTGTGCACTTGTACACTCCACTCTTTCAAGCCAGTTGATTACTCCTTATCTATAGAATATATTTCTCTCTTTCTCTGTTTTTCTTACTGTCTGAATCTATGGGTGCAAATTTAGGGGGAGACCAAGAATATTTGGTTATTTTGATTAATGGCTTGTGTATGTATGTATGTATGAGTATATGAGTGTGTGTTGAAATCACAGTGTGGTACCCTAGGAACTGATCTACTCTCAGAGAATGAGTCGCTATGACTCAGTGAGATAAAAACGATCAGATAAAATGCTCTTGTGTCTATAACTCTGACCTGAGATATTACTCAATCAACAGCCAAGCCAATGCTTTACTACGCCAAGATACAGAATCCTCCTGACACCTGGTTTGACAGTTAATAAATCTGACAAGCACTCTCGTGTCTAGACATGGAACCACAGCTCTATCTAGTTATTTAACCCTGCACTCGGAGTGGTAATGAGTGTGTGTGTGTGCTGCTTGTTAGAGCCCTCTCTCCTTTGCCTGCAGTCTTTTCTCAGTAACTGGCAGAGGCCCAAAGTACATATCCTTGAGAGTATCCTTGTTGGCCCTAGGACCACAGCAAGACATTATCTTTCTGTGCCAATGACATAAACTGGGTTGTTTGAACTCAGGGCCGTAGATAAAGACCATAGCCTGGATGCCTCTAGTATGACTCCATGCGTCTGGTGCCATAACGGACCTAGCTTAGCTTGTGAGAAATATTCAACTTTTGGGACTGATGTAATGCAAGATGGGATGATAGGATTTAAAAAAAAATGTTTAACCTTAATTTAACTAGGCAAGTCAGTTAATAACTAATTCTTATTTACAATGACAGCCTACCGGATGGAGTGAGTTAGTGAGAGAAAGAGAGGGGGAGAGCGAGAGGAGAGAGAGCATGTCTTCTTAGATGACATCTGGCATTGTAAAAGAAACATTGTTTAGTCTTTGCTAATGGTGCTGTCTCACCCTTACAGTAACCCAGTGTGTGTGTGTGTGTGTGTGTGTGTGTGTGTGTGTGTGTGTGTGTGTGTGTGTGTGTGTGTGTGTGTGGTTGTATTGGTCTCTTGTATAGGCCTGGAGGCACTGAGGGGAAGGTATTTTGGACAGAACATTGAGAGTCGTAGCTTAATGGAAGAAAAGTCCTACATCTCTTACAAACCCAGACAATGGAAATGAGGCACATTTCTTCATGAAGGGTGTATGAGCTCTTTATACTCCCTCTCCTGGGCTCAGCAGCCAATGGTGATGGCCGATGTTGAGAGGTGGAGGCTATGATATGAGACAGGATTGGCCTAGGGCTGAGAGTTTTAAATGGGTTTCTGGTCCTGATTTTCTTTGTATTTATGTGTTCCTTTGTACTAGAGGTTTTTATTGTCATACAATGTTGGTGTGTGTTTGTGTGCGTGTGCATCTGTGCGTGTGTGTGAGGTCTGAGAGAGTACTCTCTTGCTCTGTGTTTGTAACTTTCTCTCTCTCTCTCTCTCTCTCTCTCTTGCCACAGGGCAGCCAGTTAATTCTTTGAGTGGCTGTCTCCTCTTAGACTTGGAGGGCTTGTCAAAGTGTGCACTCACTCCCTGCTCATTCCTACCCGACTGAACTCTGCACACTATGCACTATGCACTAGGCAATACACTCTGAATCTATGACTCATGACCCACCAGCGCCTTGGGGGGCAAGTCGTCAAATCATGAAACCCCTGTTGTCCTTTCTGTCAGACACATACACACTCTCTCCCTGCCTCTTTTTTCTCTTTCACCTCTCTCTCGCTCTCTCCCTGCCTCTTTTTTCTCTTTCACCTCTCTCTCGCTCTCTCCCTGCCTCTCTTTTCTCTTTCACCTCTCTCTCGCTCTCTCCCTGCCTCTTTTTTCTCTTTCACCTCTCTCTCGCTCTCTCCCTGCCTCTTTTTTCTCTTTCACCTCTCTCTCGCTCTCTCCCTGCCTCTTTTTTCTCTTTCACCTCTCTCTCGCTCTCTCCCTGCCTCTTTTTTCTCTTTCACCTCTCTCTCGCTCTCTCCCTGCCTCTTTTTTCTCTTTCACCTCTCTCTCGCTCTCTCCCTGCCTCTTTTTTCTCTTTCACCTCTCTCTCGCTCTCTCCCTGCCTCTTTTTTCTCTTTCACCTCTCTCTCGCTCTCTCCCTGCCTCTTTTTTCTCTTTCACCTCTCTCTCGCTCTCTCCCTGCCTCTTTTTTCTCTTTCACCTCTCTCTCGCTCTCTCCCTGCCTCTTTTTTCTCTTTCACCTCTCTCTCGCTCTCTCCCTGCCTCTTTTTTCTCTTTCACCTCTCTCTCGCTCTCTCCCTGCCTCTTTTTTCTCTTTCACCTCTCTCTCGCTCTCTCCCTGCCTCTTTTTTTCTCTTTCACCTCTCTCGCTCTCTCCCTGACAGATGTATTCATTGCTGTCTAAGAAAGTGACGACAACATCCCACTCATCCTCACGAGAGACAAACTGTTTACTGTTTTAGGAAAACACAACAACATCCCACTCATCCTCACGAGAGACAAACTGTTTACTGTTTTAGGAAAACACAACAACATCCCACTCATCCTCACGAGAGACAAACTGTTTACTGTTTTAGGAAAACACAACAACATCCCACTCATCCTCACGAGAGACAAACTGTTTACTGTTTTAGGAAAACACAACAACATCCCACTCATCCTCACGAGAGACAAACTGTTTACTGTTTTAGGAAAACACAACAACATCCCACTCATCCTCACGAGAGACAAACTGTTTACTGTTTTAGGAAAACACAACAACATCCCACTCATCCTCACGAGAGACAAACTGTTTACTGTTTTAGGAAAACACAACAACATCCCACTCATCCTCACGAGAGACAAACTGTTTACTGTTTTAGGAAAACACAACAACATTGCCAGAACAACATCAGTCTCCGTCCATCCAGTCTGCAGGGAACGGCCTACTGGAGGGTTAGAAGCAGTTCAAAAGATTTTCCATGTAAAATTAATAGACATGTGTAATTAAACATTAGTGTAGAGTTTGGGAGCGGTGTTTTGAACAGGCGAAGCCTAAAAAGGAAGACGATAGATTAATAATTCCTTTCATCTTTCAGACGAGGCAAACAGAAATATTAAGACTGTATTAATACATCATGTTTGATGTTAAGACCTCTGGCTACGGTCTACATTGGGGTTGAGGAATAGGGACATGTGGCATCATCTTTCTACACTCTCCCCTGTATTCTCATCTCTCTTCACACCAGGTCCCTGATAAACATATTTTCCATAAATGAGATGAGCCTGGATAACTAAAGGTATAGAGAGGGTTTTCGGGTAATTTGCTGTCCTGGCTTTTGCACATTATAGTGTTCTGGTCCATACATGTATATGATTAAATGTATGAGTTGGCCTGAAAAAAACGTGTAGTTTAATCTGTCTCTCTCTCACACTCTCTGTTGTTGAAGAACATATTTCATTTTAATGTGACTAGTCTGGATAAATAAGAATACATTTAAAGTACAAATGATTTCCCCCTGTTTAGTATTTTTTGTGTTTTGGTTCTTGCATGTTATGGTCCATGAAATGTCCATAAACTGTGGGGTTGCCAGATTTGTTTATGTTTATTGGTTGCCAGGTTGGGTGATTTGAAAGTTTGTTTTTCTCAGTGAAAAACTGGAGTTCTAATCAGGAGCAGATGTGGCCAACACTCATTAGAGTTACCTCAACAGCAGGCAGATAGATAGATAGCACTTCAAAGGTCTTCTGTTCTCTATATCCCTCTCTCTTTGCCATCCTTGTAAATAAGAATTTGTTCTTAATTGACATGTCTGGATAAATAAATAATAAATCAATAAATGCACTTATTTTCTCCCTCTTTCTCCCTTGATCGCTCTCCATCTGTTGCTATCCCCTTTCTCCCTAATTTTAATCGAACCCTTTCTCTGTCTCTGTCTCTCTCTCCATGTTCCTCTCTCTCTCTCTCTCTCTCTCTCTCTCTCTCTCTCTCTCTCTCTCTCCATCTATCTATCTATCTATCTATCTATCTATCTATCTATCTCTCGCTATATATCTCTTTCTGTCTCTCCATGTTTGATCTAATAGTGTGTAATGGTGTGAAAAGTGCCTATGGGTGGCTTGGCTGGGATGTGTGTCTACTGCTGGACTGCAGCCTATCCACTCAACCAGGTCCACAGTGATACAGTGCCTTTAGAAAGTATTCATACCCCTTTGACTTATTCAAAAGGTTGTTATACTTATGTCAATTAGATAATTCTGTATTTCATTTTCAATACATTTGCAAACATTTCAAAAAATATTTTCACTTTGTCATTATGGGATATTGTGTGTAGATGGGTGAGATACTTAAAAAATATATATATCCATTTTAAATTCAGGCTGTAACACAACAAAATGTGGAATAAACCAAGAGGTATGAATACTTTCTGAAGGCACTGTACATGCTCTGGACTGACAATCAGCCTCAGTGGTGGGTGTGTGTGTGTGTGTGTGTGTGTGTGTGTGTGTGTGTGTGTGTGTGTGTGTGTGTGTGTGTGTGTGTGTGTGTGTGTGTGTGTGTGTGTGTGTGGCTCTGAGTTGCTGTGATGCAAGCAGGAAACCAGCTGTGAAGTCTGAAGGTTGTTGATTAAACTATAAATCTGCTTTGCGAGGGCGGTGTGTGTGTGCGCGTGTGTGTGTGTGAGAGAGAGAGATGGTAATGTTCACATTGTTTCCTTTCTCTTCTCCTTTTTTGCTTTTTTTGTTTTCATTTTGGCCGTGTCATCATTTGCCAAGTGTGCTAACCTGCGGTCGTCAACAATCACGCGATCGCCGAGTTGACTTTTAAAACACAGAAACTTTTGCTGTAACTCTGGTGTCCTGTATGGTGGATGGGTTATATTAAGGGTAAGGGTGGACAGGGTTGGGTAGGGCTCTATTAAGGAAAGTGTTATCTACATGAGGTGATACACTCCTTCACTGTTACCTTGTGTTTAATACACTGCTGCAAATAAACTCACTGTCACGTCCTGACCAGTAAAGGGGTCATTTTGGTATTGTAGTTTGGTCAGGATGTGGCAGGGGTGTGTTTGTTTTGTGTGTTTCGGGGTTTTGTTGTATGTTCTATATTTTCTATTTCTATGTTCCATTCTATGTTGTGTATTTCTTTGTGTTGGCCTGGTATGGCTCTCAATCAGGGACAGCTGTACATCGTTGATTTTGCATTGCTGTGTGTGTAGCATGCAAAACTGTCTAGCTGTCGTTCGTTTTTTTGTTTAGTGTTCAATAAAAGTTAAAGATGAGCACTCAACCCGCTGCGCCTTGGTCCATTCACTACGACGGCCCTTACACTCACTAGTTCCTCTATCAAAATGTACTGACGAAAATAGCTGATGCTGGTGTAACTGAGTCAGGTTTGTAGGCCTCCTTGCTCGCACACGCTTTTTCAGTCCTGCCCACAGATTTTCTATATGATTGAGGTCAGGGCTTTGTGATGGCCACTCCAATACCTTGACTTTGTTGTCCTTAAACTATTTTGCCACAACTTTGGAAGTATGCTTGGGGTCATTGTCCATTTGGAAGACCCATTCGCGACCAAGCTTTAACTTCCTGACTGATGTCTTTCTTCAATATATCCACATAATTATCCTTCCTCATGATGCCATCTATTTTGTGAAGTGCACCAGTCCCTCCTGCAGCAAAGAACCCCCACAACATGATGCTGCCACCTCCGTACTTCACGGTTGGGATGGAGTTCTTCGGCTTGCAAGCCTCCCTCTTTTTCCACCAAACATAATGATGGTCATTATGGCCAAACAGTTCTATTTTTGTTTCATCAGACCAGAGGACATTTCTCCAAAAAGTATGACTTTTGTTCCCATGTGCAGTTGCAAACTGTAGTCTGGCTTTTTTAAGGCGGTTTTGGAGCAGTGGCTTCTTCCTTGCTGAGCGGCCTTTCAGGTTATGTCGATATAGGGCTCGGTTTACTGTGGATATAGATACTTTTGTACCTGTTTCCTCCAGCATCTTCACAAGGTCCTTTGCTGTTGTTCTGGGATTGATTTGCACTTTTCGCACCAAAGTAGATTCATCTCTAGGAGACAGAACGCGTCTCCTTCCTGAGCGATATGACGGCTGCGTGGTCCCATTTTGTTTATACTTGCGTACTATTCTTTGTACAGATGAACATGGTACCTTCAGGCATTTGGAAATTGCTCCAAATGATGAACCAGACTTGTGGAGGTCTACAATTTGGCTGATTTCTTTTGATTTTCCCATGATGTAAAGCAAAGAGGTACTGAGTTTGAAGGTAGGCCTTGAAATACATTCACAGATACACCTCCAATTGACTCAAATGCTATCAATTAGCCTATCAGAAGCTTCTAAAGCCATGACATCATTTTCTGGAATTTTCCAAGCTGTCTAAAGGCACAGTCAACTTAGTGTATGTAAACTACTGACCCACTGGAATTGTGATACAGTGAATTATAAGTGAAATAATCTGTCTGTGAACAATTGTTGGAAAAATGACTTGTGTCATGCACAAAGTAGACGTCCTAATCGACTTGGCAAAACAATAGTTTGTTAACAAGAAATTTGTGGAGTGGTTGAAAAACGAGTTTCAATGACTCCAACCTAAGTGTATGTTAACTTCCGATCAACTGTATATCCTAGTTGTCTGATTGGTTTACATGCTGTGCATGCTCTGTATTTGATAGCCCCTATGTCTGTCCCTGCAGAACCTCTTTCTCAGTGACTGCTGGGTAGGAAATGGTAAACTGGTTTCTAGGTACATCAATTCCCACTAATGACAAGTGTCAGTGTCATATGAAAACACATTGATTTTGTGAACTGACACAGAAAGGTAGAGAGCGAGCACAGTCTAGGGAAGAGGTATAGAGAGAGGGTGAGAGAGAGGGGGGACTGGCGGGAAGAGAGAAGGAGAGAGGGAGGGTGAGAGGGGGGAACTGGCAGAGAGAGAGAGAAGGAGAGGGGGAGGGAGGGTAAGAGAGAGAGCACAGCCTAGGGAAGAGGTATATAGAGAGAGAGAGGGTGAGAGGGGGGACTGGCGGAGAGAGAGGAGAGAGGGAGGGTGAGAGAGAGGGGGGAACTGGCAGAGAGAGGGAAGGTGAGAGAGGGGGGAACTGGCGGAGAGAGAGAAAGAGGGAGGGTGAGAGAGAGACAGCACAACCTAGGGAAGAGGTATAGAGAGAGAGGGGGGACTGGCAGGGAGAGAGAAGGAGAGAGGGAGGGTGAGAGAGAGGGGGGACCTGGCAGAGAGAGAGAAGAGAGGGAAGGTGAGAGAGGGGGGAACTGGAGGAGCGAGAGAAGGAGAATGTTCTGTTTTCTGTGTGTCTGGTTCAGGAATAGATCAAGATGAAAGGTCTGCTCATTCAGCTGTGGTACAGTACTACTGGAGTCATTTAAGGGCGTGTGTGTGTGTGTGTGAGTGTGATGGGTTGGATGGCAAACACGTTCCTGCATGTCTGATGAGAATTAATAATCTGAGTTGTTAGTGCGCATGCATATGTGTTTGTGATGGAGACACTGCTTCCCCAATAGCCTTTACGTGTAAAACTGTTGTAGTACTGTCTGGCATGAAGTCTAATGTAGACATACAGGGCATTCGGAAAGTATTCAGACCCCTTGACTTTTTCCACATTTTGTTTCGTGACAGCCTTATTCTAAAATGGATGAAATTGTTTTTTTTCTTTATCAATCTACACACACTACCCCATAATGACAAACTGTAATATCACATTTACATAGGTATTCGGACCCTTTACTCAGTATTTTGTTGAAGCACCTTTGGCAGCAATTAATTAGAATTATAGCCTCAAGTCTTCTTGGGTAGGACGCTACAAGCTTGGCACACCTGTATTTGGGGAGTTTCTCCCATTCTTCTCTGCAGATCCTCTCAAGCTCTGTCAGGTTGGATGGGGAGCGTCACTGCACAGCTATTTTCAGGTCTCTCCAGATATGTTTGATCGGGTTCAAGTCCACGATCTGGCTGGGCCACTCAAGGACTTTCAGAGACTTGTCCCATTGATGCTGCAATGTAACAGTGTAGGTTCCGTCCCTCTCTTCGCCCCAACCCGGGCTCGAACCAGGGACCCTTGCACACATCAACAACTGACACCCCACGAAGCATCGATACCCATCGCGCCACAAAAGCCGCGGCCCTTGCAATGCAAGGGGAAACCCTACTTCAAGTCTCAGAGCGAGTGACGTCACCGATTGAAACGCTATTAGCGCGCACCACCGCTAACTAACTAGCCATTTCACATCGGTTACACTGACATGCACTGTCAACTGTAGGACCTTATATAGACAGGTGTGTGCCTTTCCAAATCATGTCCAATCAATTGAATTTACCACAGGTGGACTCCAATCAAGTTGTTGAAACATCTTAAAGATGATCAATGGAAACAGGATGCACCTGAGCTCAATTTCGAATCTCATAGCAAAGGGTCTGAATACTTAAGTAAATACATATTTTTTCTGTTTTTATTTTGAATAAATTAGCAAATGTTTCTAAAAGCCTGTTTTCACTTCGTCATTATGGGGTATTGTGTGCAGATTGATGAGGAAAAGATTTATTGAATCCATTTTAGAATAAGCCTGTAACGTAACAAAATGTGGAAAAAGTCAAGGGGTCTGAATACTTTCCGAATGCACTGTACTGACCTGTCCAGACTGGGTCAGCGTGCTAGTGTAGTGTAGTGTAGTAGAAATGTATTAGATCTCATGTGATCTGCTGAACCTTACTTAACACTGGGATTAAAGCTGTTTGTGTGTGTACAGTGGCTTATGAAAGTATTCACCCCCCCTTGGCATTTTTCTTATTTTGTTGCCTTACAACCTAGAATTAAAATGGATTTTTGTGGGGTTTGTATCATTTCATTTACACAACATGCCTACCACTTTGAAGATGCTAAATATTTTTTATTGTGAAACAAACAAGAAATAAGATTTTAAAAAACAGAATAGTTATGCACGCTCAAGTTTTCACCCATTCCCCCCCCCCCCCCAAAGTCAATACTTTGTAGAGCCACCTTTTGCAGCAATTACATCTGCAAGTCTCTTGAGGTAAGTCTCTATAAGCTTGGCACATCTAGCCACTGGAATTTTTGCCCATTCTTCAAGGCAGAACTGCTCCAGCTCCTTCAAGTTGGATGGATTCTGCTGGTGTACAGCCATTTTTAAGTCATACCACAGATTCTCAATTGGATTGAGGTCTGGGCTTTGACTAGGCCATTCCAAGTTTGACTAGGCCATAAATGTTTCCCCTTAAACCACTCGATTGTTGCTTTAGCAGTATGCTTAGGGTCATTGTCCTGCTGGAAGGTGAACCTCCATCCCAGTCTCAAATCTCTGGAAGACTGAAACAGGTTTCCCTCAAGAATTTCCCTGTATTTAGAGCCATCCATCATTCCTTCAATTCTGACCAGTTTCTCAGTCTCTGCCGATGGAAAAACATCCCCACAGCATGATGCTGCCACCACCATGCTTCACTGTGTGGATGGGGTTCTCGGGGTGATGAGAGGTGTTGGGTTTGTACCAGACATAACGTTTTCCTTGATGGCCAAAAAGCTACATTTTAGTCTCATTTGACCAGAGTACCTTATTCCATATGTTTGGGGAGTCTCTCACATGCCTTTTGGCGAACACCAAACGTGTTTGCTTATTTTTTTCTTTAAGCAATGGCTTTTTTCTGGCCACTCTTTCGTAAAGCCCAGCTCTGTGGAGTGTACGGCTTAAAGTGGTCCTAAGTGGTCCTTTCCTGGTCCGTGAGTTTTGGTGGGCGGCCCTCTCTTGACAGGTTTGTTGTGGTGCCATATTCTTTCCATTTTTTTATAACGGATTTAATGGTGCTCCGTGGGATGTTCAAAGTTTCTGATATTTTTTTATAACCCAACCCTGATCTGTACTTCTGCACAACTTTGTCCTTCACCTGTTTGAAGAGCTCCTTGGTCTTCATGGTGCCGCTTGCTTGGTGGTGCCACTTGCTTAGTGGTGTTGCAGACTCTGGGGACTTTCAGAACAGCTGTATATATACTGAGATCATGTGACAGATCATGTGACACTTAGATTGCACACAGGTGAACTTTATTTAACTAATTATGTGACTTCTGAAGGTAATTGGTTGCACCAGATCTTATTTAGGGGCTTCATAGAAAAGGGGGTGAATACATATATACGCAACACTTTTCCGTTTTAGTTTTTTTTATTTCATTTTTTGAAACAAGTAATTTTTTTCAATTCACTTACACAAAATAGTCCAAATTGGTTATGTTCATTACATGAAATCCAAATAAAAATCCTTTTAAATTACAGGTTGTAATGCAATAAAAATAATGCAGCATCATGACTCAGCTTTCTAGACTGTTGTACAACCTTATCTTGCCTGTGGAAAATACTATACAAATGCATTTTGTATCAGCTACTGTATACAGGGCTTTGCCTTGTTAGGGCAATTTGCTTTGCTGAATACTCTCACTCAACCATATATCAATGTGTAATTGACCACCAACCACTTAAAATCGTTCTATATCTACTGTACATGTAGTGTATGTGTCATAGGTTAAATATATCTCCTACCACCTCCAGAATGATAAAATGCTAAGTGCTGTAGAGAAGAGATTGAGAGCCTTGGCCTACAATAATGGCAGCAGAGGGATGGATGCCAAGCTGTCACACAGTTGGATGACATATCTGTATACTTCCCGTTATTTCTTTATACAGAGGGCCTCTGGGATTAGAGTGAGGTGAGTGAGTGAGGTGAGTGAGGTGAGTGAGGTGAGTGAGTGAGTGAGGTGAGTGAGTGAGTGAGGTGAGTGAGTGAGTGAGTGAGTGAGTGAGTGAGTGAGTGAGTGAGAGAAAAGTGTTATTGAGCTAATGGAGGGTATTGGGCTGTGTAAGGGAGCCCCTCCCCCTGGGCAGAGCAGATCATTTAATTAATGTCAGCCTCCTTGTCCTCTCTCCCTCCCTCCCTCTCACTCATCCTCCCTCCCTCCCTCCCTCCCTCCCTCCCTCCCTCCCTCCCTCCCTCCCTCTCTCCCTGCCTCTCACTCGTCCTCCCTTCTTCCCAAGTGACTCATCTGCATAGTTCTGCTCTTGACACTCATCCCCATCCTCTGAATTCATCCACAATATAGAGCAGTCCAACATCATTTATTAATTCATCGATTCGTTCGTTTGTTTGTTTGTTCCTTTTTTATGTTTGTTATATTGTTTGTTCGATCTAACAGCTACACGTTTATACATAGAGAAAATGGCTGCATCTCCCCATAACATTCCTCTCACACTCTCTGATCTTTTAAGGTTTATGGATAACAGCTATTTGTAGGGTTATTGTTATTTATCTTGATATAATGACTTCACCCAAAGTGAAGCCTGCTTCAGCCAGCCTGTCATTGTGTACTTTATTAAAAGCAGAAACAGTCTGGTACCAAGGCTAACTACCTGAAGATTCACAAAATAAATCTTCTGGTTGATAAGCTTTATCTGACCATTGCTCTCTGTTCAGCCCAGTTCGAAGGAATTCACCAAACTGTAATGACAGTAAGCACATATGGTTCTGAATACATTTACAACGTTTGGTTCATCCCTGAATCCTTAGCAGTGCCAGGTTGACAGTAACTAAATTAGGCTATCTATTCTACAGGTGGTATAGCTTTATCTGTGCTCTCTGTGTTTTCTACAGGTGGTATAGCAGGGGGTATAGAAATCTGTATCACCTTCCCTACAGAGTATGTGAAGACTCAGCTACAGCTGGACGAGAAGGCCAACCCTCCCAAATACAGGGGCATTGGTGAGTTTCTGACTGTATGTTTGTGTGTGTGTGTGTCCTCCCACCCTACAACACACAACACATACAGTCGTGGCCAAAAGTTTTGAGAATGACACAAATATTAATTTTCACAAAGTCTGCTGCCTCAGTGTCTTTAGATATTTTTGTCAGATGTTACTATAGAATACTGAAGTATAATTACAAGCATTTCATAAGTGTCAAAGGCTTTTATTGACAATTACATGAAGTTGATGCAAATAGTTAATATTTGCAGTGTTGACCCTTCTTTTTCAAGACCTCTGCAATCCGCTGTGACATGCTGTCAATTAACTTATGGGCCACATCCTGACTGATGGCAGCCCATTCTTGCATAATCAATGCTTGGAGTTTGTCAGAATTTGTGGGGTTTTGTTTGTCCACCCGCCTCTTGAGGATTGAAGATAATATAAGAATTGAGGATAAGTTCTCAATGGGATTAAGGTCTGGGGAGTTTCCTGGCCATGGACCCAAAATATTGATGTTTTGTTCCCCGAGCCACTTAGTTATCACTTTTGCCTTATGGCAAAGTGCTCCATCATGCTGGAAAAGGCATTGTTCGTCACCAAACTGTTCCTGGATGGTTGGGAGAAGTTGCTCTCTGAGGATGTGTTGGTACCATTCTTTATTCATGGCTGTGTTCTTAGGCAAAATTGTGAGTGAAACCACTCCCTTGGCTGAGAAGCAACCCCACACATGAATGGTCTCAGGATGCTTTACTGTTGGCATGACACAGGACTGATGGTAGCGCTCACCTTGTCTTCTCCAGACAATATTTTTTCCGGATGCCCCAAACAATCGGAAAGGGGATTCATCAGAGAAAATGACTTTACCCCAGTCCTCAGCAGTCCAATCCCTGTACCTTTTGCAGAATATCAGTCTGTCCCTGATGTTTTTCCTTTTGCAGAATATCAGTCTGTCCCTGATGTTTTTCCTTTTGCAGAATATCAGTCTGTCCCTGATGTTTTTCCTGGAGAGAAGTGGCTTCTTTGCTGCCGTTCTTGACACCAGGCCATCCTCCAAAAGTCTTCGCCTCACTGTGCGTGCAGATGCGCTCACACCTGCCTGCTGCCATTCCTGAGCAAGCTCTGTACTGGTGGTGCCCCGATCCCGCAGATGAATCAACTTTAGGAGACGGTGCTGGCACTTGCTGGACTTTCTTGGGCACCCTGAAGCCTTCTTCACAACAATTGACCCGCTCTCCTTGAAGTTCTTGATGATCCGATAAATGGTTGATTTAGGTGCAATCCTACTGGCAGCAATATCCTTGCCTGTGAAGCCCATTTTGTGCAAAGCAATGATGATGGCACGTGTTTCCTTGCAGGTAACCATGCTTGACAGAGGAAGAACAATGATTCCATGCACCACCCTCCTTTTGAAGGTTCCAGTCTGTTATTCAAACTCAATCAGCATGACAGAGTGATCTCCAGCCTTGTCCTCTTCAACACTCACACCTGTGTTAACGAGAGACTCACTGACATGATGTCAGCTGGTCCTTTTGTGGCAGGTTTGAAATGAGGTGGAAATGTTTTTTTGGTATTCAGTTCATTTGCATGGCAAAGAGGGACTTTGCAATTAATTGCAATTCATCTGATCACTCTTCATAACATTCTGGAGTATATGCAAATTGCCATCATACAAACTGAGGCAGCAGACTTAATATTTGTGTCATTCTCAAAACTTTTGGCCACGACTGTACAGTGCATTCGGAAAGTATTCAGACCCCTTGACCACATTTTGTTACGTTACAGCCTTATTCTAAAATTGCTGAAATCATTTTTTTTTGTGTGTGTGTGTTCCTCATCAATTTACACACAATACCCCATAATGACAAAAACCAAGCCATGAGGTCGAAGGAATTCTCCATAGAGCTCCGAGACAGGATTGTGTCAAGGCACAGATCTGGGGAAGGGTACCAAAACATTTCTGCAGCATTGAAGGTCCCCAAGAATACAGTGGCCTCCATCATTCTTAAATGGAAGAAGTTTGGAACCACCAAGACTCTTCCTAGAGCTGTCCGCCCGGCCAAACTGAGCAATTGGGGGAGAAGGGCCTTGGTCAGGGAGGTTACCAAGAACCCGATGGTCACTCTGACAGAGCTCCAGAGTTCCTCTGTGGAGATGGGAGAATCTTCTAGAAGGACAACCATCTCTGCAGCACTCCATCAATCAGGCCTTTATGGTGGAGTGGCAAGATGAAAGCCACTCCTCAGTGAAAGGCACATGACAGCCCGCTTGGAGTTTGCCAAAAGGCACCTAAAGACTATCAAACCATGAGAAACAAGATTTTCTGGTCTGATGGAACCAAGATTGAACTCTTTGGCCTGAATGCCAAGCGTCACGTCTGGAGGAAACCTGGCACCATCCCTACGGTGAAGCATGGTGGTGGCAGCATCATGCTGTGTGGATGTTTTTCAGCGGCAGGGACTGGGAGACTAGTCAGGATCGAGGGAAAGGTGACCGGAGAAAAGTACAGAGATATCCTTGATGAAAACCTTCTCCAGAGCACTCAGGATCTCAGACTGGGGTGAAGGTCTACCTTCCAACAGAACAACGACCCTAAGCACACAGCCAAGACAACGCAGCAGTGGCTTCAGGACAAGTCTCTGAATGTCCTTGGGTGGCCCAGCCAGACGCCGGACTTGAACTCGATCTAACATCTCTGGAGAGACCTGAAAATAGCTGCGCAGCGATGCTCCCCATCCACCCTGACAGAGCTTGAGAGGATCTGCAGAGAAGAATGGGAGAAGCTCCCTAAATACAGGTGTGCCAAGCTTGTAGCGTCATACCCAAAAAGACTCGACGCTGTAATTGCTGGCAAAGGTGCTTCAACAAAGTCCTGAGTAAAGGGTCTGAATATTTATATTAATGGTATATTTCCGTTTTTTTATTTGTAATACATTTGCAAAGATGTCTAAACAGTTTTTGCTTTGTCATTATGGGGTATTGTATGTAGATTGTTTTCTTCCCTCACCAATGTTATCAATTTTAGAATTAGGCTGTAACGTAACAAAATGTGGAAAAAGTCAAGGGTTCTGAATACTTTCTGAATGCAGTCTATACAAAGATCCCTGATACATACAAAGTCATCCCCCGCCCCCACTTCGGTCAATCAGATCACGTCTTTCTGTTCCTACTCTCCGCCTACAAGCAGCAATTCAATAAGGAGCCACCAACACAGAGAATAGTGGACAGAGGCAGACTCAATGCTGCAGGACTGTTTTGAGAATACTAATTGGAATATGTTCAAAGATTCATCCACCCAGGACTCATCCATCAACAATGAAGAATATATATCGTTAGTCAAATCAAATCAGATTTGATTAGTCACACGCGCCGTATACAGCAGGTATACCTTACAGTGAAATGCTTACTTATGAGCCCCTAACCAACAGTGCAGTTTCAAAAAATATGGATAAGAATAAGAGATAAAAGTAACAAGTAATTAAAGAGCAGCAGTAAAAAATAACAAAAAATACAGGGGGGTGCCGGTACAGAGTCAATGTGCTGTATATATACAGTACCAGTCAAAGTTTGGACACACCTACTCATTCCTGGTTTTTCTTTATTTGTACTATTTTCTACATTGTAGAATAGTAGTGAAGACATCAAAACTATGAAATAACACATATGGAAGCATGTACTAACCAAAAAAGTTTAAAAAAAATCAAAATATATTTTATATTTTAGATTCTTCAAAGTACCCACCCGTTGCCTTGATGACAGCTTTGCACACTCTTGGCATTTTCTCAACCAGCTTCATGAGGTAATCACCTGGAATGCATTTCAATTAACAGATGTACCTTGTTAAAAGTACATTTGTGGAATTTCTTTCCTTCTTAATGCATTTGAGCCAATCAGTTGTGTTGTGACAAGGTAGGGGGTATACAGAAGATAGTCCTATTTGGTAAAAGACCAAGTTCATATTATGGCAAGAACAGCTCAAATAAGCAACTAGAAACGACAGTCCATCATTACTTTAAGACATGAAGGTCAGTCAATATGGAACATTTCAAGAGCTTTGAAAGTTTCTTCAAGTGCAGTCGCAAAAACCATCAAGCGCTATGATGAAACAAGCTCTCCTGAGGATCGCCACAGGAAAGGAAGACCCAGAGTTACCTCTGCTGCAGAGGATAAGTTCATGAGAGTTAACTGCACCTCAGAAATTGCAGCCCAAATAAATTCTTCACAGAGTTCAAGTAACAAACACATCTCAACATCAACTGTTTAGAGGAGACTGCGTTAATCAGGCCTTCATGGTCGAATTGCTGCAAAGAAACCCTTACTAAAGGACACCAATAAGAAGAGACTTGCTTGGGCCAAGAAACACGAGCAATGGACATTAGACCAGTGGAAGTCTGACCTTTGGTCTGATGAGTCCAAATTTTTTACTTACTATATGATTCCATATGTGTTATTTTATAGGTTTGATGTCTTCACTATTATTTTACCATGTAGAAAATAGTAAAAATAAAGAAAAACCATTGAATGAGTAGGTCTCTCCTAACTTTTGACTGGTACTGTATATATACATTTTTTTAATCCAAACAGCCTACGTACCGTTCAGAGGCGTCCCCATGGTCCTAAAGCACAGGGTTGTCTCGTTTTGTATCACATTCCAATGATAAAACTGGGGGGAACAAAAATGCAATTTCAGAATTGTCCCCTCCGTCCCTAGTGAATGTTGGGCCCCTGCATACGACTAATAAAACTTGAAACAACAATCCCAACCCTAACCCTTACCCTTACCCTTACCCTAACCCTAACCCTTACCCTTACCCTAACCCTTACCCTTATCCTTACCCTAACCCTTACCCTAACCCTAACCCTTACCCTAACCCTACACATCTCCTTTAATACATCTACACCTTTTCTCCCCCAATGCATCTAACCCTCAAAAGATACAAGGTCGTCATTGTGTTTACCAAACCAATCAACCTTCATCTCTCTCTCTCTCTCTCTCTCTCTCTCTCTCTCTCTCTCTCTCTCTCTCTCTCTCTAATGATCAAATTACCCATCATCCTCAGGTGCATTAGTGACTCTGGCAGGCTGTCACTGTGCTTGTTTGTATGACTGTAAACAGGCACACACACACACACACACACACACACCACAGTGTGAGTCTGGTTTCTCGTGGCCTCAGATCCTCATAGCTCCAGCCATCTTAATGAGCCCTGCAGACAGATGTCTCTGTCTCATACAAGCTTATGCTTATCAAGGAGTTTTCATACGGTTGTGTCTTTCCGTGTGTGTGAATATGAATATGTGATTTTAATGCTCTCTGTGTGTCTATAGCTGGTTGTATGTTCATTTTAGGTTGTGTGTTAATTGTGTGTGTGTAGGTGATTGTGTGAAGCAGACAGTACATGGTCATGGGGTGAGGGGACTGTATAGAGGACTCAGCTCACTGCTCTACGGATCCATACCCAAATCAGCTGTCAGGTATGTAGAAACACATGCACACTCACTCACATACCCACAATGCATAGCTCAAATGTCACGCTGGTCTCTGTAGTGTGGCAGAAGGAACGTCTTAGACTGGGGCATTATCATCTTTCTCTGTGTGTGTCTTAAAGGGCAGAGCCTGTCTGTAGACTGGACAGAGCTGCCACTCAGTGTCTCAGTGGAGATACAGAGAGGAAAACCTGTGTGTGTTTGTGTGTGTGTCAGTGTGTGTCATTCAGTCAGATAGGGGAGGGGGACATTAGGCAAACAGGGCATAGAGGTGGACAGGGCAACAAGAGTAGGCCACATCATCTGTCTACACTCTCAGTCTGACAGCCGTGTGTGTGTGTGTGTGTGTGTGTGTGTGTGTGTGTGTGTGTGTGTGTGTGTGGGGGGGGGGTATATTTTTCATCCTCTGTCTTCTCCCCACCTTTCCCTCCTTCCCCTACCAATCCATCCTTTTCTCCCCTTTCCTCCCATCTCCCCCATCCCATTAGCTGATTGCCTTTATGTACTGTGTGTGTGTGGGGGGGGGGGCATAAAGAGGCCATGGGCTTTAATGTAGCGAGACTAATCTTTTTCATCCACCCACCTAACTCCACCTGCCTCCCCTCCTCATCCTCTTTCCCATCCTTTCATTCTCCCCCCCCCCCCGTTCTCCATGTACCTGCCTCCTCCCTCCTGCCACCCATCTCTTGGCAAAGAGCGACTGACCTTTCAGATAGAGCCCTGATGGGCTTTAGAAGACTCTCCATGGTCTCTGTGACAACCAAAGTGCCTCTGACTTATCCTGGACTATGGGTGAAGGCTCAGCTGTCATCCGTCATGTTGTAACAATAAACTTTTTTCTCTTCCGTTTGAATTGGCTAAAGAGAGGAGGTAGTTCTTGTCCATTTAGTCATTTTAATGGGCTAATCTAAAGTGTAGTTCAAAAAAGTATTTTGCCACTTCCTTGTAGTCCAAGTAAGGTGGATGGGAGAGAAAGAGAGAGACCATGAGAGAGGGAGAGAAAGAGAGATGGAGAAGAGAGACACCTGTTTTGAAGGTATAAAGGTATCATTGCCTTCTGTTTGCCAGTCAGAGTGTGTGTGTTCCTGCACGGCGGAGAGAGTATGTGAGTCGTGAAGCGGCTGTCACTCAAAAAAACCAACATGAGTCTTGAGTAGAGACAGATAAACATATGCTGAATTTTAAAGAACAAAGAAATATGAGGTGAAAAAAGAGAAGGAAAGATAGTGAGAGCAAAAGGAGGGGTAGAGGGAGAAGAGATGAGGAAATAGAACAGCGAAACAAACCCAGAGATCGAGACAGATCGTCAATGTCTGAGACAGACATGAAGACATTGCTCAGACCAGACACTCTCGGGTGAGAGGTCAGAGGCATGGACTCTAGCCTTGTGAAACCAACCTGATCTTGCAGTAGTTCACATTCTGTGAGTGTACTGCTTTAACAGGCTACATGAAAACAAACTGTTAATCAACACTAAGTGGCAAAGTGTCTTTCTTCTCCCTCTCCTCCTCCTCCCCCACTCCTCCTATCTTCCACCATGTTCAGTTTGTCCCTGCTATTACCACAATCCAATTCCTGCTATAAATAACCTTCCCGGTGAAGGACTATATGGAACAGCATCTCCTAACTGATTACTCTCACACACACACACACACACACACACACACACACACAAGCTAGTACTTTTTTTAAATGTCTTATTGAAAAACTCAAATTGAAAATAAAGGCATGCAAAGGCAAAGTGGTTATTTATTGGTCCTTGGTGTAATCACACACACACACACACACACACACACACACACACACACACACACACACACACACACACACACACACACACACACACACACACACACACACACATATACACACACACACACACCTTCCTGAGGTGAAACGGAACTCTCAGCTCACTTCCATGGTTGCAGTTGCTGGGCATCCGTTGCTTGCAGAGGCATCAGACTTTATTGCTACATTTTTTAACATGAAAGTGCCTTGTGCTGGGTAGTAAAAGAATCTAGTTCACTAGCAGTTTGTTTCACTTCATCTGGGCATCGAAGGAAGTCATTTGCCTCTTGCCTTGAGGTGTATCTATGTATCCACTTCCATAGGACTGAGGCAAGACTTCTACTGTGATTACTAAGTGGTTCTGTACTATGGGGCTCATAGAGGAAACTGGTGTGAAATTCTGCTCATCGGTAGTTTAACTGATTAAGCCCAAAATGGCTTCCTCTAAGGTGTCCCTCTAAGGTGTTCATTGTTTCTGTAGGTCATCCAGAGATATCAGTAACTTTGACCTTCCTCATCTTCACAGTTATACAGTATCAGTTTCTGTGTTTTACTGTCACCTAGGTAACAAGCTCAGCCACTCAGCTGAAGAGGAGGCAGGCTAGAGGGAGATTCTATTGAGAGTCTAATGAGATTCTAATATGATTCAAAAACATTTTAGATTTAGGTTCTAGTCTGATATTCTTAGAGATAGACTAATGTTAAAATTCAAGCCTAACTCCTCTTCCTGATATCACTGTACCACACTCAAACCTGAGCAGCAGCTCTGCTTGTTACTGATGACTCTAACTCAGAAGAACCACATTGATTGAACTGGTTGATTGAACTGGTCAAACTGACTGGAATGGACTGTACATTAACCTGTTCTCTCTCTCCTCCCCTCCCTCAGGTTTGGTGTGTTTGAGTATCTCAGTAACCATGCCCGTGACGAGGCAGGGAAGTTGAACAGCACCAGGGGTCTGCTATGTGGGCTGGGGGCTGGAGTCATGGAGGCTGTAGTCATAGTCTGCCCCATGGAGACTGTCAAGGTACGTCTGCGACAGAGCATCTATCTACCCCCCTCTCATCTTTCTGTCTCTCTCTCCTCCTCCTCTCCTCTTCCTGTCTATCTCCCCTTCCTCTCCTCTATACCCCCCTCTCCTCTTCCTGTCTCTCCCCCCTTCCTCTCCTCTATACCCCTCTCTCCTCTTCCTGTCTCTCCTCTATACCCCTCTCTCCTCTTCCTGTCACTCTCCTCCTCTCCTCTTCCTGTCTCTCTCCCCTTCCTCTCCTCTATACCCCTCTCTCCTCTTCCTATCGCTCTCCTCCTCCTCTCCGCATCTTCACATCTTTCCCCTCTTCCTCTCCTCTATACTCCTCTTCCTATCGCTCTCCTCCTCTCCTCATCTTCTCATCTCTCCCCCCTTCCTCTCCTCTATACTCCTCTCCTCTTCCTATCGCTCTCCTCCTCCTCCCTTTCTTTTCCTGTATCTCTTTCTCTCCTGCATGCCCACCTCTCTCTCCCCCTCTCCTCTTTCTTATCTTTATCTTCCACTCCTCTCCTCTCAGATTCAGTGTCACTGATATCCCCTACCCACTGATCTGAGGTCAGATTGGCTGTTCAGCTGATGATAATAATATTTAATAATCATTTGGTGGGTGCTTATATTTTTCCTATTTCACACATGTGAATTGGATATGTGTTTTTTTTTTGCATATCCCACTCTCCCTGAGATACCCTCAGAGATTGAGGTCACGGCCAGGGTCTGGCATTATCAGAGGCGACCCTGAGAAATTTGGGTTAAGTGCCTTGCTCAAGGGCACATCGACATATTTTCACCTTGTCAGCTCGGGGATTTGAACTAGCGACCCATGGTTACTGGCCCAACACTCTAACCGCTAGGCTACCTGTTTTAGATGTGGAGATGGGTAAAAAGAGCTGATCCCAAATCAGTCTCTGGATTTGTTAACTGTCTAATCCAACAGCTGAGTGAGGGTGAGTGGACCCGATCCTTCAAGGAGTGTACTCTTTGGTATTCTCTGAAGTAAAGCCCAAGGCTGTCTAGTCTGCTCTCAGTGCTCTGAGAAACTGATAATAAAATAATAAGGAACAGTGGGGAAAAAGTGATAATGCTATTTTCCTGGAGCAGGCGTGGGATTGTTAATAAAAGTGTGTGTGTGTGTGTGTGTGTGTGTGTGTGTGTGTGTGTGTGTGTGTGTGTGTGTGTGTGTGTGTGTGTGTGTGTGTGTGTGTGTGTGTGTGTGTGTGTGTGTGTGTGTGTGTGTTTTTGGCGATCACACTGTCCCTGTGTTCTTTCTCAAGGTTAAGTTCATCCACGACCAGTCTTCAGCCAACCCCAAATACAGAGGCTTCTACCATGGAGTCAGGGAGATCATCAGAACCCAAGGTAAGAAAGGTGTAGGGGGAAGTTACCCATAGCCACTGATCTAAGGTCACCTTTGCTTTTCTCCATGGTAAGGTTAGGGTTTAGGGAGGGTAATCTGGTCCTACCACCCTAAACTGGAGTGGTCAACAAAGGCCTTACATGTGGATTCACACTGACATCACTGTTTAAAGAGGGGAATGCATATGCTGCTACTACATCCAGTGATGCTAAGTGCTGCTGTCTGCTTTTGTCCCCAAGGTATTAGGGGGACCTACCAGGGCCTGACAGCCACCGTTCTGAAGCAGGGCTCCAACCAAGCCATCCGATTCTACGTCATGACCTCCCTCAGGAACTGGTACAAAGGTATGAGACTTCAAAGTTGCGTGCCAGATGATATCCTGTTCCCTATATAGGGCTTTGGTCAAAAGCACCCTGAGCCATCATCATCAGGAAGCTTGAGTACAGGTCTACACCACACAGAAAATGCTGACCTCTAGTGGTCAATTGTAAAAAGCTACTCTCTTTGACAAGCGTCAAAAGAGAGTACCTCACTTGGGTAAGTGTTAAACAGCATTCTGTCTGTGTCTCCTTTTCCCAGGGGATAACCCCAATAAGGCTATTAACCCCGTGGTGACGGGAACGTTTGGAGCCATTGCAGGAGCAGCCAGTGTGTTCGGGAACACCCCACTGGATGTCATCAAGACCAGGATGCAGGTGCAGTATAGGGTAGCGTCTATGGGCACTTGTTTAGATCTGAAAGGATTTAATCTGTTAGAAATATATGTATGACTTAACTCCACCTCTGTCTAAGGGAATAACCCTGTTTTTTTCTTTCTAAGGGTCTGGAGGCTCATAAGTATAAGAGTACACTGGACTGTGCCGTCAAGATCATGAGACACGAGGGTGTACGAGCGTAAGTGCACCACTATACTCTTTTATACAATCAAACTTTATTCATGACACCCTTCAGGAGCATAAGGATTCTTGAGGTTCTACTAAATAGAGATCATGTGTTCTATATGCAATTCTATGTTCTACTCTCTCCTTGTTCTATGTTCTCAAGGTTTTATAAAGGGACGGTTCCTCGGCTGGGCCGTGTGTGCCTGGATGTGGCCATCGTTTTCATCATCTATGAGGAGGTGGTCAAGGTTCTCAACACCGTCTGGAAGACGGAGTGAGGGGATGCAGCTGGTGCCTCTGACCTCTCTGGGCCAAACAGGATGTGACTGGACAAATGAGCCTACTACCACAATGTAGTGGGTGCCCTATCATTCTGAGTTAAAGCATAGTGGTTCTGCCTTGGCCTGAGGATCTAGCTACAGTAACAGTAACAGCTACATGAGTTGAAACTTATACCACCCAATGAAAAGGGATTTACTTTTGATAATTTATGACCAAGCCTTTAATGCAATAATTTTAAGTGTGATATGACATTTATTTTTATAATACTTTAGATTATAAGAATAAATGTTTAATTGCAGAGTTTGTTTTACTCTGTTCCAGATGCCAAGCCCTTCAGTAGCAAGCTGCCAAATTGTGACAAACCTAATTATTGTTACAGTTCTACTGTAATACAACTCACCCTTTTGGGCTGGCTAACAGCGTTTTCCTCAAGTGAGAAGTATGCATAGAGTAATATATTCTGACTAAGAGAAGAGAAAAAATGTAAATAATATACTGATTCATAATATATTGATCAGTCTTTATCAATGTATTTATTGAACGTTGAATGTTGACTAATGCGTCTTTGTGTTTGAGACCGTTGCTGTTATACTGTGCAGTGTTATGTACTAAATAGTAAGCCAATGCGCTACAGTGTCAACATTAAAGTACTGTAGGGATTGGGTGGGTGCAAGAGGTCGCATTGGGTTCATTACAGCTCTTTCCGACCCAACCATAACTCAGTTTCCTACCACAGATGTTTGTGTTCCAGAAAGATCAGCCACGTTCTGAGAGGGAACCCTGGGGGAACATTCCCATTCCATCCACACACGTTCCAATCATTTCAGAGGCCTTTGTTGTCAATCGTTCTAAAATTCTAAATCATTGACATTCTGTTATATTTGGTGCCATTTTGGGGGTTGTTTTAGTGTTTTAAATTCTTTATTGTTGCCTTGCAGATGTGCCTATTCATTTACGAAAACAACCATTTTGAAACCATTACAATGTATTATATATTTTTGAATCCATCATCTCATCTAGGTTTTCAGGGTCTTGATTGTACAGTGTAATAATGTGAGAACAGTCTGAGTCTGCACAAATGTCTGCCCTAACAACAAGAAAACATGGCTTTATTTTGCATCAGTGGAATAGTAAATGAAATGCATTGTTATTTAGCTTTTTGCGCCCAATGCCTTTGAATCTGTGTTGTCAGTAACGGTAGATTGACTGTTTTGACTCTGCTTTTACCTACAGTAAGTGCTGCATAAGATATGTACTGTAAGGTGCGGAAGGCCTCAGTCCTCTCCTCAGCATATGCTGTTTTAGGACTGGATTCAATCCGTATCGCAGAAGATCCGCGTTAAAATGTAAAGGTAATTTCCGATTGAGCCGACATATGCAGAGTTTACCGTGAAAATTGCCTTTAAATTTCAATCAAGCTATAACGCAGATCTTCTGTGATAATTCTGCGATACGGATTGAAACCAACTAGATTCCATAATATCACAATCAAAATGAAATGGATATAATTTTAAATACCTAGAGGAATTTGCTGTGTTTCTTACCTTATTATAACCTCTAAAGCTAAGGTGGTATACACTAAGGACCAAAACATAACCGCTTTGCCTTTGCATGCCTTAATTTGAATTTGAGTTTTTCAATAAGACATTTTAGAAAAGTACTAGCTTGTGTGTGCGTGCGTGCGTGCACTCCTCCATCCTACTCCCCTTTGATGAGGTCAGGGATGTAGCTGTCCTATCTGGAAATCTGAAAGTGAAAGAAACAGTTTTATAGTTACAGCATCATGATGTGGTTTCTGCATTCAAACAAGACTATGCTACCATTCATTCGCAACTGTATAGTGGCTCTGGCTATGTATACAAGCTAATGTTAGTTAGTGAATGACATCTGCGGTGGCCATATACAGTTGAAGTCAGACGTTTATATACACCTTAGCCAAATACATTTAAACTCAGTTTTTCTCCATTTCTGACATTTAATCCAAGTACAAAATCCCTGTTTTAGGTCAGTTAGCACTTGATTTTAAGAATGTGAAATGTCAGAATAATAGTAGAGAATGATTTATTTCAGATTTTATTTCTTTCATCACATTCCCAGTGGGTCAGAAGTTTACATACACTCAATTAGTATTTGGTATTATTGCCTTTAAATTGTTTAACTTGGGTCAAACATTTCGGGTAGCCTTCCACAAGCTTCCCACAATAAGTTGGGTGAATTTTAGCCCATTCCTGTTGTAACTGAGTCAGGTTTGTAGGCCTCCTTGCTCGCACATGCTTTTTCAGTTCTGCCCACACATTTTCAATAGGATTGAGGTCAGGGCTTTGTGATGGCCACTCCAATACCTTGACTTTGTTGTCCTTTAGCCATTTTGCCACAACTTTGGAAGTATGCTTGGGGTCATTGTCCATTTGGAAGACCCATTCACGGCCAAGCTTTAACTTCCTGACTGATGTCTTGAGATGCTGCTTCAATATATCCATATATTTTTCCTGCCTCAATGCCATCTATTTTGTGAAGTGCACCAGTTCCTCCTGCAGCAAAGCACCCCCACAACATGATGCTGCCACCCACGTGCTTCAGGGTTGGGATGGTGTTCTTCGGCTTGCAAGCCTCCCCCTTTTTCCTCCAGACATGACGATGGTCATTATGGCCAAACAGTTCTATTTTTGTTTCATCAGACCAGAGGACATTTCTCCAAAAAGTATGATTGTTGTCCCCATGTGCAGTTGCAAACCGTACTCTGGCTTTTTTATGGCGGTTTTGGAGCAGAGGCTTCTTCCTTGCTGAGCGGCCTTTCAGGTTATGTTGATATAGGACTCGTTTTACTGTGATATAGATACTTTTGTACCTGTTTCCTCCAGCATCTTCACAAGGTCCTTTGCTGTCCTTTGCTGTTGTGTTCTGGGATTGATTTGCACTTTTCACACCAAAGTAGGTCTCTAGGAGACAGAACGCGTCTCCTTCCTGAGCGGTATGATGGCTGCGTGGTCCCATGGAGTTTATACTTGCGTTTTATTGTTTGTACAGATGAACGTGGTACCTTCAGGTGTTTGGAAATTGCTCCCAAGGATGAACCTCGTGGAGGTCTACAATTTTTTTCTGAGGTCTTGGCTGATTTCTTTTGATTTTCCCATGATGTCAAGCAAAGAGGCACTGAGTTTGAAGGTAGGCCTTTGAAATACATCCACAGGTACATCTCCAATTGACTCAAATTATGTCAATTAGCCTATCAGACGCTTCTAAAGCCATGACATAATTTTCTGGAATTTTCCAAGCTGTTTAAAGGCACAGTCAACTTAGTGTATGTAAACTTCTGTCCCACTAGAATTGTGATACAGTGAATTATATGTGAAATAATCTGTCTGTAAACAATTGTTGGAAAAATGACTTGTGTCATGCACGAAGTAGATGTCCTAACCGACTTACCAAAACTATAGTTTGTTAACAAGAAATTTGTGGAGTGGTTGAAAAACGAGTTTTAATGACTCCAACCTAAGTGTATGTAAACTTTCGATTTCAGCTGTAGGTACTTGTATAGTATTCTTCTATTCATGTGGCTTTGGTGTTGTGCAGTATACAAACAAGGGTGTCGATATCATTCTCTTATAGACTACAGTTGAGGTAATTACAGAAGTTAATTTGAGTGAACTACCTCGTTATGTGAAGTGTCTGTACCTGTATTTTCCATCCTGTTTTGTGGCACGTTTTCTTGAAAAGTCTTCTCAACTCCCTCCTCTCATCCTGCATTTCTTTTATCGTCCTCTCATAGTCCTCCTGCTCTCTCTCTTTGCTCTTCTGAGGGAATCCCTTGCCATCGCTACGCTGTCCATCACATCCCCCAGATTCTGTATTACACTTTCCAGTCTTTTGGTCTTTCTCCAGCTACATTAATGCCTCCTCATATACTTCCTTCTCTTCCTTTTTCTCTTATTCTGTTCTCTCCTCCCCGCCTTCCATTATCCTTCTCACTCTCTCATCTGCTCCATTTCCTTCTTCACCCTCTTCTCCATGTACTCCCTCTCATTCTTTTTATTTTCCATTTCGTCCTTCACTTTTCCACCTCTTTTTCACTCTCCTGAATCTTCTCCTTCAATCCAAAACTCAGTTTCTTCTCTATGGTGGCATCCTAAGGCGACAACAGGTGTGGCGTGGGTGCAGCCCGTTTTGAGACAATGTTGAAAGAAGATTGGGCTTTCAACACATAGATCTGCTGATGACGGCATGTCTCTGATGACAGAGGTGAAAAGTGCATTTCAGGATATTATGTAGGCTACATAGAGAAAATGTTTACTTTTTTCAATAGAAGGGATATAATATAATTTAACTGTCATCCAAAGTGTATTAAAGTGAGTGAATAGAACTTACTTTTTAGGAATCTGAAAAGGAAAGGGGTGAGATACTCATGCCGTCCAGGTTCAATAATGTTCACACACACGCTTTACCCTCGGCTTTCAACAATAAAGACTGTATTTCCCGATATGACATCTCCATTCAAAAAAGTATTTGACTCATGTATTGCATCATATGACACTGAAAACTCGGGAGAACACGAGACTGTGCTGCCAAGCCAATGCGTAATTGTAGGCTACTCTGTATACCAGATACTCTTAAAGGCTACTGTATATTCTACCTGGTGTAATGCTTGCTCTTTGAGAGGAATAACACTTACTGTAATCCTACTGTAGTCATAAATCATGTGGGGATGAGGATCTGGTTTAACCAGTTAAGTTGCCATGGTGAACGGTCACCTGACCTGAGTCACACGTGAGTGATCTATTACATCTGGTTACAAGACCGAGATTATTAGCCTGATGATCTCTCACTCATGATGTATAATCTAGCTGTGATAACACGTACCTCCACTCCACTATTAAATGGATTGGAAACCACTGTTTGGGCTCAGGATAGACCTACTGGTTGTAACATGCAGAAGGAAGAGGCTGTACCTGTAACATGATGCTACAGCTGAGTCATGGAAATTCTCCATTAGATGTCCTTAGAATATTTGAAGAGTAGGCTTTCTACTGTAGGACCCAAATGAATACACACACTTGAGATTGGACAGAGATTGAAATCCTTATGGCCTTGAGCAATTTCTCATTTATAGGCCATCATATGATTTTGGGAGAATACTTAAGTCACACTTTATTTAGATTGTCTATATTGGACTAGCTACAGATGGTCATACTATCAACAAACTATCTGTTGATAAGCAACTGCTTGCTACGGTTAAGGTTAGGTTTAGGGCAAGTGTATACATTGACAGTTATTGAACATCTAAAAACCATCTACTTGGGACTATCCAAATTGGGTTTTAATCAGGGGCGGAAATCACGGGGGGGACACGACCCCCCCATCCTGGGAACAATATGATTTGTCCCCCCCAATATATCACTGAAACATAACTATGTAATTTAAATAATATTAATAATACGCAATGAAAGCAATTGTGCTGATTATAGACACTTAATAGCGCGTTTTTAAGTTTCAAAAGATTGCGACCCCCCCCCCCCCCCACCCTTTGCCTCACAATGGTTTGATCCACTGCCAGTTCCTTAGTTGGCAAGGTAACAGAGGGGTCGTGTCTACTGTCTGAAAGGCACTCAATGCACGTAACTGCCGTGAGGTTCATCCAGTCAATTGCGCACACACACTAGTTGAATATGCAGAGCTAGCGCGCAAATATTAACTATTAAGCTAGCTAGTACCTATTCCATTTATGTGGCGTCGTCAAAGATGGAATCAGCATGCAGATGATGTAAGTTAGTGCTTCAAAGTCCCTGTGATAAGGTTAGCGATAAACTGAAGTCCAAACTGAACAGAACTACACTCTCTTCTACCATTGTCTTAAATATATTTAATGGTCTCGTTGCAAAAGCTAAATTGTCGCAAGGGAACATTTATTTATTTTATTTCACCTTTATTTAACCCGGGTAGCAAAGATTATAGCAAACACCACTGAAACGGAATTGGTGCTCGCTAGCTTTGCAAATTCAGCTATTGTTGGAAGCCAGCCAATATGAAACAAACTATTAAAATTACAAAAGGTTGCAGCATATGTTGTGTAAATGGTGAACTCATACAGCTGTCAACTCTTGTCATTTTAATCCGTTTCACATTTTCTAGCTACCTTTTAGATCGAAGCCCAAATAGAATGATAGAAGATGATAGAAGCCCATCTCCTACTGTAAATAACCTACACACTGTGTGTGTGTGTAGCCAGCCAGGTAGAAAAATGGCAGAAAAATAAAAGACGAACATCAGAGTATTTTTCAGTACACCAAAACGCATAGTAAGAACCCTAGTAGCCTAATATCTCAAAGACTAGTTGATAAAATGTTCATAAGAAAGAAATGAAATTCTAATGGAAATGTTTCACAATGATGTCATTAGGCAGAGCAGGCAACAGATGGCACACAAACAGCAGAGTTGGGGACAGATATGCAGGGACAGACTGGCAGAGACAGGGAGTCTCAGGTAAGTTTGTTGAGTCTTTGTTTGGCAACATTATGAAAGGTTCTCCATTTTTTGGACTTGTAAAATAGGAACATAATTGGAAAATGCCATGGATACCCCCACTCTCAACTTAAACTGGTGACTGAACTAAGATTTGTTAAAGGCAATGGTATTGCTGTCGTGATTAGTTGTGTAGTTTTGGGTACCGGTAGTTAGGAGTACGGCAAACACCTTATTTCTTTGGTTCCTCAATATACATTTACCATATTACAATGTAGGCTATGTGTTACAGCACTACTTTTGGTGTCCCCCTCAGGAATTGCTCTTGAGAAAATTTCATGTAATTGTCCCCTCCAAAGTTGATATCAGATTTTCGCCCCTGGTTTTAATACTTCGTAATAGACCTATCATAGTATCATAGTCCAATGCACTATATAGGCACATTCATTTATTTTATTTGACCTTTATTTAACTAGGCAGGTCAGTTAAGAACAAATTCTTATTTACAACGACAGCCTTGTTCAGGGGCAGAACGACAGATTTTTACCTTGTCAGCTCGGGGATTCGTTCTAGCAACCTTTCGGTTACTGGCCCAACACTCTAACCACTAGGCTACCTGCCACCCCACATTGTACAAATACTATCTGTACTACCCCTATTTGATATAGTATTTTTGTCACATATACTTTACGGCATTACATTTAGGCACTACCATCAATTAAGTAAGGTTGAAGCAATGGAGTTTTTGAATCAATGAAACCTCATTACCACAATAAATACAATACACAACCATCCATTTACCACAATAAATACAAAACACCACCATCCATTTACCACAATAAATACAATGCACCACCATCCATTTACTGCAATAAATACAATACACCACCATCCATTTACCACAATACTGTCACGTCGTGACCAGCAGATGGAGCTATTGTATTAGTTTTGGGGTCAGGACGTGGCAGTTTTGTGTGTGTGAATGTTTGTGTTGGTGATCGGGACTTCCAATTGAAGGCAGGTGTGTTGAGTTGCCTTTGATTGGGAGTCCTATATAGGTGTGTGTGTTTTTCTTTGGGGTGGTGGGTAGTTGTTTTTGCACTGCGTTTAATAGCCTGCAGAACTGTTGCACTGTCGTGAGTATCTCTTATTGTTTTGTCAAGTGGATGCTTTACTCCTTTTTCTTTGAAATTAAAATATGAGTATCCATATTCCCGCTGCGTCTTGGTCCTCTTCTCTCCAGTACAACATATTTTGTGACAAATACAAAACACCACCATCCATTTACCACAATAAATACAAAACACCACCATCCATTTACCACAATAAATACAAAACACCACCATCCATTTACCACAATAAATACAATACACCACCATCCATTTACCACAATAAATACAAAACACAACCATCCATTTACCACAATAAATACAAAACACCACCATCCATTTACCACAATAAATACAATACACCACCATCCATTTACCACAATAAATACAAAACACCACCATACATTTACCAGTTTGGGAAATCCTGCACGAGACTACTGCAACGCCGTTGTCCCTGCCACAACCGGCCACAAGATATTGGTGCCACAAAAAAAAGAGAGAAGTTGATGATGTGCAGGTCCACGGAAAAAACGTGTGCTTGTTTTGGATATTGATTAGAGATTGTCAAGGATGCACAGAAATCCAAAAATATGTGGAGTTTAGTTCAGATGATTTGTTCGCAATATGTGATCTATAAATTAGAGGCTTAAAAGCTGTTTATTGATTGTGGGCTTGAATAGAAGAAGACAATACATTTGGTGAGAATCACAACATAGGGTACAAAATCTATTCTAGCTCTTAAAGGGGCAGTAGCCTACCTTGGGTGTACAATTTATAATTACAACATTATTTAATCTGCAATGATTCTTCTGCTATTTATTCTGTTACCAATAATATTTACATGTTAATAGTATATTTTGATTACAATTATTATGCCTCATCTTTGAACTAAATGTAATATATTAGCTTCCAAAATGTAAGTAGGTCTATCTAGCTGCCCGATGACAAACTGATGGAATGGCTTGTCCTGCACTTTGGAAAAACCCAGTGCATTGAGTGAATTTTGGAAAAAGATCTTGGTTCCTTTCTAAACATAGCAATGTGAATGCAAAGAGGACCACAAAATAGGTGAAGTGAACTGGTCCTCAATCAAAGGCAGTGTGAATACTAAGAGAACTGAGTTATTTTCCTTTTTTAGAGTTCACTTTAAAGAGGACTGAGATTGGTTCTAGAAGTGTATAAAACATTACCTGCTGTTTCCATGACAGAGTGACCAGGTGAATCTAGATGAAAGCTATGATCCCTTATTGATGTCACCTGTTAAATCTACTTCAATGAGTGTAGATGAAGGGGAGAAGACAGGTTAAATTATTTTTAAGCCTTGGGACAATTGAGACAGATTGTGTATGTGTGCCATTCAGGGTGAGTGGGCAGGCCAAAATATTTAAGTGCCATTGAACAGGGTATGGTAGTATGTGCCAGGCACACTGGTTTAAGTGTATAAAGAACGGCAATGCTGCTGGGATCTTTCCACGCTCAACAGTATCCTGTGTGTGTATCAAGAATGGTCCACCACCCAAAGGACATCCAGCCAACTTGACACAACTGTGGGAAGCATTGGAGTCAACATGGGCCAGCATCCCTTTGGAACGCTTGACACCTTGTAGAGTCCATGCCCTGACAAATTGAGGCTGTTCTGAGGGCAAAAGGGGGTGCAACTCAATATTAGGAAGGTGTTCCTAATGTTTTGTGCACTGTGTATGTGAAAATACCCTGACCCATATTGCCCTCGTTAGGAATAGAAAACTAATGCACCTTCATCTCAAATATAAGGACAGGAAATTCATACCATTTATACCCTGAACAAATGCAGGTATATAAAATATATGAAACAAATATTTAACCAACATTTCGTTGTTGTACACTGTTAAGTATAGTATTGTCACAAACACTGATGGATATTGAGACACAAGAATGGGAAAGGAGATACCTAGTCAGTTGTACAACTGAATGCATTCAACTGAAATGTGTCTTCCGCATTTAACCCAACACCTCTAAATCATGTTCAAATGTTTTTTTTTTAAATGGTCAAATGGAAGTTAGTGTTTATTACAGGTCAATAACATTCATGGCATATAAGTAGTATCCTTCAAACAGTACTTACAAAATGTCAAATTCTACAGGTGGCCAATCTGTGAAGATCTACTTAAAGTTTATCAGTGGGCTTTCCTAAAGTGCTACCTTGATACTCAGTTTGACAAACACAACAAAATATACAGTACATTGTTAAAAGGTATTGTGGTTAAAACATGTATGTATACACACACTTCAACATGTTTCTATTGTGAGATTACAATGATACATTTTTGGCAATACAGAGTCTAGAGATGTGCACTTCCCTGTCTTCATTAAGAAGGTTCAAGGGAACTCAATGACAAGGACTACGTCACAAACAAGGCCAGTTTTGACATTTGAAATCAAATGAAAAAAAAAATGTCCACGTTCAATACAACATAATGCATTTACCACCAATACATCTTCAAAACAATGGGTTGTGCACATCTTTTAATGGCAGTACTGAACTCTTCAAGCGAGTTTGAAAGAGTTTAAAATGAGTAGATGTCCTCAATGGATGAACTTGGGAGTGTTAAAACAGACATAAAAACACTTATAACATCAACAGAAATACAATATATAGTTTACACAAACACATATCAATACAATTCATATGAAAAATATATTATTGTCCGTGAATTTGACTGGTTCTTCATATAGTAAGCTCAACCATATAAATGTCAAATGTTTCAGACTTTCTGTTGGATTACGCTCATACAACTAGGAGTGTAAAAACATGGTTTTGTTATTCAGACCACAGCAAGAGGACAGTGTAGTAGCATTACAGTGTACTTTTAAAACAGACGTACAAATGAATTAGTGATTGAATCACAAGTATCCTGAATACTCTATTTTTCCAAATGAATGGGGCAAAACAATGTTGTTGACCATGAATAACAAATCGAATCCTTAAATGAACCATGATAAAAAAGACAAGTTGGATGAGACAGACAGACATACACCACGGAGTGATTGATCAAACATGAGTAAACACAGTCGCAAAGCCCAATTATCTTATGTTAACAATCACTCAAGCACCTTGAAAGAAATGCTAAGTAACATGACCTGGCAAGAGATGAACGACGACTGCACCATTAGATATTTAAAGCACTGTCCGTCTGTCACCTCAAACACTGAAGGATGGCAAGGCATCATTACATGTATGTAAGTAGTATGAAATGTACACACACACACAAACTGTAAATAAAACTATATGGCTATAAAAACATGGAACAGAAATATTAATGGAACAAACACCTTTTAAAAGTTCATGCATAAAATATTAGAAAATCTGGTACCGTATTTGGTACAACCCTGAGAACTATTGCAAATCAACCTTTTTAAGAGGCATTTAACATAAATCCTACAATTTGTTTTGTAAGATTTGTTAGAGCAAGTTTAGTTGTCTATCAAGCCTTCTTCTTTATCAGCTGTAGTATTGAGTTAGTCCTCTTAGCAATAACATTGCCCAATAGTTCCTCATCTTATGACTTAGATGGAGGTGAATTATAGACTCTGAAATGTCTGTCTTAAAAAAAGTAATGAATTCTGAACAGTTATGGCAATAGTGAGCAGAAACAGCACAAGACTTCCATAGATAGTGATAAGAGACAATATATGAAGGAAGGATTTGACATGGTGGTCGATGACAAAACTTGCTCTAACAATTCTTATGGTGATAAACATGTAGAAATTGTAGAATTGGAAACCCATCTTAAAAGGGGTTTGTCAGTGTCTAATCTCAGAATCCAGAACCAAATCTAGAGTGAACGTGGGCCTCTGGCCAGCTACTGGACATGGTACTGGGGGGGGGGGGGGGCATGTTGAGATGTTTGGCCTAATGTGAGTGGCAAAGTCCACATGCCCTCCTCTGAAATCCTTTTAGCCATCTATGGGCCTAAATTAACCCCTCCCTTTCCAAAATTCTAAAGATGCCAGGTTTAGACCAACCCGGCGAAATCATGATTTGTCCAAATAATCAGTGACACAAAAACCAGCTCACCAGAAGAATGGTACCCTGTAACCCTCATATTCCCAGATGTAACTTTGGTTACGGATGTTGTGAGACACTATGCATGTCTCTAATATAACTAGGTACAAGTTGCCCTTCGTATCTAAGCGCGGCTTACCCTGTCTAAATCCTAACCTTAACCATTAGGTAGAAAAACACTGAACTGAGTCTAGGGGCAACGTGATCCTAGTACTACTGCTACTGATATGGAGGTGGAGGCTGGGGAGCGTAAACAGGAATATTACACAGCACAATGGGGAACAGCACCTTGAGGTCCGTGGAACCTCTGATACGTAGACTCACCTGCAGGAGAGAAGAAGAACAGGAAGAGAAGACAACGTCAGAACAGGAGGATAAGCATTGGGCCAGTCCAATCACCTATTTAACCTACGATTTTGAGGAGATCTGTGCAGGTTATACAGATCTAAGCAATATGGCAAAAATTGCACCTGGGCTATCAACAGGGGTGATTTCCATATTGCTTATACCTCTTAGCCTCATATTCACAACAAGTCTCTAGAGTAGGAGTGCTGATGTAGGATCAGTTTTGCGTTTAAGATCATGAATAACATTACACGGACAGGGGTGGACCTGATCCCAGATCAGCCCTCCTACTCTGAGACGCTTTGAGAATACGGGCCCAGATCTCCAGGAGTGCTTAGGGGGTAGGGGGCAATTTGGGATTGGTAGTAAAAGCTGCATCATTTCCAGATGGATACCTACATCCACAGTGTAATCCAGCTCCAGTATAGGACAGTTGGAGATAGTGAGAGTCGTGTTGGGAGGGATGGGAAGCATCATATCGCTGTAGACCTCAGAGCTACTGGGGTTGACCGGCTGACCATCCACTGAGGCCAGGTTTTTCATCTGCAACCTCCTGTTGCACTTGTTATGGGTGTAAAACATCTGCTTCTGGATAAGGGTCGCATGCGGAGTCACCGTCCGAGAGGAGCCGTTACTAAGCTCACAGATGATTTTCACCAACTCTCCTACAGAAAAAAAGGGGAGTCAAAGGTGAGATGTTTCTGTTTATTGGAGTGTGTAAACACAACTATCTTGGAAGACTTGACAAGTGATCAGTGAACAGGAATTTCTATTGAGTCTCCATTTATTTGACAATAATAGACAAGAGTAAGCTATCATTTTGTACACCAGTCATGCGCTGGAAAACTCAGGCACGCACACACAGCATTTCTAGCTAACATTCTGACACAATTATTCCCTTGTTCACAAAGACAGACCCACTTCATAGACCAAATCTGGGTGCATACCAAAGCCTGCTGGCTAACAATGGTCTTGTTTTGTAAAATACTAGCCTTGTGAATAAGTACTTACTGCTGCATTACCGGTTCCTTTCACATCGTGCACGTAGAATGTAAACTCAGGATGGTTGAAGGCTAGTAAAATACAACAATGTCAGGGCTGGAGCCCCTCTAAGGAAGTGTTTTATTGTTCCAGTACTAGCTTCCTGAGTACTTGTACATCAAGTTTCCTAACGCTACAGAAACAGGAGATAGGCTCCTGCCCATTGGACCATTCAGGCTTGGACAAGGCTTACTTACCTGGGACAAAGCCTTTCCTCTCAGTGCAGACAGTCATTGAGATGGGACCTGAGGCACACCAAAGGCAGCACAGGGTCTTGGTGTTGCTGCCTGCCAGAGGAGCCTGGAACAACACACAGATCTGGGGTCAGGCTATACTTTGTATGGGTGTGACAAATGCTGAAATTCTTTCTTCAACTCAAACCAATCTAATATGTCATAGGCCTATATCAAAAGGGAATCAGGTGGGTAACCTACACAAGGCATTTATAATAGGATGACATTTAGCTCGTTGACATTCAAGGTTGGCGTAATGCCCAGGTAGGTTCAGATAGACAATGGGAGGACATGCCCTTACCAGAAGATGTGGTTGGTTGGCATCTATGTGGCTGGCAAAGTTGAACTCAGTCACAAACTCCTTGGCTAGATGCCATGGCCTGTGTATCTCCACCTTCATTGAGTAAATGATACTGCCATGCACCCCATGGAAAGAGGAGGGGAAGTTTCTGAATGAATGGAAATAAGTTTAACAATAATGGTCAGACCTTGAGTATACAACCGTGAATAAAACATACACACACAGTAAGAAGACTTCATACACACCCTTGTGGGATTTGGCATGTGAATGGGTACACATGGGTTCCTGGTTGAAGTGTGGTGTTAGGGACCGCTGAAGATTGAAAACGAAACACTTCATTTAAACACAACGCAACAGCTAGCTGGCTAGCTATGATTAGAACTCCAATGTGATACACAGGCGCACACACACCTTTTAAATACACCGGTGTATCAGAATTCAGATTATGATGCATCTTTGTAAATAAGTAACTGTGTAGCTAGCTAAGTAATAACGTAACTACCGTTATTTTCTTGCATTACGATTTGAGAGAAGTTGAAGAATTCCAGCCTTGCCGAGTGGACTCGTCGTTGTCTTCTGCGTCGTCCTCTTCTTCCACCACCTCCTCCTTGTGTTGTCCACTGTACCTTTGCTTTTCCATTTAATGTTAATGTTATAGAACTGAGCTTTGTTTCTTTTGAAAGATCAAAGGAAATCTGACCTGCCATAAAGTCACCACTCGAGAAAGTCACTCTCGGATTATTGGCGTTGAAATGTATTGTAAAATTTTTAAACGTTTCTCCAAACATTTTTGTACAAAAAAAATGGCTCTGAAGAAAAAGCAACAACTGTGTGTGTACTGTTTAAACCAGACTGCGCAAGCCCACGATATGCACACAGGGGCGGCTGAACGGTTCTTCTTGAATGGGAATTTTAACCCGTTCATGTCCCTTCAGTCAATCAAAGTATTTTAAAAACGTAACTAGTACAATTGCAACCTGCAAGTTTTAGATATGATGGCGATTATTTCATATGGTTTAGAGATATGAAATTAATGAGATGTAGCCAAATTAATTAAATTAAATTCACTAACTGCAATGACAATTTAGCAATTGACAACTAATATCTAAAATAGCAATTTAGCTAGCTAGCTAAACAGCTTCACAATCGATCAACTCATCATTCATTCCTCTGAGAGCACATATTTTGAGGGAAATATATAACCCTCGCACTTACAGGTCAATTTCTGTTGTCGTTAAGCTAAGGTGGTTCGATTGGCTTTGTTTGTGCATGGAGAAAGCGACACCTTTCAAGGCTATGTTTTGTGCACGGAGAAAGTGTCAACACCTGGGCGGTGATCAGTAAGGCACAATCCACAATGACAACATTCTGATAGAAATAGATTCGAGCAGATATGCCTCTGACATGTACAGTAGAGTAAGGAATCTTGTCAGGCCAGCTCAGTATTGAAGATATAAATGCCATGCAGGCACTGAACGGGACCATACTTAACATGTCAGAGACACATGTCTGTTCTACACAATATACACTCAGTGGCCAGTTTATTAAGTACACCATACATTCACGACAATAGTTAGCTCCCACAGAAAGTGGTCTTGGCTTGCTATATAAAGCAGGCATACAGGCATTTAGTTACTGTACTATTGAACGTTAGAATGGGCAAAACGAGTGACCTAAGCGACATTGAGCATGGCATGATTGTCGGTGCCAGAGTGCCAGTTCCAGTATCTCAGAAACTGCTGGCCTCATGGGATTTTTACGCACGACAGTGTCTAGGTCCCTCAAACTAAACTCTGGACCTCAAAGCCAGTTCCACTACATTTTTGCACTCTAGTCAGGAACTGATATAGACCTGGGCCACCAGGGGGGTACAATGAATTAGCCGGTTGAACAGAAAACCAGCAGGCTCCAGACCTCGTAGGGTAAGAGTGGAATACCTCTGGTCTAGGGTTAACAGAGAATGGTGCGACCAACAAAAAACATCCGTCAGCAGCAGTCCTGTGGGTGAAAACAGCCCGTTGATCAAATCAAATCAAATGTATTTATATAGCCCTTCTTACATCAGCTGATATCTCAAAGTGCTGTACAGAAACCCAGCCTAAAACCCCAAACAGCAAGCAATGCAGGTGTAGAAGCACGGTGGCTAGGAAAAACTCCCTCGAAAGGCCAAAACCTAGGACGAAACCTAGAGAGGAACCAGGCTATGAGGGGTGGCCAGTCCTCTTCTGGCTGTGCCGGGTGGAGATTATAACAGCACATGGCCTAGATGTTCAAATGTTCATAAATGACCAGCATTGTCAAATAATAATAATCATAGTAGTTGTCGAGGGTGCAACAAGTCAGTAACACAAGAGTAAGTGTCAGTTGGCTTTTTCATAGCCGATCTTTGAGAGTATCTCTACCGCTCCTGCTGTCTCTAGAGAGTTGAAAACAGCAGGTCTGGGACAGGTAGCACGTCCGGTGAATAGGTCAGGGTTCCAGCAGGTCTGGGACAACAGGTCTGGGACAGGTAGCACGTCCCGTGAACAGGTCAGGGTTCCATAGCTGCAGGCAGAACAGTTGGAACTGGAGCAGCAGCACGGCCAGGTGAACTGGGGACAGCAAGGAGTCATCAAGTCAGGTAGTCCTGAGGCATGGTCCTAGGGCTCAGGTCCTCCGAGAGAAAGAAAGAAAGAAAGAAAGAAAGAAAGAAAGAAAGAAAGAAAGAAAGAAAGAAAGAAAGAAAGAAAGAGAAAGAGAGAATTAGAGAGAGCATATTTAAATTCACACAGGACACCGGAAAAGACAAGAGAAATACTCCAGATGTGACAGACTGACCCTAGCCCCCCGACACATAAACTACTGCAGCATAAATACTGGAGGCTGAGACAGGAGGGGTCAGGAGACACTGTGGCCCCATCCGATGAAACCCCCGGACAGGGCCAAACAGGTAGGATATAACCCCACCCACTTTGCCAAAGCACAGCCTCCACACCACTGGAGGGATATCTCCAACCACCAACATACCATCCCGGGACAAGGCCGAGTATAGCCCACAAAGATTTCCGCCACGGCACAGCCCAAGGGGGGGCGCCAACCCAGACAGGAAGACCACGTCAGTGACTCAACCCACTCAAGTGACGCACCCCTCCCAGGGACGGCATGGAAGAACACCAGTAAGCCAGTGACTCAGCCCCCGTAATAGGGGTAGAGGCAGAGAATCCCAGTGGAAAGAGGGGAAACATGCAAAACATCCTTCGACCTGATGACAGGTCGAAGGAGAATGGCAAGAATTTTGCCAACTAAGAGGTGGGTCACAAACAGGCAAATAACGGCGTAGTACAACAGTGGTGTGCAGAACGGCATCGCAGAATGCACGACTCGTCGATCCTTGTCACGGTTGGGCTATTTCAGCAGACGATCACACTGGGTTCCACTCCTATCAGCTAAAAACAAGAAGTGGCTCCAGTGATCACCAACAATGGACAGCAGTGGAGTGGAAAAACATTGCCTGTTCTGACAAAGTCAGGGTTTGGCATAAGCAGCATGAGTCCCAATCCTGCCTGGTGTCAGTTGTACAGGCTGGTGGTGTAATGGTGTGAGGAATGTTTTTCTGGCACACGTTAGGTCCCTTGATACCAAATGAGCAACGTTTCCATTCCCAAATAATTCAGGCTGTTCTGGAGCAAAGGGGGTTCTGACCCGGGACTAGATAAACTGGCCACTAAGTGGATGTCCATATAAGTTCCACAACATTGTGCCCAGTAGCCTACTGAAGTAAGGAACACAGTATGATTAAAAAACATAATTTGTATACTATTGCTTTATTTTAAAGGTTACAATGTATATTATACTGGTGATTACTTTTATGTTAACTTGTTCATTTCTGACATAAAATATATTTTAGACTTGATTTTTGTCAATGAATTTGTGGAATGGTGTTGCACAGAGCACATTCAGAGATGGTGACAACTAAGGTGTACTGTTATTTTCTTGCCACTAGATGGTGATAGTTCCTTTTCTTTTGTATGATGTTCAGCGTTTCATCTGAGCAGCACAACGAAGACAACTAATGCTGCGTTCACAACCAAGTGGGAAGGTGATATTTAGCATATACGACTGGGGAAAAATCCACTTGAACGTCCCTCCAGCTCGTAATTACTTGTGGGAAACTAGTCTGTCATCCCTGAGCTCCGACTTCTCTCACATCATGACCTCTGATATCACCTACTAAGGAAATTACCTTGATAACAGTATTTTCGGCAGTTAAATGTAACAAAACATTATTTATAATAATCTATCTATTAATATGACTTTTGAACACTGTAATTGTTTTTCAAGCATGGGTTAACTGCCTTGTTCAGAATGACATATTTTTGTCTTGTTGGCTCGGGGATTCAATACAGCAACCTTTCAGTTACTGGCCTGATGCTCTAACCACTAGGCTACCTGCTTCCCCAGACTGGAGTCATATTAGAAATCTGTGCAGGAAGCAATGAGAAGCAAAAGCCATTTTCATTGTGCGGTTGTTGAACAATGAATGTGTTTAATCTTAAAGGGAGCCTATCGGTAACATTTTAACCTCTTTTAATGTCAATATCTTCAATTTCAGATATCAAGCTGCAGTAGTGTTTTCAAAGCTTCACTTTGCACTCTGGTTTTAAGAGAGAATACAACCTCCACAATGTTGAAAATGGTTTATTAGAAAAACATTTCTAGGACATAAAATTGTAGGACATTTATAGGACATAAAATCACTTGACACAAGTTTACTTTGACCACATATCTTTCCATTCCCACTGTGTCGTTCTTCATGGTGAACTTAGCAGAGAGACATCGACTGCCAGTGCTCTTGTCTTCACGATGTCTGCGTCCCAAATGACACCCTATTCGTTACTTATATATTAGTGCACTACTTTTAACCAGGGCGCATAGGTCAAAAGAGGGTACTGGATAGGGAATAGGGTGCCATTGAATCATTCTCACTGGGGCAGTGAAGTGCAACAGTTTGAACAATTGCCTTGTCAGAGGTCATGCCGGGCTGTGTAAATGTATTGAGGCCATGTGTTACAAGATGTAGAGCATGTCTTGGTCTTGTAACAATGAGAGTTCATAGATGGTTATCATACCACACTGCATGGATCACTGCTCAATGCTGTCAGAACACTACACCTTGACAGTTTGCACACGAATACACACACACTGCTCATTAGTCATGCATCTGTTTTTGTGTCCTCTTAAGCAAAGGAGAAGGATGAGGACCTTCAAATACAGCTGTATCAAAATGTTTTTATATATATGCGGTATATATGAGGAAAAACTTCTTCAAGAGCATCCCAAACTCATCTTAAAGAGACATTCAACATAAGAGCAAGTTGTCATCACTAATTGAGGAAAGCATCTTTCCCTGGTGAATTCCTGTAAATTGTCCATGGGACGTGATGACTCCTCTTGATCCCTTTTTTTTTTTATCTTAATACACATAAATAGTGGAGTAGAAAAAACATGTTTCAAGTTTAAATTGGACAGAGGGTTGCAGTGACTCAATCTCACTGGCATTCTCTACAGAGTGATCATGATCACCCTTGCTCTGCCAGGGTGTCCTCTGCCATGATTGGGCATTGTTCACAAACACTTGTTAGGACAAGATGGGCAGTTGATTTAAGACGAGGAGTTTTGTCTGACCACATCCTCAGAGTTGTTCCTGGTCTCCTGGCCAGGGCTATATCTCTTCCATCACTGACTTAGAAGCATGGGAATAGTTTAAGCATTGGCTGGAGGAAGTTTCCACTGTTGTAAAATCCATGTGACAAAGGCTGTGTTTAGAGCCATCCAAATAATCAAATTCGGATTGTTTTTCTCCATGTCCAGTATATATTTTTTTGCCTCCACATTCATTTTTACGTGACGCATATCAGTTTCACGGATTGTCACTGATGTAGCCTCTTAAATAGTGCACAGGTGAAATGCTTGTCACTTTTCCTTATTTTTTAGTGGGGTGATTGTTGTGGTAATGATTTTATTTTTTTAAGCGTCCAGGCTGAGGGTGCCTATGAAACATCAGAATTGTATCAGGATTGAGAAATGTGGACTAAATCTGAATTCAAAAGATCAGTTTCTCTTGTTTACACGTTCGGGAAAAAATCTGATGGGTATTTGATATGCAAATACATCGGACTTGGGGTGCCTGTGTAAATGCAGCCAAAGTGTACAAATTTTGGAGAACGATGAAGAATCAGGACTCAGCCCAGGTCACATGGTCAGCCCTACCACAAGAGAACCAAGGATGGTTAAGTGAAGCATAACGTGGGATTGGGCGTATCACTTTAGGGTCTGTATCTCCCTTAGTTTTTGGAAGGATTTTCAATATCAAAAGATTGTTACACTAGGTAAAACCTCACTATTTGTACATGATTAACACCTACAATGTTGGATTGTTTCAGCTAGGTTCACTTTCCTTGCCTCAGTACAAAACATTCCACTGTTAGTAAGAATTGACATTTGGGGACATTTGATTTGCTTTGAGGGGGCTTAATTCCACTCAATGAGAGGTTTTCAGTAAAAGTGGAGGGTAGAAATCTGTATGAAAGGTACCTAAGTATTGTACACAGGGACTAATCCGGGAGCAAGGGGATCCAGCTGGTTTGAAAGTGGAAGTCTATTTGTTGTGGGCGAGTGTTTGGCAAGCTCTGCTACAAGGCTGCTGCTCCCAGGCAACGGGACCTTTGACTACATACTTTACACACACCACACACACACACACACACACACACACACACACACACACACACACACACACACACACACACACACACACACACACACACACACCCCCCCCCCCCGTTTACAGCAGGGGTGTTGAACTCATTTTCCCCAGGGGGCGCATTCGGTCTTCAATGATGTCGCGGAGGGCCGCACTGAAAATATGTTATATTTCCTAGTCCTCTAGCCATTTTATTTAGAATTTTCGATGCTTCCTGTCTAGTAATTATTAGAGAGCTGGACAGTCAAGAAACTGTATGAATATAGGAAAAAAATGTATACATTAATATATACAGTTGAAGTCAGAAGTTTACATACACCTTAGCCAAATACATTTAAACTCAGTTTTTTACAATTCCTGACATTTAATCCAAGTAAAAATGCCCTGTTTTAGGTCAGTTAGGATCACCACATTATTTTAAGAATGTAAAATGTCAGAATAATAGTAGAGAGAATGATTTATTTCAGCTTTTATTTCTTTCATCATATTCCCAGTGGGTCAGAAGTTTACATACACTCAATTAGTATTTGGTAGCATTGCCTTTAAATTGTTTAACTTGGGTCAAACGTTTCGGGTAACCATCTACAAGCTTCCCACAATAAGTTGGTGAATTTTAGCCCATTCCTCCTGACAGAGCTGGTGTAACTGAGTCAGGTTTGTAGGCCTCCTTGCTCGCACACACTTTTTCAGTTCTGCCCACACATTTTCTATAGGATTGAGGTCAGGGCTTTGTGATGGCCGATCCAATACCTTGACTTTGTAGTCCTTTAGCCATTTTGCCACAACTTTGGAAGTATGCTTGGGGTCATTGTCCATTTGAAAGACCCATTTGCGACCAAGCTTTAACTTCCTGACTGATGTCTTGAGATATTGCCTCAATATTTCCACAATTTTCTTTCCTCATGATGCCATCTATTTTGTGAAGCGCACCAGTCCCTCCTGCAGCAAAGCACCCCCACAACATGATGCTGCCACCCCCGTGCTTCACGGTTGGGATGGTGTTCTTCGGCTTGCAAGCCTCCCCCTTTTTCCTCCAAACATAACAATGGTCATTATAGCCAAACAGTTCTATTTTTGTTTCATCAGACCAGAGGACATTTCTCCAAAAAGTAAGATCTTTGTCCCCATGTGCAGTTGCAAACCGTAGTCTGGCTTTTTTATGGCGGTTTTGGAGCAGTGGCTTCTCCGTTTACTCTGGATATAGATACTTTGTACCTGTTTCCTCCAGCATCTTCACAAGGTCCTTTGCTGTTGTTCTGGGATTGATTTGCACTTTTCGCACCAAAGTAGGTTCATCTCTAGGAGACAGAACACGTCTCCTTCCTGAGCGGTATGACGGCTGCGTGGTCCCATGGTGTTTATACTTGTGTACTATTGTTTGTACAGATGAACGTGGTACCTTCAAGCATTTGGAAATTGCTCCCAAGGATGAACCAGACTTGTGGAGGTCTACAATTTTTTTTGTCTGAGGTCTTGGCTGATTTCTTTTGATTTTCCCATGATGTCAAGCAAATAGGCACTGAGTTTGAAGGTAGACCTTGAAATACATCCACAGGTACACCTCCAATTGACTCAAATTATGTCAATTAGCCTATCAGAAGCTTATAAAGCCATGACATAGTCTTCGGGAATTTTCCAAGCTGTTTAAAGGCACAGTCAACTTAGTGTATGTAAACTTCTGACCCACTGGAATTGTGATACAGTGAATTATAAGTGAAATAATCTGTCTGTAAACAATTGTTGGAAAAATGACTTGTGTCATGCACAAAGTAGATGTCCTAACCGACTTGCCAGAACTATAGTTTGTCAACAAGAAATTTGGGGGAGTGGTTGAAAAACTAGTTTTAATGACTCCCACCTAAGTGTATGTAAACTTCCGACTTCAACTGTATGTATTGAACTTTGCTGTCCTTTTAAATGGTTGTGTTACAATTAAACCAAAAATCTGACATTGTTTTTCAATTGGAATTTGGTTGTGCTTTTAGATGGTTGAAAGCATAGTGATTAGCACATTGCAAATTCAACAAACTTTTGGCTATCTTTTTGAGTGGGTGAAAATAGCTTGTATTCTTATTAATCAACGTCTCAACCAAATACTGCCCAATTATCCCCGTTGATATTACATGGAGTGCCTAGTTGGTTGTGCTCAACGATTGGAGATGAGGTGCTGTGTAAAATAAGTGGATACTGCATATACTGAGTATACCAAACATTAAGAACACCTTCCTAATATTGAGCCCCCCCCTTTTGCCCTCAAAACAGCCTCAATTGGTCAGGGCATGGACTCTACAAGGTGTCGAAAGTGTTCCACAGGGGTGCTGGCCCATGTTGACTCCAATGCTTCCCACAGTTGGATGGATGTTCTTTGGGTGGTGGACCGTTCTTGATGCACACTGGAAACTGTTGAGAGTGAAAAACTCAGCAGTGTTACAGTTCTTGATACAAACCGGTGCGCCTGGCACCAACTACCATACCCCGTTTCGAGGCACTTAAATATTTTGTCTTTCCCATTCACCCTCTGAATGGCACACATACACAATCCATGTCTCAATTGTCTCAAGGCTTAAAAGTCCTTCTTTAACCTGTCTCATCAGTGTATGTTGGGAGACTTTTTCCATAGAGATAGACTTTTTTGTAGTTTTAAAACAGTGAAACAAATGTCATAATTGAAAAAGAGGCAATGAAAGGGTTAACCCTGTCAGATTTGTGCAGTTCTGTTGTCACGATCATCGTAAGGATTGGACCAAGGCGCAGCGTGAGTAGCGTTCCACATCTTTATTATAACGTGAAACTTTAGCGAAATACAACAAAGGGCAACAAAACAATAAATGAATCAAACGAACCGTGAAGACAGTGAAATGCAAACAGGCACCTACACAAAAACAAGATCCCACAAAACACAGTGGGGAAATGGCTGCCTAAATATGATCCCCAATCAGAGACAACGCTAAACAGCTGCCTCTGATTGGGAACCATACCAAGCACACCAACATAGAAATAAACAACATAGAACACCCCCAGTCACGCCCTGACCTACTATATATACCCTAGAGAACCAAGGGCTCTCTATGGTCAGGGCGTGACATCTGTGCCTTAGCACTCACCCAAAGAATTCCTACAGCAAAACAGGAAGCCACAGAGAGAACAGTTGGCAACCTTAATCTGGTGCAGATCCTTTGATAACACTTTCTTCTCCTTAAACCATGCTGGTGAGGGCTCTGCTAGAAACAAACTCTGTCGAAGACCCAACAACTAGGCCTCTATGTCATTTTCTACTGATCTTCACTAAGAAATGGTTTCGAATCAAGAATAAAACACTAAGCTGAATCGTCTCTCTCTCACTCTCTCTCTACCATCTCCCTCGTCAACTATTCACCCATCTCTCTCTATCACACACACACACGCACACACGCACGAGCACACACACACAGAGCAGATTACTATCCATAAAAAACCCACCCTATAACCACCACCATGTCTCTCCAGACCACAGAAACCCTAGTTTTCCACCAGTAGGCCTAAGTGTGTGTGGTGTGTGTGTGTGTGTGTGTGTGTGTGTGTGTGTGTGTGTGTGTGTGTGTGTGTGTGTGTGTGTGTGTGTGTGTGTGTGTGTGTGTGTGTGTGTGTGTGTGTGTCTCCCCAGACAAAGCTTGTCCATTTTATCCAGTGCCACTGCAACGTGATAGTGGAACAATGGGGAAAAGGCTGTTTGGGGTTTCCTGAAAAGCCTATTGCATCATGTAGTCAGGGTGAAAGAATCTGAACATTAAATGGGGCGACGTGGTTTGAGGTTCGCCCACTCTCTGCGGTCCAGCTGTAAAAGCCCATACTGTTGCTAAGATGTCATAACCACAGCGATAACACTACTGCTAATGAGAGTGAGGCACACACGCACACACTCATGCACACACACACATGCACACACACACACACACACACACTCATGCACACACACACACACATGCAACACACACACACACACACACACACACACACACACACACACACACACACACACACACACACACACACACACACACACACACACACACACACACACTGTAATCTTCAACCACGCACTGGTCATGTCTGATGTTTGAGAAACAAGCTACTAACTTGCTATACCTCTGTGGTATAGAGAGTTACCTTGGTGAACTAGTCGGGCTAAATCCTCCCTCAGCAATTACCGTTCACCTTCCAAAGACCTCGAAGAGGAGCAGAGCAACACTCTCACTTTTAACAGGAGCAGCGAGGTGTGAACGCACTGACACTACAGAAGACACCAACTCACTCTTCTTTAACCAGACAACAAGCCTGAGGGACACACCGTTCATACCCAGTGATTAATTCCCTGTAAAAAAATATGTTTCAGAAAATATAACCTTTGTGGTGTGAACATGAGTTGAGTCTGTTCAATTGTATTGTAAGAAGTTGCTCAATAGCTTAGAAGTTCTCAATGTTTGATGGTCAAGGTCAGTGCATTTTGTACATCTGCACGACACAACATTCAGAAAATTACAAATAACAAATGTAAGCATAGATGTAAGGCTCTTCAAGGGCTAAGGTGGTTTCCAAACATGGATCAGATCTACATGTTTTTCTGTATAAAATCCAGAGCTGACTAACTCTAGAGTAACATTTATGTTGTGTAAGAGCCATTTTTGCCTACTTACAGTGCCTTCGGAAAGTATTCACAGCCCTTGACTTTTTTCACATTTAGTGTTACAGCCTGAATTTAAAATGGATTGAATTTTGTGTCACTGGCCTACACACAATACCCCATCATTTCAAAGTGTAATTATTTTTTTAGGAATGTTTTGATATTCATTTAAAATGAAAAGCTGAAATGTCTTGAGTGAATAGGTATTCAACCCCTTTGTTATGTCAAGCCTAAATAAGTAGTCATAATGTGCTGAATGATTACCTCATCTCTGTACCCCACACATACAATTATCTGTAAGGTCCGTCAGTCGAGCAGTGAATTTCAAACACAGATTCAACCACAAAGCCCAGGGACGTTTTCAATGCCTCGCAAAGAATGGCACTTATTGGTCGAAGGGTAAAAAAAGCAGACATGGTGAATTTATTAATTAGACTTTGGATGGTGAATTTTATTTTAACTTTATTTAACTAGGCAAGTCAGTTAAGAACAAATTCTTATTTTCAATGACAGCCTAGGAACAGTGGGTTAACTGCCTTTTTGTACCTTGTCAGCTCAGGGATTTGATCTTGCAACCTTTCAGTTACTAGTCCAACATTCTAACCACTAGGCTATGCTGCCGCCCAGTCACTACCAGTCACTACAAAGATACAGGCATCCTTCCTAACTCAGTAGCCGGAGAGGAAGGTAAGTGCTTAGGGATTTCATGAGGCCAATGGTGACTTTAAAACAGGTACAGAGTTTAATGGCTGTGATAGGAGAAAACTGAGGCTGGATCAACAACATTCTAGTTATTCCACAATACTAACCTAAATGGCAGCATTAAAAGAAGGAAGCCTGTACAGAATACAAATATTCCAAAACATGCATCCTGTTTGCAATAAGGCACTAAATTTAACTGCAAAAAATGTGACAAAGAAATGTACTTTATGTCCTGAATACAAAGTGTTATGTTTATGGCAGATCCACTGAGTACCACTCTTCATATGTTCAATCATGGTGATGGCTGCATCATGTTATTTACATTTACATTTACATTTAAGTAATTTAGCAGACGCTCTTATCCAGAGCGACTTACAAATTGGTGCATTCACCTTATGATATCCAGTGGAACAACCACTTTACAATAGTGCATCTAAATCTTTTAAGGGGGGGGGGTTAGAAGGATTACTTTATCCTATCCTAGGTATTCCTTAAAGAGGTGGGGTTTCAGGTGTCTCCGGAAGGTGGTGATTGACTCCGCTGTCCTGGCGTCGTGAGGGAGCTTGTTCCACCATTGGGGTGCCAGAGCAGCGAACAGTTTTGACTGGGCTGAGCGGGAACTGTGCTTCCTCAGAGGTAGGGGGGCCAGCAGGCCAGAGGTGGATGAACGCAGTGCCCTTGTTTGGGTGTAGGGCCTGATCAGAGCCTGAAGGTATGGAGGTGCCGTTCCCTTCACAGCTCCGTAGGCAATCACCATGGTCTTGTAGCAGATGCGAGCATCAACTGGAAGCCAGTGGAGAGAGCGGAGGAGCGGGGTGACGTGAGAGAACTTGGGAAGGTTGAACACCAGACGGGCTGCGGCGTTCTGGATGAGTTGTAGGGGTTTAATGGCACAGGCAGGGAGCCCAGCCAACAGCGAGTTGCAGTAATCCAGACGGGAGATGACAAGTGCCTGGATTAGGACCTGCGCCGCTTCCTGTGTGAGGCAGGGTCGTACTCTGCGAATGTTGTAGAGCATGAACCTACAGGATCGGATCACCGCCTTGATGTTAGTGGAGAACGACAGGGTGTTGTCCAGGATCACGCCAAGGTTCTTAGCACTCTGGGAGGAGGACACAAGGGAGTTGTCAACCGTGATGGCGAGATCATGGAACGGGCAGTCCTTCCCCGGGAGGAAGAGCAGCTCCGTCTTGCCGAGGTTCAGCTTGAGGTGGTGATCCGTCATCCACACTGATATGTCTGACAGACATGCAGAGATGCGATTCGCTGCCTGGTTATCAGAAGGGGGAAAGGAGAAGATTAATTGTGTGTCGTCTGCATAGCAATGATAGGAGAGACCATGTGAGGATATGACAGAGCCAAGTGACTTGGTGTATAGCGAGAATAGGAGAGGGCCTAGAACAGAGCCCTGGGGGACACCAGTGGTGAGAGCGCATGGTGCGGAGACAGATTCTCGCCACGCCACCTGGTAGGCGCCGGAGATGCCCAACTCGGAGAGGGTGGAGAGGAGGATCTGATGGTTCACAGTATCAAAGGCAGCAGATAGGTCTAGAAGGATGAGAGCAGAGGATGTTATGAGTATGCTTGTCATTGGCAAGGACTAGGGAGCTTTTCAAGATAAAAAGAAAAGGACAAGAGCTAAGCACAGGCAAAATCCTAGAGGAAAACCTGGTCTGCTTTCCAACAAACACTGGGAGACAAATTCACCTTTCAGCAGGACAGTAACCTAAAACTCAAGGCCAAATATACACTGGAGTTGCTTACAAAGACAACATTGAATGTTCCTGAGTGGCCTAGGTAAAGTTTTGACTTAAATCGGTTTGAAAATCTATGGCAAGACTTGAAAAGGGCTGTCAAACAATGATTAACAACCAACTTGACAGAGCTTGAAAAATTTACAAAATAATGTGTAAATATTGTACAATCCAGATGTGCAAAGCTCTTAGAGTCTTAACCAGAAAGTGATTACAACTGTCAAAGGTGATTCTAACATGTATTGTATTGAGGTGTGAATATTTATGTAAATGTCATATTTCTGTATTTCATTTTCAACTAATTTGCTAATATTTCTAAAAACATGCTTCCACTATCATTATGGGATATTGTGTGTAGATGGGTGAGAAAAATATATTTTGAATTTAGGCTGTAACACAGCAAAATGTGATACAAAATGTGGAAGGCACTGTATGTGGTTGTTGTGTTATTTATAGTTTAGCTTTGTCTTTGTATTTACCACGCAATTACACTAGAGGGCACTCTATGTTGGGTCATGGGTCACTGGTGGTCACATGTCTAGGCACACAGGTGACCAGGAAGTGTGGAATGCACAGTATGGAGAGCATAGCGAGATTTTCAATTGGGAAAAAGTCTGTCTTCTCCTCCGTCCTCTCCTCCGTGACCCAGTGGTCCCAATATCTAGGAGAGTGTAAATTCATTAAAAGGTGAATGGAGAAGTTTACTCCTTTGGCACAGGGATACATAGTGCATCCCCCGGCGGCTAACGCAGGACTGTTTTAAAATCCGCCACACCCCTTTTGAATCAGCTGTTGTTTTCTCTGAGGATAAAAGCATGCAAACATTTAAAAACTATAAGCCACTTATCCTTTTATCTATAAAATGTCTCGCACCATTAGCAACATTTCTTTCTATCCCTTTTGTGACGACCCTCCCACTTTGTCTGTCAAATTCTTTCTCTTTGCTCTTATTTTCTTTGCTCTTATTTTCCTTATTAGGATGTTGGTTGGCGGAGCTGGGAGGGTCGTCAGCGAAATGGGACACACCTGGGCTCGGGTTTGTGCCGGGATAAATACACCTTTTCCTGATTCATTGAGGAGACTGTCTCCATGCAGACACACTGTTGGATTTTGGTTGTGGCATTTCTGTGGCATTTCTGTGGCATTTCTGTGGCTGGCTGGCTGGCTGGCTGGCTGGCTGGCTGGCTGGCTTTGGAACCTTTCAACACCCCTCATTATCACATCTATGCACGCAACCACTCACTTACACTACTGAGTACTGATTACACTCACCATTGTTAATTGTATTTAGGTTCCTTCAGTTAATAAATATATTTTTGTTATTCTTATCTCCACATTGTCTCCCTTTTTGTTATGGACTATGAGCCAGTTTGTGACACTTTACACGTGCATTTTGGGATTCCTTCTCTGTAAATGTCTTTTGCCTGATGACCCGCTAGTGGAGAAGGAGTCATTTCATACAAGTGCATTTTTCCAACACGTTTCCCCCCCATGTTTCCTCTCTTCACATCCTCTATTCAGTTACCTTCAACCTTTTTCAAAAGGAGGCAAGGAGAGGACTTGGAGAGGATGTGAGGTGTCGAGCAAAACCAATTGAGAATCTCCCATACAGTTACACCTTGGAACAATGACATGCGATTAGAGTAACATCTACCTCTATGGAAGTATTGCAATGTTTTTATCTTTGCTGCAGTTATGTTTCTTTGCATGCGTTTATGAACATTTGCAATCCCACCTGTGCTAGAGTGGCTATCAGGAACCTTGACTATGTTAACCACTACAGTTGTATTAACTCTCTCCAAACATCCCCCAGCTCATCCTTACGACAGGGGTGCATTCATTAGTCGCATTCCATTGCAAAACGTTTAGTCTGCTGAAAAGTGTTTTGAAACAGAAACCATTTACAGTTTACTCTAAGAAGCAAACGGAAGTAAACAGAGCGAACATAACGAAATGGGGAGGGACCTACCTGAATTTGTCCAACAGAAACTCTTGTTTTTGTTGCAAAACAATTTCCGTTTGGAGTAAACGGTCACTGTTGCAAAATATTTTGCAACAGATTAAATGTTTTGCAACGGAATCTGACAAATGAATACACCCCAGGTGTACAACCAACTCCGAACAGGAGAGGAGACTGCCATTGCACCGGAATATTTGCATTTATCACCTAATGGGTCACCTAGCAGAGTGGACACTTTAAGCAAGAGGGTCAAAGGGTGAATTATTTTATGAAATGGAAACCCTTTCTATTTGTCTGGTATTTTCAGGATGTTGTCAAATTATTTATGTTGCATTGTTGGGAAAGAACTCTCAAGTAAGAATTTCACTGTCCTTTTACACCTGTGCACATGGCGAATACACTTTGAAGAAGAAATGGGGCTGATGTAAGACAAATATAAAGACATATTTCAGTACTTTGTTATACTTCGCTTGTATAAAAAAGTAGTTGTGCTGTCCATGTTCTCAGCTTGTTAGTTGTCGTCAAAAGCTAGAGTCTAAAGACTGTACTTTAGAAAGTAATAGTGCTTTCTCTTTAACGCTTTTGGGCAGTGGAGTATATGACACACACAGACACACACACAGGCAAGTGGGTGTGCAAAACCAGACACGACACATACAATTCTGCTCCAGCATTAGTACGATTTTCCAGAGTGGCTGCTGGGAAGACTGCGGTGTACCCTGGGTAAAGGGCTCTCCCTATGCTCTCTGGGGCTAATCACTCCATTGTGTGTGTGTGTGTGTGTGTGTGTGTGTGTGTGTGTGTGTGTGTGTGTGTGTGTGTGTGTGTGTGTGTGTGTGTGTGTGTGTGTGTGTGTGTGTGTGTGTGTGTGTGTGTGTGTGTGTGTGTGTGTGTGTGTGTGTGTGTAGCCTATGGAACTGTTATGGATTAGCACTTCACAAAACAAACTACAAACAGACTCACATCACACACATACAGTAGACACACATTTGGGATTGTTGCTTGTTGGTGATCCCAAAATGCACAAGCAGCTTTCAGTATATCAGTACTACACAACAATGTCCCATTGAGGGCTTGAAGCTATCTTTCTTACCTGGAGTGTACATGGACACTAGGTAAAAAAATGTTACGTTGAGCTGTCCTGCTGTTTCAAAACAAATCTGCCACTTTATGTCCACGGCTCCCCCGCATCTGGGGATCCTTGAAATCAAATCCAGTCAACCTCCTCAGACTCTCAGCCTGTACTTTATGAGTCAGTGCAGACAGAGACCCATCTCCTAAGGGAAAGCACTGTTGTCCCTCCTTAAGTTTTACTTTTCCTGTTTGGAAAATGACTTGATCACATGGAGAGGCACTAGGGACAGTAAAAAACAGGCGGTATTAAAACCGCTCATCTGAAAGACATGAATGCTCCCAGAAACGTGGGCCCAATCAAATCAAACCCGCATTCCTGTATTTACACAGTAGTTATTTTTCCCCTGGTCAAGGCTCTGATGCTTCCACAGTTTTCAGAACAAGAGCATGCGTGTGCAGGCAGTAGTACATTGCTGGTTAAACTTAGCATTCCCAGATTCGATTGAACTCCAGCCTGTGACCATCTTGTCCACTGAAGGACTTCTGGTGCACCTGTTGTTTACTTTAAGGAAGAAGGGAATTCCAGGAATCAATGTCCAGTTATAGAGGAGAAGAGAGAACAGGGACAACTTCCTGTCCTGACCTCCATCCAGACCCATCCATCATCCAGGCCTGGAAAGGAGAGATAAGATAGTCAAGCCAAAGGGCACTCTAACCTGGGTAACCTCCAGCCAAACCTGGGCTACACTCCCAGGCCCTGGCCTGTCTGTACTAGACATCTGCACTAAAGAGGAGGTCTGTCAGTAAGAACACATTAGACAGAGGAGAGACAAGGAACAGCTGTGAGTGAGGACATACTAACTCAGACATGCGCACGCACACACATACTCACGCACGCACACACACTCATCTGCAGCTTTATTGCCCAGAGTTCTCTGCGGTTGCCCGCCTGGCACTCCGGCGCTCCAATGTTCCGTCTGGCACATTAGCACCCAGTGCACGCTCGGTCCGTCTCAGATCATCAGGAATTTCACCAACAGAAAACCTGCCTGGAATTCGAAAGAAGGCTGTGCATACATCTAATTGGAATGGGAGTTTTTCCACCGGCCTTTTCTGAGTCCCAGGGCGCAACACTATTTCATCTCGGCAATGTAATTAACACAGAAAATGAGTTCCACCGATAACTGGAATATGCTGTTTTGTATGTTTAAAAAGGGAGCTTTGGATTTTCACTTATAGAGTGAAAATAAGATGAAAACATGTCTCAATAGTAAGACTAAAGGATTCCATTTGATTCTGGCTATCAGTAGAGACCGATCAATACATGTAGCTGTTTTCTGTTTAGAAGAAGAAGATTTGAATGATCCATATTTCTTGCAGTCTACAGAAGTTCGTCTTCTGCTTTGATCCCAACCCGTCTGAAACTTATTAGGCTTATGGATTCAAAAATGAAATCACAAACTTTGTTACCGCACCCCCCAAGAAGATTCTCTTACAACAAATTCCTCATGATCGCAATGAGATATGTGTTCATTAGACTGAGTCTTAGTTTTCCATTTTCAGATTGCCAGTCTATATTGACAGACTGTCAACACATATTACCATCCTAGAGAATCATTTCTATAGGTTCATAGATGATCAGATGATGTCTGAATGCTGTGCTATGCATGACCATACACAGCAAACACTACGCTGCTTCAGTTCCATTAGAGATAAAGTCATATCATCCCAATGATGTCTGAACATCTGTTCAGAAACACCAGAGGACCTCCAATAATAGCTTGTTAAACAGATGCTTAATTACAGTCTGAATTAGCATGATAAACCAGAAAGGAGGGGAGAGAATCCCCCCATCGTCATGTTCTCCCCTCCTCCAAAAGTGTTTGATACAGATGCTGCCCTCTCAACCCCGCAGTGCTGATCAGAGAGAGAGAATGGCCTACAGGAAATCACTACACGCTAATAAACCACACTGGAAATGTTTGGGAAGCGTTAAAGCCCATTTACATCAATGTGATGGAGAAGTGACAAGTAGAGCTGATGGCACACTGTTGAAAGCTAAGTTTTAAGGTTCTTCCCAAACATCCCAATCACAGGAAATAATAACATTTTACTGTCAAGGGGCTGGACTCACAATGGCTTCCCCAGAGACGTAGCCTACACTGTGCAGACTTTACAGTAGGCCTATTAAAGATGCTCTCTTGTGTCAGTTTCTACAGTTGAAGTCGGACATTTACATACACCTTAGCCAAATACATTTCAACTCAATTTTTCACAATTCCTGACATTTAATCCAAGTAAAAAATCCCTGTCTTAGGTCAGTTAGGATCCCCACTTTATTTTAAGAATGTGAAATGTAAGAATAATACTACAGAGAATGATTTACATTACATTACATTACATTTACTTCAGCTTTTATTTCTTTCATCACATTCCCAGTGGGTCAGAAGTTTGCATACACTCAATTAGTATTTGGTAGCATTGTCTTTACATTGTTTAACTTGGGTCAAACGTTTTGGGTAGCCATCCACAAGCTTCCCACAATAAGTTGGGTGAATTTTGGCCCATTCCTCCTGACAGAGCTGGTGTAATTGAGTCAGGTTTGTAGGCCTCCTAACTCACACACGCTTTTTCAGTTCTGCCCACACATTTTCTATAGGATTGAGGTCAGGGCTTTGTGATGGCCACTCTAATACCTTGACTTTGTTGTCCTTAAGCCATTTTGCCTCAACTTTGGAAGTATGCTTGGGGTCATTGTCCATTTGGAAGACCCATTTGCGACCAAGCTTTAACTTCCTGACTGATGTCTTGAGATGTTCCTTCAATATATCCACAATTATATATATCCAATTTTCTTTCCTCATGATGCCATCTATTTTGTGAAGTGCACCAGTCCCTCCTGCAGCAAAGCACCCCCACAACATGATGCTGCCACCCCCGTGCTTCACGGTTGGGATGGTGTTCTTCGGCTTGCAAGCCTCTCCCTTTTTCCTCCAAACATAACGATGGTCATTATGGCCAAACAGTTCTATTTTTGTTTCATCAGACCAGAGGACATTTCTCCAAAAAGTACAATCTTTTCCCCATGTGCAGTTGCAAACCTCAGTCTGGCTTTTTTTATGGCAGTTTTGAAGCAGTGGCTTCTTCCTTGCTGAGCGGTGTCACATGGATGACGTTGGAGAGACGAAGCAGTTACGGGGAGTCAAACATTTAATAAGGAACGAGACAGAGATCCTTGGCTGTTGTTCTGGGATTGATTTGCACTTTCGCACCAAAGTACGTTCATCTCTAGGAAACAGAACATGTCTCCTTCCTGAGTGGTATGATGGCTGCGTGGTCCCCTGATGTTTATAATTGTGTACTACTGTTTGTACAGATGAACGTGTTACCTTCAGGCATTTGGAAATTGCTCCCAAGGATGAACCAGACTTGTGGAGGTCTACAATTTTTTTTCTGAGGTCTTGGCTGATTTCTTTTGATTTTCCCATGATGTCAAGCAAATAGGCACTGAGTTTGAACGTAGGCCTTGAAATACATCCACAGGTACACCTCCAATTGACTCAAATTATGTCAATTAGACTATCAGAAGCTTCTAAAGCCATGACATCATTTTCTGGAATTTTCCAAGCTGTTTAAAGGCACAGTCAACTTAGTGTATGTAAACTTCTGACCCACTGGAATTGTGATACAGTGAATTATAAGTGAAATAATCTGTCTGTAAACTATTGTTGGAAAAATTACTTGTGTCATGCACAAAGTAGATGTCCTAACCGACTTGCGAAAACTATAGTTTGTTAACAAGTAATTTGTGGAGTGGTTGAAAATGAGTTTTAATGAGTCCAACCTAAGTGTATGTACACTTCCGACTTCAACTGTATATATTAGGACCATTGAGTCCATTGGTTGCTTGTATTTCTGTAAATCGCCAGCATACAGTCAACAGAAAGCATACATACAGCACACAGACAGTATCCTATGAATCATCAGTGAGCACAGACAGTAATAAAGAGTTGGGGGCACTGGGTTGGTCTTCTGAAGGCTGTGCAACTGTTTGTGTAAACAGAAGACAAACTGTAACAAGACTATACAATACACTCTTTAGAAGTCATAGCCCATCTTTGGCTTTTCTATTGGCACAGGCAGTGAATTCTGAAGTCTCCCTGGAACTTCTGTCTATGAGCATTTCACAACAAGGTACCAGTAAACCACACAAATGATGAACTTGTTAACAGAAATTATTCAGGAATGTTTCAAGTTCAAGTTGTATTTGTCACATGCACAATGCTTAACTTGCAAGCCCTACCCAATAGTGCAATATTCAATATAAAAATGCACATATCAATCATCAGCCTTTGTTACCACGACGAAAGGTTACAGGCAGCCATTGTACTGTGGAATGTTACAACATGGATGCTTTTAGAGGCAAAACATGTACACTTTCAGGAGCTAAACTAAGTAAAAGGTTAAAAGAAAACACATTTTCTCTGCACACTGCAAGATGCTTGCCCGTTGTCCAGTTAATACAATCACCAACATGAGCACAGTCACAGAGAGGAAGCCCTGGCTGTAACTTTCCCGCCCTCCTCCCCCAAAAAAACTCTCTGGAGCTTCCGGTAGAGACACTGTGAGTCGAGGGAGGAGAGGGAGAGGGCAGAACAGCAAATGTAGTTTAGAGCAGGCAGTTTCAAGACGCCCCAGACTATGACTTCCACTTCCAGAAGACCACACGACCTCGTAGATTGCCTGAAAACCCTGCAGGGCAGAAGTGACTACCATTCCTGGGCTGATGCCCCGTTAAATACTCCTCTTTTTTTCTTCTAAAGATACCTGTCAATATCGTACTATAAGACTAGCTAATACTTTCTCCTCTGAACATTTAATAAAAACCTATTTATGTCAGTTGATTGACATGTTAACCCTGAGACATACAGCTTACCCAACACTTAGGTCGCGCCAGCATTATTTAACTGAGCATACATAGGTTCTGGAATCAAGTCATTGGGGTTAAAATGAAACAATGACACATTTTCCATTCACACTGTGTGACAAGGTGTATTATTGTTCAAGCTACATTATTTACAGAGCCTGAAGCTCTTGTAAACTTCAGTGTCAATTAATCTCCAGTAGCTCTTTATGTGAGAGCTTAATTGTTGGCTAATTAGCGTCCTGGCTAACAGTCACTCTCAGTGGAAATAGACAATATGATCACATATCTACCTGCTCGGTAAATAAGGGCTGTTTGTCAAATGTTGCAGCAGTTGTTGAAAGACAGACAATAGATTCATTGTGTTCGTATCTTGGTCTGTGCCCCCATTATGACGTCTAGCTGTTCCCCAAATCTACATTTGAAAAATTGACGTGTTTGTAAGGGGTAGTCTGAAGCATCTCGACACATTGAAATAGACCAGACTGTGGTTGGGTTCTGCAGACGGTGGCATGGTGGAAAACAAAGGGGAGAGAGAGAGAGACTCTACTGATATGAATGTAGAAGATGGTGGGCTCACTTTTCAGAGACTTTGTCTCACCCAGCACACTCTGACTCGCATTTTGCAGTGGCAGGTCACCTCAGCCTACTGAAACATAGGTCAGCCATAAGTGAGAGCAAGAGAGAGAGACCAAGAGAGAGGGGGGGCAGAGTGTGTAAGGGAGAGTGAAATAAACAGAGGGAGAGAATGTGGAGGAAGAAAAAACTGAGAAAAAAAGAGGGAGATAAGGCAGAGAAAGACAGAGGAGGGAGAGATGAGAGGGATGGGGGGGGCAAGAGAGACAACCTATCCCAGACTGTTCACATCATTGTTTATTTGCCTATTCCCATGTAATTTCAGGAGGAGAATCTGGTGGGTAAGATAACTTGATCCAAATATAGATACACAGATGATTTGGTTCTTTTCTCAATAACAATTCTGTTATCCTGAGTCAATGTCACTGTTGCTATGGCGCCTGTTACCAATGCTTAATACATCATGGTAGAATTTTAATGGAATAGATCTGTTGTAAAAATGAATTCTTAGTTTCACCCCTCAATCCACAATGTAAGGTTGTGGGTTAAAAACCAGAAGATATAAATTAAGTTTGACTATTATTTTTCTTTATTGCATTTACATTACATTTTAGTCATTTAGCAGACGCTCTTATCCAGAGCGACTTACAGTAGTGAATGCATACATTTTTTTTTCTTACTGGTCCCCCGTGGGAATCGAACCCACAATCCTGGCATTGCAAACACCATGCTCTACCAACTGAGCCACACGGGTTCCAACTGAGCCACACGGCTCAGAAGGGTTCAAAATTAACTAGATAAGAATTGCATTGAAGTCAATGATTGAACCCTCAACATGTAACCTGTTGTACATCTGTACTGAGTTCACAGCATGATTTACCATCAATATAAAATACAATCTTTGGCACTTAAAGTAAGTGGATGTTTGGGGATGAAAGGGAGTCTGAACATTCCCTTTCCTTGATGAATGTTATTCTCCATGCAGGCATCTTCCCTCTCTGGTTGCATCCCAAATGGCACCCTATTCCCTTTATAGTGCACTACTCACAACAGAACAGCCACACTGGAGAGGAAGCCATCCACTACAGAGAGAGAGAGAGAGAGAGAGAGAGAGTCACCATTTGGGAGGCAGACTCTCTCTCTCTCTCTGTATGGCTTCCTCTCCAGTGTCTGTTCTGTTCTGAGCATTAACTGGAGCTGAAGTGTGACGTGCTGAGGCTTAGCTCTGATAGCCACCGCAGGCCCAGGGATTACAGAGGGCCACAGTCAATGGAAGGAGGCTAAGTCACAGATGAAGGTGTGTATCTGCAGATGCCAGGCCTCACACCATTACTCCAGCAGCCTTTATGGGACACCTCTCAGGACTCCTCCATGGGTTTATGGTGGTCCCCTTCGATCACCCACGCTCTGCTCCTTTCTAGTCCCCTGAGTAGAAGCCACTCAACAGCCTAGGAGGACATGGAGAGAGAAAGGAGAAGGGTTGGGGGGGAGCGAGAGAGAGGGATGGGACATAATGAAAGAAGGAATATTGAGAGAGAGAGAGAGAGAGAGAGAGAGAGAGAGAGAGAGAGAGATAGATAGATAGGAGACAAAGAGAGAGTAGAAGAAAAGAGCTTAATACTATTCAACTCTGGAGAGAGGAGTTGTTCATTACCAGTCAGAAGATCAGAGCAGCACATCCTTAGCAGGAGCCATCTCGACAGGGAGAGGAGAGAAGAGAATGATCCCTCCGTCCTTCCCTCCTTATCTATAGCGCTCTCTCTCCCTCCTCATCTATAGCGCTCTATCTCTCCCTCCTTATCTATGGCGCTCTATCTCTCCCTCCTTATCTATAGCGCTCTATCTCTCCCTCCTTATCTATAGCGTTCTATCTCTCCCTCCTTATCTATAGCGTTCTATCTCTCCCTCCTTATCTATAGCGCTCTATCTCTCCCTCCTTATCTATAGCGCTCTCTCTCCCTCCTCATCTATAGCGCTCTCTCTCTCCCTCCTCATCTATAGCGCTCTCTCTCCCTCCTCATCTATAGCGTTCTATCTCTCCCTCCTTATCTATAGCGTTCTATCTCTCCCTCATCTATAGCGTTCTATCTCTCCATCATCTATAGCGCTCTATCTCTCCCTCCTTATCTATAGCGCTCTATCTCTCCCTCCTTATCTATAGCGCTCTATCTCTCCCTCCTTATCTATAGCGTTTTATCTCTCCCTCCTTATCTATAGCGTTCTATCTCTCCCTCCTCATCTATAGCGCTCTCTCTCCCCCTCCTTATCTATAGCGCTCTATAGGATTGAGGTCAGGGCTTTGTGATGGCCACTCTAATACCTTGACTTTGTTGTCCTTAAACCATTTTGCCTCAACTTTGGAAGTATGCTTGGGGTCATTGTCCATTTGGAAGACCCATTTGTGACCAAGCTTTAACTTCCTGACTGATGTCTTGAGAGGTTGCTTCAATATGTCCACAATTTTCCTCCCCCATGATGCCATCTATTTTGTGAAGCGCACCAGTCCCTCCTGCAACAAAGCACCCACACAACATGATGCTGCCACCCCCGTGCTTCACGGTTGGGATGGTGTTCTTCGGCTTGCAAGCATCCCCCTTTTCCCCCCAAACATAACGATGGTCATTATGGCCAAACAGTTCTATTTTTGTTTCATTGGACCAGAGGACATTTCTCCAAAAAGTACGATCTTTGTCCCCATGTGCAGTTGCAAACTGTAGTCTGGCTTTTTTAAGGCGGTTTTGGAGCAGTGGCTTCTTCCTTGCTGAGCGGTGTCACATGGATGAAGCTGGAGAGACGAAGCAGGTACGGGGAGTCAAAAATTTAATAAGGAACGGACATGGAACGAGACAGAAACAACGTCAGCAAACGAGTAATACAGACAAAAAGGGAGGGAGCCCGAAGATCCAGTAGAGGCTGAAGGAGGCCAGAAGGAGCTTGTCTTGGAGTCTTGTTCTGAGCACACACTGTGCATGCAGCGAAGAAGGCAGAGATGTCAGGAACCATGGTTGGCCACCAGAAACGTTGTCAGAGGAAGGCTAGTGTATGATGGAACCCTGGACGACAGGTCAGCCTGGAGGAATGAGCCCATTCCAGGACCCGGACCAGACTGGGTTAGGGACAAACAGCTGGTTAGCCGGGCCACCTTCAGGTCCAGGCTGAGAGTGTTGCGCCTCGTGAACCAGGTTCTCAATACCCCAATCCACAGTGGCAGCAAGGCACGAGGTAGGGAGAATGGTTTTGGAGGTCGAGGGTATTGCAGAGGAACTGTATAGGCGGGAGAGAGTGTCAGGCTTCACATTTTTTGACCCTGAGTGGTAGGAAATGGGGAAGTTGAATCTGGTAAACAGTAGGGCCCACTGGGCCTGCCTGGAGTTGAGGCGCTTGGCTGTACGGAGATATTCCACGTTTTTATGGTCGGTCCAGACCAAGAGGGGCTGTTCTGCTCCTTCCAGCCAGTGCCTCCACTCTTCCAACGCCATCTTAACCGCCAGGAGTTCTCGGTTGCCGACACTGTAGTTCCTCTCTTGAGGAGTGAGACGATGGGACAGGAAGGCACAGGGATGAAGCTTTTGGTCCTGGGCAGATCGCTGGTACAGGATCGCCCCCACTCCAACATCCGAAGCATCAACTTCCACCACAAATTGACGCGAGGGGTCCGGATGGATGCTGTTGTGAACTGATGCTTCAGGTCCACAAAGGCTTTGTCGACAGCTGGAGACCATTTGAACGGTACCTTGGGAGAGGTGAGTGCTGAGAGGGGGGCCTCCAGGGTGCTGTAGTCCCAAATGAAATGGCAGTAGAAGTTTGCAAAACCAAGAAACCCATGCAACTGCACCCTGGACGTTGGTTGAGGCCAATCCACCAATGCTTTCACCTTTCCAGGATCCATCTGAACATTGCCCTCAGCAATGACATATCCCAGAAAGGTGATTGTAGAGCGGTGGAACTCACACTTCTCGGCTTTCACGAACAGTTGGTTCTCCAGGATGTGCTGAAGGACCTGTCTGACAGGAAGTTCATGTTCTTGTGCAGATTGGGGAAAAAAACTGGATGTCGTCAAGGTACACAAACACAAACCGGTTTAGCATGTCCCAAAGCACATCATTGACCAAAGCCTGGAAAACAGTTGGTGAGTCCAAATGGCATTACCTGGTTCTCATAATGTCCACTGGCTATGTTGAAGGCTGTCTTTCCCTCATCCCCCTCGCATATCTGAACCAGGTAGTAGGCATTTTGAAGGTCCAACCTGGAAAATATGGTGGCCCCCTGGAGAGGTTCAAACGCAGAGGAGAGGTAGGCGGTTAATGATTCTTGACAGTAATGTCGTTAAGTTCCCGGTAGTCAATGCACGGACGCAGGGTCTTGTCCTTCTTCTCCACAAAGAAAACCCTGCGCTGGCAGGAGATGCAGATGGACGGACGGCCCCAGTGGCCAGAGACTCCTCTATGTACTCCTCCATAGCTTTGGTCTCTGGTCCGGACAGAGAATAGAACCGACCCCGAGGTGGTGTAGTGCCTGGGAGAAGATCAATGGCAAAGTCATAAGGATGGTGCGGGGGAATGGAAGTAGCACGTGCCTTACTGAAGACCTCCAGGAGGTCATGGTACTCAGTGGGAACGGCAGAGACATCCACAGTCTTGCTAACGTCCTGAGGAAGATGACTTGGGAGGCTGTGCTGCTTGAAGGCTGTGGGAATGGCAAAATGGGCTCCAACCCAGGATGGAGCTTGTGGTCCAGTCAAGCACAGGATTGTGTTTTTGTAGCCAGGAAAATCCCAAAACGACTGGAACATGGGGAGATGCAATGAGGAGGAACTGTATGTCTCACTGTGGTTACCAGAAACCCGTAATTGAATGGGCACAGTACTATGGGTGACTTCCCCTATAGAGTGCCGTCCAGTGCCCTAGCATCCATGGGAACAGAGAGAGGCTGAGTGAGAATACCAAGCTCTGAAGCCATAAGACATTCATCAGCCCCAGAGTCAATGAGCACTTGGAGAGACTTGGATTGGTCTCCCCACAGCACAAGCACAAAAAAGGGTGTGCGGGTGATGGGAATTATGGAACTCCCAGTCTGACTCACCATAGTGCTGGTACCCACTAGAGACAAGGGTTTCCTAATAGGACAGGTAGCTATAAAATGTCCTGCCCCTCCACAGTACAGACAACAGTTACTGTTCATCCTCCGTGAGCATTCCCCAACTGACAACCTAGCTCTTCCCAACTGCATAGGCTCAGGAGTATCCAACTCACCCATTGTAGATTCACGAGAGGCATCGGGTGGCTTCGAATCCTCTCGGAAAAGCTGCCTTCAGAAAGTTCCAGATTCCCTCGAAGGTGAATGAGCCATAGCGGGTGCATGAGTGTGCCCGAGAGCAGACCTTCTCTCACTCCTACGTTCCCTTAGGCATATATTGATTTTAATGGTTAGGGCGATAAGGGAGTCAGGGTCCACCGATAATTCCCGAGCAGCTAGCTCATCCTTTACATCCTCAGATAATCCATGCAGAAAAGTATCGAAAAGAGACTCTGGATTCCAGGCACTCTCGGCGGCCAACGTGCGAAAATCAACCGCGTAGTCTGCCACACTACGGGAGTTTTGACGTAGGTCAAGCAGCTTACTGGCCACCTTTCTCCCAGATACCGGAGACTCAAATTCCTTTCTCACCTCTGTCATAAATTCCTCCATATGACCACAAATGGCAGATTGTTGCTCCCAAACTCAGGAGAGCGCCCTTCCCGACATTAGTGTAATGATATACTCTATCTTCGATCGGTCTGAAGGAAACAAAGATGGCTGTAGCTCAAAAATAAAGCGAGCACTGAGAAAGAAAACCCTGGCAGGCACCAGGATTCCCCGAATATTACTCCAGAAGAGGTAAGAGTGGTTCTCAGGGAGCCGGGATAGGCTGTACCAACTAACCACAGAAGGGGAAAAAATTGCTGGATGATTGGGGTTTTCCAGAGGTGGCAGGCAGCCTCTGAGCTAACTCCCTGATTTGCTCCATAATAGCCTTTAACCCATGGTCGTGGCGTTCCGTCAAAGAACAGAGCCCTTCCAAAAGGCCCTGTAACAACTCATGTCTCCCAATGGTGGCTCCCTGCAGGGAGACAGCGTGGCGGAGCTGGTCCAAGTCTGCTGGGTCTGTCATGGCCAGTTCATACTATCATGACACAAGGCGAGACCCAGATGCAGACACAGGAGGCAGATGGTTGGAGTCTTACAATATTTCATAATCCAAAAGGAGTAGGCAAGAGAATGGTCGTGGACAGGCAAAAGGTCAAAACCAGATCAGAGTCCAGGAGGTACAGAGTGGGAGAAAGGCTTGTGGTCAAGGCAGGCAGAATGGTCAGGCAGGCGGGTACAGAGTCCAGAACAGGCAAGAGTCAAAACCCGGAGGACTAGAAAAAAGAGAATAGGAAAGGCAGGCGTACGGGAAAAAACACTGGTTGACTTGGAACATACAGTGGGGCAAAAAAGTATTTAGTCAGCCACCAATTGTGCAAGTTCTCCCACTTAAAAAGATGAGAGAGGCCTGTAATTTTCCTCATAGGTACACTTCAACTGTGACAGACAAAATGAGAAAAAAAATTCCAGAAAATCACATTGTAGGATTTTTTATGAATTTATTTGCAAATTATGGTGGAAAATAAGTATTTGGTCAATAACAAAAGTTTATCTCGATACTTTGTTATATACCCTTTGTTGGCAATGACACAGGTCAAACGTTTTCTGTAAGTCTTCACAAGGTTTTCACACACTGTTGCTGGTATTTTGGCCCATTCCTCCATGCAGATCTCCTCTAGAGCAGTGATGTTTTGGGGCTGTCGCTGGGCAACACGGACATTCAACTCCCTCCAAAGATTTTCTATGGGGTTGAGATCTGGAGACTGGCTAGGCCACTCCAGGACCTTGAAATGCTTCTTGCGAAGCCACTCCTTCGTTGCCCGGACGGTGTGTTTGGGATCATTGTCATGCTGAAAGACCCAGCCACGTTTCATCTTCAATGCCCTTGCTGATGGAAGGAGGTTTTCACTCAAAATCTCACGATACATGGGCCCATTCCTTCTTTCCTTTACACGGATCAGTCGTCCTGGTCCCTTTGCAGTAAAACAGCTCCAAAGCATGATGTTTCCACCCCCATTCTTCATAGTAGGTATGGTGTTCTTTGGATGCAACTCAGCATTCTTTGTCCTCCAAACACGACGAGTTGAGTTTTTACCAAAAAGTTATATTTTGGTTTCATCTGACCATATGACATTCTCCCAATCCTCTTCTGGATCATCCAAATGCTCTCTAGCAAACTTCAGACGGGCCTGGACATGTACTGGCTTAAGCAGGGGGACACGTCTGGCACTGCAGGATTTGAGTCCCTGGCGGCGTAGTGTGTTACTGATGGTAGGCTTTGTTACTTTGGTCCCAGCTCTCTGCAGGTCATTCACTAGGTCCCCCCGTGTGGTTCTGGGATTTTTGCTCACCGTTCTTGTGATCATTTTGACCCCACGGGGTGAGATCTTGCGTGGAGCCCCAGATCGAGGGAGATTATCAGTGGTCTTGTATGTCTTCCATTTCCTAATAATTGCTCCCACAGTTGATTTCTTCAAACCAAGCTGCTTACCTATTGTAGATTCAGTCTTTCCAGCCTGGTGCAGGTCTACAATTTTGTTTCTGGTGTCCTTTGACAGCTCTTTGGTCTTGGCCATAGTGGAGTTTGGAGTGTGACTGTTTGAGGTTGTGGACAGGTATCTTTTATACTGATAACAAGTTCAAACAGGTGCCATTAATACAGGTAACGAGTGGAGGACAGAGGAGCCTCTTAAAGAAGAAGTTACAGGTCTGTGAGAGCCAGAAATCTTGCTTGTTTGTATGTGACCAAATACTTATTTTCCACCATAATTTGCAAATAAATTCATAAAAAATCCTACAATGTGATTTTCTGGATTTTTTTCTTCTCATTTTGTCTGTCATAGTTGACGTGTACCTATGATGAAAATTACAGGCCTCTCTCATCTTTTTAAGTGGGAGAACTTGCACAATTGGTGGCTGACTAAATACTTTTTTGCCCCACTGTACAAGACGAACTGGCACAGAGAGACAGGAAACACAGGGATAAATAAACTGGGGAAAATAAGCGACACGTGGAGGGGCTGGAGACAATAACGAGGACAGGTGAAACTGATCAGTGTGTGACAATATCTCTCCCTCCTTATTTACAGTATATCTCTCTATCTCTCCCTCCTTATTTACAGTATATCTCTCTATCTCTCCCTCCTTATTTACAGTATATCTCTCTATCTCTCCCTCCTTATTTACAGTATATCTCTCTATCTCTCCCTCCTTATTTACAGTATATCTCTCTATCTCTCCCTCCTTATTTACAGTATATCTCTCTATCTCTCCCTCCTTATTTTATACTATATCTCTCTATCTCTCCTTCTTTATTTACGGTATATCTCTCTATATCTCCTTCCCACTTTCTGTCTCTCCTTTCTGACTGCCCTCAATCTGTTGTGATAGCAGTAATGTGTCACTGACACACACACACCAGGGATGGGCATGTTTAATTATTTCACTCTGTATTTTTTCAGGATATCCAGACAGTTGAAATACAAAAGTTGTTGGAGACTTGTTTGCATGACAGTCTATGTGTGTGGCACAGAGGGAGAGAGATAGAAAGTATCTCTTACTGACTTGCGCTAGTAAGACAAACTTGTTGCTTGCTACCATAGGTTATCTATCATACCATCTGGTAGTGCCTGTCTTGACTGCACCAAATCCACTGGCGTAGCGGAAACCCCCGCAGACCCCGCAGGGAGCAATGAGCTCTAGGGGCCCATGCGTCTGGCATCTCACACCTATGTCTAAATTGTATAAAAAATATGTAATCAATAATTTTGACAGTAACAGTCCTTTGTAATTTCCACATTGGACAACACAAACACTTTGCTTGCTACATGTGAAAATTAAAAAGGAGGGTTATTGTCAAAATGATTTATACAAAAAATCATACAAACTTAAATTATTTGGTGATTCAGACAGACAATATAGTTGTCATGCCTCGGCCTCCTCACCTAACTGGCAATCAAGTTCAGAAAAGTTAGGTCAATCAGGTCAGACTCGGATAGTGAGTGCGTTGTTAAAGATGGATAAACAAAAGGCAAGACCAAGTGGTGTACAAAAACGCTGCAATAAATCTTTACCTGATCAAACTCGTGCCAAATTACCAAACAAAGCCACCACCTCATCGACTGATGAAACGTTGCAGGTGGAAGCTAGTAGGCCTACTTATGCAGCAGCTAGCACTAGCTGCCTCCCAGTCCCGACAGTCAGAGACCTCACTGCCCGGGCAAGGCAATGACAGTGGCATTGCTCCTCCTCTAATTTCTACCCTTGAGAATAGTGACAGTTCCTCCACTGAGAGTGCCAGTTCCTCTAGTGAGAGTGCCGGCCCCCCCTACTCCTCCCTTCTGTGAACACTGGTAAGACTATGAGTGATGAGACGGATAGCCCTGACAGCGAGAAGTCCAAATTCCAATGTAATCAAATAGGCTACCAGCTAAATACTGTATATACACTACCTGTCAAAAGTTTTAGAACACCTACTCAAGGGTTTTTCTTTATTATTTACTATTTTCTACATTGTAGAATAATAGTGAAGACATCAAAACTATGAAAGAACACATGTGGAATCATGTACTAACCAAAAAAGTGTTAAACAACTCCAAATATATTTCATATTTGAGATTCTTCAAATAGCCACCCTTTGCCTTGATGACAGCTTTGCACACTCTTGGCATTCTCTCAACCAGCTTCACCTGGAATGCTTTTCCAGCAGTCTTGAAGGAGTGCCCACATATGCTGAGCACTTGATGGCTGCTTTTCCTCCACTCTGCGGTCCGACTCATCCCAAACAATCTCAATATGGTTGAGGTCGGGGGATTGTGGAGGCCAGGTCATCTGATGCAGCACTCCATCACTCTCCTTCTTGGTAAAATAGCCCTTACACAGCCTGGAGGTGTGTTGGGTCATTGTCCTGTTGAAAAAGAACTTATAGTCCCATTAAGCCCAAACCAGATGGGATGGCGTATCGCTGCAGAATGCTGTGGTAGCCATGCTGGTTAAATAAATATAAATAAATCACAGACAGTGTCACCAGCAAAGCATCCCCACACGATAACACGTCCTCCATGATTTACGGTGGGAAATACAGATGCGGAGATCATCCGTTCACCCACACCGCGTCTCACAGAGACACGGCGGTTGGAACCAAAAATCTCCAATTTGGACTCCAGACCAAAGGACAAATTTCCAGGTAGGAAGCCACTCAGGGATTTCACCATGAGGTCAATGGTGACTTTAAAACAGTTACAGAGTAATGGCTGTGATAGGAGAAAACTGAGGATGGATCAACAACATCTCTTTGAAAATAACTTATATGTGTGTGAAAATGTGTTGCATTTAAACTTTAGATCACCGGTTACTTTGTGTGCTAAACGTGAAACGTTTTTTGCAATGGGAAGTAATAGTTGTACATTTCGATTGGGAAATGCTTAGCCTAATGCTTGTGTTTTCGTATTCTTAAGATTGGGACCTACTGACTTATTATGTCAGAGTGAATGGACTGCTGTATTTCCATCAGTCCTATGCAGTGCTGTAGTGGTGCCTGGAGAAGTGGGTCTCATGTGAAGGAAAGGCAACCTGTGTGAAAATCCGGTTTTCCTAAATTTTCAGATTTTTTAAATCAAAGATGTGATGTTCCAAGTCCACAGCAATGCGTAAACCACATTAGGATACCTTTTTTGAGGTCTGGGAAAATTCGAAAAAATATATTTTTGACAGTGTAGTTGCCTTTTAATTCAGTTGAGCAAAACAAATGCCCTCACAGCATTAAATCATTTCTCAGGTAGGCCTATATTGCAGGCAACATTTATAGTGAACAAAAATATAAACGCAACATGCAACAATTTCAAGGATTTTACTGAGTTACAGTTCACATGAGGAAATCAGTCAATTTAAATAAAAAAATTAGGCCCTGAACTATTGATTTCACATGACTGGGAATACAGATCTGTATATTTTGGTCACATACAGTACCAGTCAAAAGGGCGGAGACACCTACTCATTCAAGGGTTTTTCTTTATTTTTACTATTTTCTACATTGTAGAATAATAGTGAAGACATCAAAACTATGAAATAACACATATGGAATCATGTATAACCAAAAACGTGTTAAACAAATTATATTTTAGATTATTCAAAGTAGCCACCCCTTTTTTTTGTTTACAGATAGCCAGGGTCCCACTCCAACACTCAGACATAATTTACAAACAAAGCATTTGTGTTTAGTGAGTCTGCCAGAACAGAGGCAGTAGGGATGACCAGGGATGTTCTCTTGATAAGTGTGCGAATTGGACCATTTTCTGTCCTGATAAGCATTCAAAATCTAATGAGTACTTTTGGGTGTCAGGGAAATTGTATGGAGTAAAAAGTACATAATTTTCTTTGGGAATTTAGTGAAGTAAAAGTTGTCAAAAATATAAATAGTAAAGTAAAGTACAGATACCCCCAAAAAACTGCTTAAGTAGTACCTTAAAGTATTTTTACGTAAGTACTTTACACCACTGGGAACCACGCATGCGGAGATCATACGTTCACCTACTCCGCGTCTCACAAAGACACGGTGGTTGGAACCAAATCTAAAATTTGTACTCATCATACCAAAGGACAGATTTCCACTGGTCTAATGTCCATTGCTCATGTGTCTTGGCCCAAGCAAGTCTCTTCTTCTTATTGGTGTCCTTTAGTAGTGATTTATTTGCATCAATTTGACCATGAAGGCCTGATTCATGCAGTTTCCTCTGAACAGTTGATGTTGAGATGTGTCTGTTACTTGAACTCTGTGAAGCATTTATTTGGCGCTGCAATTTCTGAAGCTGGTAACTCTAATGAAATTATCCTTTGCAGCCGTGGTAACTCTGGGTCTTCCTTTCCTGTGGCAGTCATCATGAGAGCTAGTTTCACCATAGCGCTTGATGTTTTTTGCGACTGCACTTGAAGAAACTTTCAAAGTTCTTAATATGTTCCGCATTGACTGACCTTCATGTCTTAAAGTAACGATGGACTGTTGTTTCTCTTTGTTTATTTGAGCTGTTCTTGCCTTAATATGGAGTAGGTCTTTTACCAAATAGGGCTATCTTCTGTATACCCCCCTACCTTGTCACAACACAACTGATTGGCACAAACGCACTAAGAAGGAAAGAAATTCCACAAATTAACTTTTATTAAGGCATACCTGTTAATTGACATGAATTCCAGGTGACTACCTCATGAAGCTGTTTGAGCGAATGCCAAGAGTGTGCAAAGCTGTCATCAAGGCAAAGGGTGGGTACCGTGAAGAATCTCAAATATGAAATATATTTACTTCATGATTCCATGATTCCATATGTGTTATTTCATAGTTTTGATGCCTTGACTATTATTTGACAATGCAGAGAATAGTAAAAACAAAGAAAAACACTTGAATGAGTAGGTGTGTCCAAACTTTTGACTGGTACTGTATACCTTAAAAAAAATGGGCTCACAATGGGCCTCAGGATCTCGTCATGGTATTTCTGTCCATTCAAATTGCCATTGATAAAATGCAATTGTGTTTGTTGTCGGTAGCTTATGCCTGTCCATACCATAACCCCACCGCCACCATGGGTCACTCTGTTCACAATGTTGACATCAGCAAACCGCTCGCCCACACCACGCCATACACGTGTTCTGCGGTTGTGAGGCCGGTTGGACGTACTGCCAAATTCTCTAAAATGACGTTGGAGGTGGCTTATGGTAGAGAAATTAACATTCAATTCTCTGGCAACAGCTCTGGTGGACATTCCTGCAGTCAGAATGCCAATTGCATGCTCCCTCAAAACTTGAGACATCTGTGGCAGTGTGTTGTGCAACAAAACTGCACATTTTAGTGGCCTTTTATTGTCCCCAGCACAAGGGCACCTGTGTAATGTTTATTCAGCTTCTTTCACAGGAGGTTGGTGTCACCTTAATTGGGGAGAATGGGCTCGCGGTAATGGCTGGAGCGGAATAGGTGGAATAGTATCAAATACATCAAACACATGATTTCCATGTGTTTGATGCCATTCCTTAATTCCGTTCCGGCCATTATTATGAGTCGTTCCCCTCAGCGTTCTCCTGTGGCTTCTTGATATGCCACACCTGTCAGGTGGATGGATTATCTTGGCAAAGGAGAAAAACTCACTAACAGGGATGCAAACAAATTTGTGCACAAAATTTGAGAGAAATAAGGTTTTTGTGCGTATGGAAAACTTCTGGGATCTTTTATTTCAGCTCATGAAACATGGGAGCAACACTTTACATGTTTCATTTATATCTTTGTTCAGTGTAATTGGGATGGTTTTTTAGGAAAGCCTTTAAAAATGTTCATGCAAACAGCTCATGGTGACTGAACTGCGCATCGCAAATAGCCTACTAACCAAGACTAAGTACCAAACGTTTTCAATACCTGGTTTGAATACCCTTTGTTGCCTTAGTTAGCATTTACTGGTAGATATCATAAATTGAAAAGTCTTTCCTACCTATCGGCTACCGATGTCATTCTTCTGTGAGCTGCTCCATGTGACAACCAGTTGAGAACTGTGTGCTCTTGCTGTTTGCAGATGATATTCTGCTGAAACTAGGATATTGTGCTGCACCCATGTGAATATATTTCATGTGCTTTGCAGTTGTGTTGGCTACTTTGTGCATGATTTCTCTATTGTACTACATAATTCATAAGTTGTGTACCTCCACTCCACTACTTTGATACGCATCAGTATGGATTAAGAAGTGAGTATGAAAAGAAAAGTGGGTATAGGGCGTATACCTGCGTATACCCTCCATTACACCACTGGCCCTTTTATAAAAATGGCACTCTTCTACTGTACATGAGTGCGCTGGTATTACGGTTGCTGTCCTTTCAGCATCAAGAGCCTGTCACACACTGAAGACCTAGGTCCAATAGGTTCACCATTGTAGTAGCCTGTCACACACTGAAGACCTAGGTCCAATAGGTTCACCACTGTAGTAACCTGTCACACACTGAAGACCTAGGTCCAATAGGTTCACCACTGTAGTAACCTGTCACACACCGAAGACCTATGTCCAATAGGTTCACCACTGTAGTAGCCTGTCACACACTGAAGACCTATGTCCAATAGGTTCACCACTGTAGTAGCCTGTCACACACTGAAGACCTAGGTCCAATAGGTTCACCACTGTAGTAGCCTGTCACACACTGAAGACCTAGGTCCAATAGGTTCACCACTGTAGTAACCTGTCACACACTGAAGACCTATGTCCAATAGGTTCGCCACTGTAGTAGCCTGTCACACACTGAAGACCTATGTCCAATAGGTTCACCACTGTAGTAACCTGTCACACACTGAAGACCTATGTCCAATAGGTTCACCACTGTAGTAACCTGTCACACACTGAAGACCTATGTCCAATAGGTTCACCACTGTAGTAGCCTGTCACACACTGAAGACCTATGTCCAATAGGTTCACCACTGTAGTAACCTGTCACACACTGAAGACCTATGTCCAATAGGTTCACCACTGTAGTAGCCTGTCATACACTGAAGACCTATGTCCAATAGGTTCGCCACTGCGCAAACATGTCTATAATAGATAGAAAGACTGTTACAATTTCCCACTGTCTCCCGTTACTAATAGTGAGCGAACAACTTTCCAACAATTTCCCCCACTCTTACATACTACCAAGTAAAGGAAATTTGGACAAAGTTTGAGGATATTTTGCGGGTGAAAGTAAAGGACAGTAATGTTATGAGTAAAATAGGAATCCCAGGTTTCAATAGGCGATAAGATATGAATGTTTCAAGAAAGGAGTGTATATATTTGGCCTGGCGAAGCTCTTTTATGTGCTGACTGAATGGAAGCTTATAATTGAGTTTTTTACTCCGCTGGTCTCTGCTGGTCTCGGGAGGAAATTACGAGTCCTCACTGTCGGAGAATTTTTCTTTATGTATCAGACACTGAGACAAGACTGAGGCACTCAATGTGTGGTCTCGACTAGCCTACTACAACACTGCTTCATGGTAATGTATCCTGAATAGGTACACAAAGGTAGAAATATGCAATGTCCTTCTTTTGCATATTTGGGTATTATTCTACACACTGGCTATTATTGTATTAAGCTCCGCTTCCAAACAAGACCACATTCGGTTGGTCCATACCAGACCAAATATGAACCAATCATAGACATCTATGTTTTACAAGTTTGGAAATCCCAGTACAGCACAGTAGAGCACAGTACAGCACAGTATAGTACAGTACAGTAGAGTACAGTAAAGTAGATATGTTCCATATAGTACAGTACAATACAATACATTATTCTGTACTGTACTCTAGTGTGCTCAACTGTACTGCAATCTACTGTACAGTACTGTACTCTAATTTTCTTTATTTTACTGTACTGTTTTGTACTGTACTGTTGTCTACTGTGGTCTACTGTACCGTGCTGTCTAAACTTGTGAAACAGACGTCTATGCTTGGTTCAGATTTGGTCCGGCCAGGGCGGACTGACCGAATTTCAACTACTTTTCAACGGCCATGGACGTCCGGTGTTGGTCAGTGCTCAGTGGGTGGTGATACTCGTTACAGTAAAAGGAAAGAGGGTTGGTGGTAGGTGTCATGGTAGGTGTCAGTAAGTGCTGGGAGAGGTGGCATCAACTGGAGAGAGAGAGGCAGAGAGCGAGAGAGAGGCAGAGAGAGAGAGGGAGAGTGAGGGGTTGTCCAGACTGTTTTCACAGTCTTGCTTTGACCACCAGATGACAGAAAGATAAAAAAAAGGTTATGAGCTGGACATAACAATATGCTAATGGTGGGGAGGACAGTAGCAGGTGACCTAACTGTGGTTTGTGACTACTATCATTTCCCATTGTAGCCAATTCAAATAAAAAATTAAATAAAATTGTATTTGTCACATGCGCCTAAACAACAGGTTACCGTGTTTAATCTTACCGTGAAATGCTGACTTACAAGCCTTTAACCAACAATGCAGTTTTAAGAAAACAGGGTTAAGAAAATATTTACTAAATAACTAAAGTAAAAAAAGAAAACACAATAAAATAACAATAATGAGGCTATATACAAAGGGTACCAGTACTGAGTCAATGTGCAGGTTAGTGTACAGGTTAGTCGAGTTAGTCAAGATAATTTGTACATGTAGGTAGGGGTAAAGTGTATTGCAGTAATTCCGTTACCGATTTGGTAAGAGAATTACGAGTTTTAATCACTTAATAATTCATAAACAAACACTATAACTAATTGTTAGGTCTACGCTTATTGTTACTTCTGTGTAGTTTCATTATCCTCCCTCCTCATGAGGGACAGAAATTAGAAAATATCTTCAACATATGTGGGTTTTTGGCACAAGGAAATGTTTCTTAAACTTACAGAAGGCAAATAATGTATTCAAAACAAAATACTGTTAGTGTTGATATTAGTTGGCAGGGGGCTTTACTTCAACATTATTGTATATATACATTATTCTTGAAAAATGTATATATTCCTTAATT
>NC_138310.1:30280000-30330000 GCF_965601325.2 Salmo salar | reverse complement strand
GGGTGATCAAATTAAGATTTTACACCTGTATATAAGGCTGCGTTTACACAGGCAGCCCAATTCTGAACTTTTTTTCACTAATTGGTCTTAATCAGATCAGCTCTGAAAATATATGATGTGATTGGTTAAAAGACCAATTAGTGGAAAAAATGATTGAGCTGCCTTTTTTTTCTTCTGAATTATCTTAGATATGTTGGAAGACTTTCATAGTTTTGACGGCTTAAGCCTGCAACGACAGTGACTGAAAGCTTGAAACCGCTAATCGCCAACATCTGGGCTTGTGTGTGTATGTGTAAGGGAGAGGTGTGTGAGAGAGATGCACATGTAGCCTATTCTACACATTATTTCATTAAATTATGTTAATGGTTTAATTTTGGGCTAATACATGATTGCCAAAAATGTGGGTAAATGAAATATATTTCAGAGACTAGTCTATAGAACAGTAATAGTTAGCCTACAGTGCTCAGATTGTTCACACCTGCTTTGGAAGTCACCGACGTGTTACAGGTGTGGACAGGTTCTCAGGGAAAGTAACCATCGGTTATGTTGGTCCCGAATGAAAAGCGTCTGTTTGGTCTGATAAGATTAACCCACCAAGGGTTCAGTTCATAGCAGTAGACTATTTCTCACTTCAATACCATTAATTCAATTCTGTCTGCAGTAGGATGTCCAGACACATCCGCAGAGTCCCAGGTTTCATTGAGGAATCCTGAGAGCGGTCAGCAACAACACAAAGGGATGGATGGCACTGTACCCCGTAGCTCTATCTTTGCCTTATATGTCACTGAGAGAGAGAGAGACAGGAGAGAGAGAGATTCCTCATAGGGCTTCCTCTAGATAGGCCTGGACAAGACAAAGTTGTTGATAAATTGTGTGTGTGTGTTGGTAAGCAAGTCTGAATAGTACTAGATGTATGATTGTCCATGGTTTACCTATGGTACAGTACAGCCTAGCACCCCTGGGACCTCATTAAACTACTGTACACACACATACATGTGTTAAATATAAGTGTGAAATACGTGTTCTTGTGAAAAATGCATACAGATTTCTTACATCTTGGAAATTGTTTGTTTACCTGTTCGAACTAAGAACACTTTGGTAAATGCAGAACTTAACATGGAAAGAAAGTCTCATGTGAACGAGAGATATAGGACAAGGGAGAGGAAGATATGAACTGTAAAAGAGGAGAATAAAGAGGATGAGAAGAAAGGACAGAAGAGAGGGAATTGCATGTTTTGTAGCACACAGTCCTACTGATCAGTGGGGTGTCGCTGTATCTGACACACAGTTCAGTCAGTACTGTCTTCTCTTCAGTTGTTTCTCATTTTTGCTGCACAGCAGGAATCAGAGGCAGAGAGAAATAGAGAGCAACAGATGCAGGGAGATTGAGGGAGAGAGAGAGCGAGGGACTGGGGGAATTTACTGGCTCATTAGTTTACAGCAGGGGTGTTGAACTCATTTTCCCCAGGGGCCGCATTCGGTCTTCAATGATGTCCGGAGGAAGTTGAAGTCAGAAGTTTACATACACCTTAGCCAAATACATTTAAACTCAGTTTTTTACAATTCCTGACATTTAATCCAAATAACAATTCCCTGTTTTAGGTCAGTTAGGATCACCACATTATTTTAAGAATGTAAAATGTCAGAATAATAGTAGAGAGAGTGATTTATTTCTGCTTTTATTTATTTTCTCACATTCCCAGTGGGTCAGAAGTTTGTTGTTTAACTTGGATCAAACGTTTCGGGTAGCCTTCCACAAGCTTCCCATAATAAGTTGGGTGAATTTTGGCCCATTTCTCCTGACAGAGCTGGTGTAACTGAATCAGGTTTGTAGGCGTCCTTGCTCGCACACGCTTTTTCAGTTCTGCCCACACATTTTCTATAGGATTGAGGTCAGGGCTTTGTGATGGCCACTCCAATACTGTGACTTTGGTGTCCTTAAGCCATTTTGCCACAACTTTGGAAGTATGCTTGGGGTCAATGTGTATTTGGAAGACCCATTTGTGACCAAGCTTTAACTTCCTGACTGATGTCTTGAGATGTTGCTTCAATATATCCACATAATTTTCCTACCTCATGATGCCATCTATTTTGTGAAGTGCACCAGTCCTTCCTGCAGCCATGCACCCCCACAACATGATGCTGCCACCCACGTGCTTCACGGTTGGGATGGTGTTCTTCGGCTTGCAAGCCTCCCCCTTTTTCCTCCAAACATAACAATGGTCATTATGGCCAAACAGTTCTATTTTTGTTTGATCAGACGAGGACATTACTCCAAAAAGTATGATCTTTGTCCCCATGTGCAGTTGCAAACCGTAGTCTGGCTTTTTTATGGTGGGTTTGAAGCAGTGGCTTCTTCCTTGCTGAGTGGCCTTTCAGGTTATGTCGATATAGGACTCGTTTTACTGTGGATATAGATACTTTTGTACCTGTTTCCTCCAGCATCTTCACAAGGTCCTTTGATGTTGTTCTGGGATTGATTTGCACTTTTCACACCAAAGTACGTTCATCTCTAGGAGACAGAACGCGTCTCCTTCCTGAGCGGTATGATGGCTGCGTGGTTCCATGGTGTTTATACTTGCGTACTATTGTTTGTACAGATGAACGTGGTACCTTCAGGCGTTTGGAAATTGCTCCCAAGGATGAACCAGACTTGTTGAGGTCTCCCATTTTTTTTCCGGAGGTCTTGGATGATTTCTTTTGATTTTTCCCATCATGTCAAGCAAAGAGGCACCGAATTTGAAGGTAGGCCTTGAAATACATCCACAGGTACACCTCCAATTGACTCAAATGATGTCAATTAGCCTATCAGAAGCTTCTAAAGCCATGACATCACTTTCTGGAATTTTCCAAGCTGTTTACTTAGTGTATGTCAACTTAGTGTATGTAAACTTCTGATCCACTGGAATTGTGATAGTGAAATAATCTGTCTGTAAACAATTGTTGGAAAAATTACTTGTGTCATGCACAAAGTTGATGTCCTAACCGACTTGCCAGAACTATAGTTTGTTAACAAGACATTTGTGGAGTGGTTGATAAACGAGTTTCAATGACTCCAACCGAAGTGTATGTAAACTTCCAACTTCAACTGTATATATTTTTTACTCAAACCACCCGTGGGCCAGATTGGACCCCCTTCGGCCTGTGGGCCATATGTTTGACACGCCTGGTTTACAGTGTTGTAGTATTGACATACAAATGACTCCCTACAGAGACAGGGCCCTGGTGTCTAGCAGATGTAGCATGTGTATCACTGTGAAGGTGTGTGTCTAATACACCTACGGGTCTCTGTGCTGGGAACTGTTGATGAATGTTGTGTTCTCAGTACTGGGATCATGCTAGATGAAGTGGGAGTAAGGTCTGGTTTTCTCCACCCCTCTCTCTCTTTCTCTCTCTCCCCCCCTCTCTTCCCCCTCTCTCTCTCTATGCCTGATGTAATGACAAGTGACAGCACAGCACCACTGAACTGTACAAAAACTGTTCTGAGAGGACAAACCAGGGTCAAGTGCACTTCTTAGTGCCTGTTACAGAAAGTTTCAACATGGCTTGAAATGTTCACGTCAGTTCAGTTTGAAAAGGTTTGTATTTGTATTTATTATGGATCCCCAGTAGCTGCTGCCAAAGCTGGGGTCCAGCAAAATTAAGGCAGTTTATACAATTTTAAAACATTACTATACATTCACAGATTTCACAACACACTGTGTGCCCTCAGGCCCCTACTCCACCACTACCACATATCTACAGTACTAAATCCATGTGTATGTATAGTGCATATGTTATCGTGTGTGTGTGTATGCATGTGTCTGTGCCAATGTTTGTGTTGCTTCACAGTCCCCGCTGTTCCATTAGGTGTTTTTTTTTATAGTTTTTTAAAATATAATTTTACTGCTTACGTCAGTTACTTGATGTGGAATGTTCTGGACTCGGGGACTGTGAAGAGACCTCTGGTGGCATGTCTTGTGGGATATGCATGGGTGTCTGAGCTGTGTGCCAGTAGTTTAGACAGACAACTTTGTGCATTCAACATGTCAATACCTCTCATAAATAAAAGTAGTGATAAAGTCAATCTCTCCTCCACTTTGAGCCAGGAGAGATTGACATGCATATTATTAATATTAGCTCTCTGTGTACATCCAAGGGCCAGCCGTGCTTCCCTGTTCTGAGCCAATTACAATTTTTCTAAGTCCTTTTTTGTGGCACCTGACCACACGACTGAACAGTAGTCAAGGCGCGACAAAACTAGAGCCTGTAGGACCTGCCTTGTTGATAATGTTGTTAAGAAGGCACAGCATCACTTTATTATAGACAGACTTCTCCCCATCTTAGCTACTACTGCATCAATATGTTTTGACCATGACAGTTTACAATCTAGTGTTACTCCAAGCAGTTCATCATCTCAACTCGCTCAATTTCCACATTATTTATTACAAGATTTAGTTGAGGTTTAGGGTTTAGTGAGTGTTTTGTTCCAAATACAATGCTTTTAGGTTTAGACATATTTAGGGCTAACTTATTCCTTGCCACCCACTCTGAAACTAACTGCAGCTCTTTGTTGAGTGTTGCAGTCATTTCAGGCGCTGTGGTAGCTGACGTGTATAGTGTTGAGTCATCCGCATACATAGAAACTCTGGCTTTGCTCAAAGTCAGTGGCATGTCATTTGTAAAAATTGGAGAAACAAAAACAATGGGCCTAAGCAGCTACCCTGGGGAATTCCTGATTCTAACTGGATTATATTTGATAGGCTTCCATTAAAGAACACCCTGTGTGTTCTGTTAGACAAGTAACTCTTTATCCACATTATAGCAGGGGGTGTAAAGCCATAACACATACGTTTTTTTCAGCATCAGACTATGATCAATAATGTCAAAAGCTGCACTGAAGTCTAACAAGACAGCCCCCACAATAATTTTATCATCAATTTCTCTCAGACAATCATCAGTTATTTGTGTAAGTGCTGTGCTTGTTGAGTGTCCTTCCCTATAAGCATGCTGAAATTCTGTTGTCAATTTGTTTACTGTAAAATAGCATTGTATCTGGTCAAACACATTTTTTCCCAGAAGTTTACTAAGGGTTGGTAACAGGCCGATTTCCATCTAGATTATCAGACCCCAGTGGCTTGTCATTGTTGATAGACAACAATACTTTTTTCACCTCTTCCACACTGACTTTATGGAATTCAAATGTACAAATCTTGTCTTTCATAATTTGGTCCAATATACTTGGATGTGTAGTGTCAGCGTTTGTTGCTGGCATGTCATCCCTAAGTTTGCTTATCTTGCCAATGAAAAAGTAATTAAAGTAGTTTGCAATATCAGTGGGCTTTGTGATGAATGAGCCATCTGATTCAATGAATGAAGGAGCCAATTTGCTTTTTTACTATCATTCTTTATATAATTTGTCTTTGTTTCATAGTGTAGTTTCTTTATATTTAGTTTAGTGACATCATTTCTTAATTTGCAGTACGTTTGCCAATAAGTTGGGCTGCCAGACTTAATTGCCATACCTTTTACCTCATCCCTCTCAACCATACAATTTTTCAATTCCTCATCAATCCAAGGGGATTTAACAGTTTTTACAGTCATTTTCTTAAAGGGTGTTTGCTTATTAGTAACTGGAATAAATAGTTTCATAAATGCGTCATGTGCAGCATCTGGTTGCTCCTCATTACATACCACAGACCAGCAAATATTCTTTACATCATCAACATATGAATCACTACAAAACTTCTTGTATGACCTCTTATACACTATATTAGGCCCAGCCTTTGGAACTTTGGTTTTCCTAGATATGGCTATTATATTGTGATCACTACATCCTATAGATTTGGATACTGCTTTAAAGCAAATATCTGCAGCGTTGGTAAAGATGTGATCAATACATGTTGATGATTTAATTCCTGTGCTGTTTGTAACTACCCTGGTAGGTTGACTGACAACCTGAACCAGGTTGCAGGCACTGGTTACAGTTAGAATTATTTTCCTGATTGGGCAGCTTGATGATAGCCAGTCAATATTTAAATCACCCAGAAATATACTTCTCTGTTGATATCACATACATTGTCAAGCATTTCACACATATTATCCAGATACTGACTGTTAACACTTGGTGGTCTATAGCTGCTTCCCACAAGAATGGGCTTTAGGTGAGGCAGATGAACCTGTAGCCATATTACTTCAACCGTATTTAACATTAGATCGTCTCTAAGCTTTACAGGAATGTGGTTCTGAATATAGACCGCAACACCACCTCCGTTGGCATTTCTGTCTTTTCGGTAGATGTTATAACCATGTATTGCTACCACTGTATCATCAAAGGTATTATCTAAGTGAGTTTCAGAGATAGTCAGAATATGAATGTCATCTGTTACAAGCAAGTTATTGACTTCATGGACCTTGTTTCTTGGGCTACAAATATTAATATGGACTATTTTTAGCACTTTTCTGGGTTGCTTGATTGTTTTTAATGCTTTACTGGGAAGCTTATCAGAGGTAGACTTACTCATGTTATTTACATTGGAGCTGATAGTGCAGGGTGAGCTGCATAAAGTGGTCTTCCTACTATTGCACACCGCCTCAGTGCTAACAGTGTAACTCTGGTTTATAAGCTCATGATTACTGCTTACAATAGCTGGAGGATAAACAGATGTATTCGGTGCAGTTAGGGGTACATAAATTAAATGACTTACATTGTGTTTGCCAATGCCCCTAAGATCATGTACATTTGATGCAGCATTATGACGACTCATTGTCACAATGGTACGGATTAACTGAGCTGGTCTTGGATCATTTACCAGTCATTGTTTCAACACAGCCTTGAAATGTGTGGACAGAGTCCAGGAGCCAAGATGACTTGGGTGGACTCTGTCATTCTTGTAGAGTATCTTCTGTTTCCAGAAGGTGTCAAAGTTATCAATAAAAGTGACTCCAGCAGAGCTACAGTAGTCTTTTAGCCAGATGTGTAATGCCAGCAGTCTGCTGAATCTTTCACACCTGCAGCCCAACGATGGTCCTGGACCTGAAATTCTTGGCCGTTTTTTGGAGTCTTTTAATGCTAAAGTCAGTTCTTTAAAATCCATTTTCAAATGTTCCGAGCTAGCCCTCCTGATGTCGTTTGACCCCACATGGACTACGACAATGTCAGCTCCCGGCATCTGTGGTAGAACAGTCAGAAGCAGCCTTGTTATGTCCTGTACTCATGCTCCTGGGTAGCACAGGGTTTTTGCCTTGGGGCCCGAGATGTTTCTCACCATAGAGCTGCCTATGATGACAGCTGGTGATGTTGAATGGGCCGGTCTCTCAGGCAGCTTCACGGTCTGGTGAGGCTGGGAGCTCCGAGGATCTGAACCTGAGGAAGAAGCCGAGGATGAAGATGCAGGTACCTCCGGGTCTGATCTTGATTGGGAAGCCACCACGGACGAAGGCACCGGAACCTCTGGATTCAGGGAGGCAAAGCTGTTTCTGGTCTGTGTCAGTTCCGGGCTCAATATCTCCATGGAGACCCCTGTTGCCAGAGGACGCCTTCTTCACTTTCCATAGCGAGTGACGTACCTCCATGGCAGGTTGGTTGGGCTGAGATCAGCTCCGTTCTCCAGGGAAGGGGGAGGCCCTTTCGGGGATGGAACCCTGCCTAGCACCGGCCAGTCGGCTGTGGAGAGCCGACACGGCGGCGAAACTTCCACTAAACCAGAGCGGGATCTGGCTACTGGGGTGGAAGAAAATGAAAAGGTAGGTGGCCATGGGTTCCCCAGTAGCTTATGTAGGTTTGCTACTTGCTTTCTAAGAGTAGCTACTTCGCTCCTGTAGTCCTCCGCAAGCAAGCAGTTGCTACATTGAAAGTCCACGTGGTCCACAATGTCCCGGCACAAAGCAAAGTAAACGCAGCTCCTGCAACGTTGGAAAAGTTCAATAGCAGCCTCCATTTGAGACCGCGAGCCAGCTAGGCTAGCTGGGCTTTCGCGTCTCTCCCGGCTTATACGTAATCTGGCAGGATCCCGGGACAGATAGCAGCGCTCACAGCAATTTAGCCCAACAGAGCCACAGGATTCAAAATAAAATAAAAGTATATAAAAACACTGTCAGCTTTTAAACCAAGGTCTTTAGTTCAGGTTTCAGTGTTCGACAGGTTTCAGTTTGAATATGTTTGCTCCTGTCCGGTGTCTATGACTGAGACCCAAGGTTATAAACCAAGTATTCTTCCTTTGAAACAAAATAATGCAATTGAAACACCCTCCCTCGGTACACTGTTACATTCCTTTAGTATAATTTTCTTAGGGAAGAGTTTTCCTTGGTTGAATTCAGCTGCTGTTGATCAGAGCGTCATGGCACTTGTATGATGTAGAATTGTGATTGAAATGTAACTGTTGTTAAAGCTGTATCCATGCTTGCTGGCTATCTCAATGTTGCTTGGTTAGCTTATTTTGTGCTTGACTGAGTGACTGAAGTTTCGCTTGGTGAATCAGACCGGTGCTTGTTCCATTCATCTGAAAACCTCTGCAGACTAGCATGCAAACAAATAAAAAAAAGAAGCATAGCTGCGGGAAAATTGTTCTTGCATGTGCTATAGATCTATAACAGTCTGCTAATACAGGACTACTTTTGTTTATTAAAACTTTATTTTAATTCCGATTTTTCAAGGGGTACTGCAGCACCCTCAGCACCCCTACTCACTGTCTCTGGATCCTCGCCTTGTCGCATTGTTTCACACACACACAGTTTCTTTCCATCTCCTGGCTTAGACACAGGCACGTGAGACACCTCCTGCTCCTGGCAGGAAGCAGCCGACACAGCATCGCTCCTGACTGAGGCGGAGCAGTCCATGCTGGGAGTGTTTACCCTCTCTTACAGAGCCAGTTCTGGCTGCCACAGACAGCCCTGAAACATCACAATATGCCTCTGCTCAGTGTACCTGGAGGATCCTTACTGTAGGCCATTCAGTGCACGACAGATACTGATTTAGCTACGTAGTCTCCTGCTGGCTGCCACTCTCCTGTCTCTGACAATAAGTCACAGGACAGAACTGCACTGAAACATTCCCAGATGCAGGTGCTTGAAACATCAGTCTACCTATCCATGTTTAACACTGAAATCAGTTGAAAGATGCTGGGTGCTTAGTCTTAAGTTGGAGAGTATATGTAAGAATTGTTTTACATTTTAGTCATTCAGCAGACGCTCTTATCCAGAGCGACTTACAGGAGAAACTAGGGTGAGTGCCTTGCTCAATGGCACATTTTCACCTAGTCGACTCAGGGATTCAAACCAGCAAACTTTTGGTTACTGGCCCAACACTCTTAACCACTAGGCTAGTGACTGGTGAGTTATTTTGCACGGAAGAAAAATAAGGAATGAGAGATGAGTGAGTGGATGATCATGAGAAAGAAAAGCGAGAAGAAAGAAAAGCATAGAGAGAAGAAAGCTTCTCTGTGTGCTTGAGGTCAGATGAGGGTCAGATGAGGGTAGCTGGTGTCCTGGAGGACCTCATGGTCTGATGCTTTCTAATGGCTGCTCATCTGACCCCAGCACTTAACACACATCTCCCACTCATAGATCGCTTACGCTGGGAAGTGACCACACCTGATTCTGCTGGCCAAGGTTCAGACAGAACTCATGTAAAAACATCGGTGAAAGACCCTACAGACCCTGAGGGCTTTAGCACCAGTTAAACTCTCCTCTGCTAGGTCAATTGAGAATATATTGTTGATAAACTGTCCATCCAGTAAGCCTGTTTGATTGTAGAGCTAATAGCTTATCTGCTCTCTTGACGACAACAGAGAGAATTGTCACCTACTCACGAAGCAGATTGCATTCTTCATTTCACCTGTTGCATTATTTTACATTATTTTACATTATGAAGCTTACCGTTCTCCAGAACAGTTGAGCCAGTCATGTATTTGTTTGTAAATAGCACAACGGGAGACGGCAGGTGCTGGTGAGTCCATAGCGTTCTATATCTATCAGAGTCTCTGTTGTGCTGCACACGAGGTCATGCAGTTACATTCATTACTAAATGTTTGCCGTCAGATAACTTATAATGGCTTTCTGACATAACTCAACCAGAGCTCTTTGAATTATCTGTACAGCTGCCATTTTTCCCTGTGCTTCCTACTAGCATTTTTTTCTCCTCCGTTATTCTCCCATCTGCTCTTCAGAAAAATATGCATCACAACTTTGTTCATTTGCACAATTTCTCATGTTCACTTTTGCTTGGAAATGTCCTCACTCACCCGAAATTGACATTCGGTAGCTACTAGCTATGCTTGTATAACTTTGAGCTGGATTTGCCTGTCTTTGCAATTCGTTTATGTTCGTTTTTGCTCGTTAGCATTTAGTTAACAGCGTCTCCTGTGATTTCACTATTATTTTGTGCAAATTTTATTAGCATTCTCGTGATAGAGGCCCAATGGGTTTTTCTTACGTTTTTAGCACCCCTTGTGTGCCATGCTGGTATACCGTAAATCCCGGGACGAGAGACGTATGACGATACGAACATTTGGATTCAGCCCAAGCCTAATTTAGACACACAGATATGAGGGACTATAAAAGACATGATTGTCTAAATGTTTTAATCCACCGGCCCCTCAGATTAGCGCCAATCTCGGATTACAAAATCAAAGTCAAAGAAAAACCCTGTATCTGACATGGCCCACAAAGCCTCTGCAAATATCAGTGATGACAACATGACAAGGCTTTGGCAGAAAACACTAGTAGTCTGCTGTATAGCCTCCTAAAGTCCTCTTTTATCTGTGAAGAGCCCTCCTTGTCTTTCCATCGTGTTACCTGCTAAAGATTTACAGCAACTATCAAAGCAGCTGCGTCTTACTGAGCTCTAACAGGGAGTCAGCCCTTGATCAACAGACAGAACAGGGAGGCAATGTTTCACTCAGCAAAGAAGACCCCACATCACATCAGGCATCCTCACGGGACGTCTCGTGGTCCTCCGGACGTGACACAAGCCCTTTGTCTCTATCAGATAGCATGAAAGTACGAGGGAGAAGAAAGGATAAGAAGGCATAGGATCCTGAAAGTCTTTATTCTCTCCCTTCAAAAGATGAGGAACGGATGACTGAGTTTATCACCCAGCACATCCCTCAGGACCCCGGGGGCATCCCAGAACACGCCTGTTTTAATTAGACACACTCTGACTCTCTCTCCTCCTTTCTGCCTCCCGTAAGTCCTCTCTTTGACTCTTTCCTCCTTTCTGCCTCCGGTAACTCCTCTCTCTGACTCTCTCCTCCTCTCTGCCTCCGGTAACTCCTCTCTCTGACTCTCCCCTCCTCTCTGCCTCCGGTAACTCCTCTCTCTGACTCTCTCCTCCTCTCTGTCTCCGGTAACTCCTCTCTCTGACTCTCTCCTCCTCTCTGCCTCCGGTAACTCCTCTCTCTGACTCTCTCCTCCTCTCTGTCTCCGGTAACTCCTCTCACTGACTCTCCCCTCCTCTCTGCCTCCGGTAACTCCTCTCTCTGACTCTCTCCTCCTCTCTGCCTCCGGTAACTCCTCTCTCTGACTCTCCCCTCCTCTCTGACTCTCCCCTCCTCTCTGCCTCCGGTAACTCCTCTCTCTGACTCTCTCCTCCTCTCTGCCTCCGGTAACTCCTCGCTCTGACTCTCTCCTCCTCTCTGTCTCCGGTAACTCCTCTCTCTGACTCTCTCCTCCTCTCTGCCTCCGGTTACTCCTCTCTCCGACTTTCTCCTCCTCTCTGCTTCTGGTTACTCCTCTCTCCGACTTTCTCCTCCTCTCTGGTTTTGGCAGGAAGTTTTGTGTGCCCCACGGTGACACTAAATGCCCAGTAACCATGGTATGGACGCTCCAGCACAGCGTTTCCTGTAACCCCAGAACAGACTACAAGTAAACGCAACGGAAAACACACACACAACAAGAGATAAGTCAGGGAAACCCACAGTTGTCTGTTGTATTTTATCTTGTTTGCTTATCTTGCTTTTATACTTCTTAATTAGATAGCTTGTATCTTCATGTCTCTTTTATTGTGTTTCTTATTCAGCATGTCAAATTTTTGGGTGTTGTACGAGTGTCTGTCTAGTATGTTCAATGTTGCTGTGTGTGCATTATGTGTGTGTGCCCGCATAGCCCGAAAATATTGTTCTGGCGATTCTCACAAAGAAACTTCACTGGGAGGAAGGATGTTTGATATGCTTTTTACAGTTGTAACGCTATTTCTTGGGGTGAAAATTGTGAAAGGGGCCATTTTAGGCTGTTTTTAGACCTATACATGCGAGATGTAAGACCCAATGATCCGTAAACCATACATGATACAGACAACACCTGTCACGGTTCCCTCTGGAACTTTCATTGTGCACACCTGGCCCTTATTCCCACTGATTGTATTTGTATATATGTGCCCTTTGTTCACCATGGTGCTGTCGATTATGGTTACAATGTCCGTTGGTGCGTGTGAGTACCTGTGCTGTGTGTTTTTGGCTTTCGTGCCATTGTGCAGATGATTACGGGTCTCGTCATTGGGTGTTATTTATTCAAGGTACTCCTCACTCTTTTGCTTTGGGTTTCTACCCTGTGTTTTGTTATGTGTTTGTTTGGTCTTCGTCTTCGTCCCCATGCCTTTACACGGCACGCCGTAATTTGGGTAAGAAATAAAAAACCCTATTACGCATTCCTGCGCCTGTCTCCCAGATCTTTCATACCAGCGTGGCAGCACCTTGGTGCCATTATACTCCTAATTGTTTGCTCTAAAATATGGAGTACCGCTACATTCTGTAATACAATTTTCCACATCAATTTATTCGACATTAAAACTATTAATATCCCAAAAGTACCCCTTTTTTTTTTTTTTTACATATTGTTTTATACAATAGACTCTACAAGTACATCACATTTCCAGAGTGTGCTCTCTGCTACTGTTAATGTTATGAGCACCACCAACACAGTGAATGGGAAAATGGATTCAAAGGGAACTCCTCTCTGCTGGTGATTTGCTGAATATGCAGGAGGGCTGTGATTGCTTAATGACTTATAATGTCAATTTCAGGGCACTTTCAAAAGCAGCAGAGAGCCCACTCTGAAAATGTGATGTTTGAAGAGTATATTGTTCCAAACAATATGCCTAAAAATAAGCTACACATCAATCAATCAAATGTATTTATAAACATCAACTGATGTCACAAAGTGCTGTACAGAAACCCAGCCTAAAACCCCAAACAGCAAGCAATGCAGGTGTAGAAGCACGGTGGCTAGGAAAAACTCCCTAGAAAGGCCAGAACCTAGGAAGAAACCTAGAGAGGAACCAGGCTATGAGGGTTGGCCTCTTCTGGCTGTGCCGGGTGGATATTATAACAGAACATTGCCAAGATGTTCAAATGTTCATAGATGACCAGCAGGGTCAAATAATAATAATCACAGTGGTTGTCAAGGGTGCAACAATAAAAGGCCAATTTAAAATGTGGAGTTTTGTCACACAACACAATGCCACAGATGTCTCAAGTTTTGAGGGAGAGTGTAATTGGCATGCTGACTGCAGGAATGTCCACCATTTGAATGTTCATTTCTCTACCATAAGCTACCGCCAACGTCGTTTTTGAGAATTTGGCAGTACATCCAGACCATGTGTAACCACGCCAACCCAGGACCGGGGTTGGGGGGACGGGGTGCTGAAAAGTATTTCTGTCTCTAGTAAAGCTCTTTTGTGGGCCTATGCTCTCCCAGGTACCCCTGCCCAGTTATGTGAAATCCATAGATTAGGGCCTAATTAATTAATTTCAATTGACTGATTTCCTTATAAACTCAGCAAAAAAAGAAACGTCCCTTTTTCAGGACCCTGTCTTTCAAAGATAATTTGTAAAAATCCAAATAACTTCACAGATCTTCATTGTAAACACTGTTTCCCATGCTTGTTCAATGAACCATAAACAATTAATGAACCTGTGGAACGGTCGTTAAGACACTAACAGCTTACAGACGGTAGGCAATTAAGGTCACAGTTATGAAAATTTAGGACACTAAAGAGGCTTTTCTACAGACTCTGAAAAACACCAAAAGAAAGATGCCCAGAGTCCCTGCTCATCTGCGTGAACGTGCCTTAGGCATGCTGCAAGGAGGCATGAGGGCTGCAGATGTGGCCAGGGCAATAAATTGCAATGTCCGTACTGTGAGATGCCTAAGACAGCGCTACAAGCAGACAGGACAGACAGCTGATCGTCCTCGCAGTGGCAGACCACGTGTAACAACACCTGCACAGGATCGGTACATCCAAACATCACACCTGCGGGACAGGTACAGGATGGCAACAACAACTGCCCGAGTTACACCAGGAATGCACAATCCCTCCATCAGTGCTCAGACTGTCCGCAGTAGGGTGAGAGAGGCTGGACTGAGGGCTTGTAGGCCTGTTGTAAGGCAGGTCCTCACCAGACATCACCGGCAACAACGTTGCCTATGGGCACAAACCCACCGTCTCTGGACCAGACAGGACTGGCAAAAACTGCTCTTCACTGATGAGTCGCGGTTTTGTCTCACCAGGGGTGATGGTCGGATTTGCGTTTATCGTCGAAGGAATGAGCGTTACACCGAGGCCTGTACTCTGGAGCAGGATCGATTTGGAGGTGGAGGGTCCGTCATGGTCTGAGGTGCTGTGTCACAGCATCATCGGACTGAGCTTGTTGTCATTGCAGGCAATCTCAACGCTGTGCGTTACAGGGAAGACATCCTCCTCCCTGATGTGGTACCCTTCCTGCAGGCTCATCCTGACATGACCCTCCAGCATGACAATGCCACCAGCCATACTGCTCGTTCTGTGCGTGATTTCCTGCAAGACAGGAATGTCAGTGTTCTGCCATGGCCAGCGACGAGCCCGGATCTCAATCCCATTGAGCACGTCTGGGACCTGTTGGATCGGAGGGTGAAGGCTAGGGCCATTCCCCCCAGAAATGTCCGGGAACTTGCAGGTGCCTTGGTGGAAGAGTGGGGTAACATCTCACATCAAGAACTGGCTAATCTGGTGCAGTCCATGAGGAGAAGATGCACTGCAATACTTAATGCAGCTGGTGGCCACACCAGATACTGACGGTTACTTTTGACCCCCTCTTTGTTCAGGGACACATTATTCCATTTCTGTTAGTCACATGTCTGTGGAACTTGTTCAGTTTATGTCTGTTGTTGAATCTTGTTATGTTCATACAAATATTTACACATGTTAAGTTTGATGAAAATAAACACAGTTGACAGTGAGAGGATGTTTCTTTTTTTGCTGAGTTTTTGAACTGTAACTCAGTAAAATCTTTGAAATTGTTGCATGTTGCATTTATATTTTTGTTCAGTATAAATCAAAAAGGGTACTTTAGAGATATTAATATTTTTTATGTTGAATGAATTAATGTGAAACATTGTATTTCAGAATGTAGACATACTCCATATGTTAGAGAACACTATAAGGAGAGTAATGACACCCAGATGTTGTCTGTATCATGTACGGTTCACAGGTCATAGGATCTTACAAGAGGCATGTATAGTTCTAAAAAGGGCCTAAAATGGCCACCTTTATTATGAATTTCTCAAAAATGGTTTGTGATACTTGAAACAAATGTAAATAGCAATTAAAAATCCTTCCTCCCAATAATTTTTTTTATATGAGAATTGCGAGAACATTCTGAGATACAAAATTTATTTTCGGCCATGCTGGCGTGGAATCACCCTATACTCTATGCTGCTGTTGTTACTGAGCTCCTGTTCTCTCTCTCTCTCTCTCCTACAGCAGTGGAGTTTGTAGGCCTGTATCCTCTGATATTTCCTCCATCATTGATATGCAAGCAGCATCGCCCAGGCACTAGCGCAAGGTTAAGCATGTGTGACGGCCAGGCTTAGGAATTGCCTCAGTCTCGCTTGCTCTCTCTCTCGCTCTTTCTCCCTCCCTCTATCTCCCCTCTCCATCTCTCCCTCTTCTCACTCAGTCTCTCTTATTCTCTCTCTCTCTCTTCCCCCCCTCTCTATCTCTCCATCTCTCTCTCTCTCGCTTATTCTCTCTGTCTCTCTCTCTCGCTTTCCTTCCTCCCTTTCTCTTGCTATTTCATTTTCATCATCTGTGTTAGAGTGTGAGGCCACAGAGTTCTTCCTTTTAATCATCCATAAATGTACCTTCATACCCTCTCATCTTACATTACAACATACATATTACTGCCACTGAACCTTATAAAGTCCTATATGACATTTTCTCCCCACTGAACACAGGGCTGTATATTTCTCTGTCTAGGACTTAAATGGCTTGCAGAGCGCTTGGCATTTATAGGATCCCCTTAATGTTATTTCCCAATCAGAGAGAGAAGCAGGAGAGGGAGGGATGACATCATAGACAGATCTCAGTTTAAGTTGGGCAACACTGGGTTTTGTTTGTGATGACTGTCTGCCTCATCTTTCAATATCACTGGTAGTACAGGAATAAGGTCATAGATGGGCATTATATTTCCTACAGGCTGAAATAAAAGCGTCTATAGAGCTAATATTGTTATTGCTATCATCATTCCCAGGATGTAATTATTCAGTAGAACGTAACTAACTGGCATTAGAACATCAACATATAGCCCTTAACAGCTTTTAGTATCTGTTGTTGTTGGTGGTAGTGTGAAATGTTACGTTGTGTGAGTTCATCAATATCTCTAAAACTATCGGAGCTTGGGAGCTAGCAGGAAAATGTTCCAGCCGCCACATTCCAGGTCTGACATTCTAAGACAAGGAGGCGTCGGCTGGGGTCAGGCAGGGGATGGTAGAGAACAGGGAACACACCGGGCTCACTCACTGCTCGTGTTTGTGTGTGTGTGTTTGTGTGTGTGTGTGTGTGTGTGTGTGTGTGTGTGTGTGCGCGTGTGCGTGCTGTGTATGCATGTGTTTTAGACATTCATCGCCAGACTGTGATGTATTCCATTCTTTATGTCTCAAGTTATCATTGACTTTTCATTTACTATGACTCATAGAGCCTACAGTGCTGTCAACACACCGTCCATTTAGATCATTCTGATCAAGGACTATACTGTGCTTTAGATAGTACAGTTACACAGCCAGTGACTGAACCATCCCATATGTCTAGGTAAATAAATTAACTTGAATGACAACAAAGTTCTATCTGCAAACAGAAGAAGAATTGCACTGAAATGTACTGTTATCACTTAAAGAAAAGTTAAACAAGGAAAACTGCTGGAAATCAGGCTGTGTCCTTTGAACTGTGAAATTAAAGGAACTCTGTAAACTGTGACTCAATCTAAACTAAACAAACCAATTAAAATGGAACTAAAAATTAGAGTACATTGAATTTTTCTGTTAATGGATTTCTCCTCTCCCTGTCTGATAAGATGGTTTTTCCTGTTGTCCCAGCTGAGAACGTTGTTGCCTCTTATGTTAGGCCAGAGTCAGTCTGAACCAATGACAACGAACTAAAACTACTTTTCATTTTCAAACTCATGGTCTGAGTTTGAAACATTCTGTTTTGTCTGTCTATCACAATGAGAAGAAAGGACAGGGGATTTGCTGTACCCTCCCCCACCCCCTCCCTCCCTCTTCCGTTCTTAATTGCAGCTCCACTCATTTGTTCTTTTCCGGAGAAGCTAGACGAGGGTGGTTTCCTGCTCATGTTCCTGCTACTGAGAGAGAGAGAGCGAGGTTTGGTAGTCAATCACATTGACACACCCCACTGAGCCGACATGTTTCCCTGACCCTGATCACAGACTCCTGTTTAAAGGGTCAGCCTCTGACGGTGGAGGGAGGGCTTCTCCTTTCAGGACCAGCTAATTCTGAACAGATGATGATGATGATGATGATGCTTGGAGTTGGACTCTAGGGCAGAGCTGCATTATAGTGAGCCTCACAAGCTGTAGTATATGCTGCTTTTCATTCTTGTCTTTTAATGCAGACTAAACCATGTCTCCTTATGATGCTATTCACCACTGTTGAACCTTAAGAGTTGGAGGAGTGTCCGTTTTTGATCATAAACATTTTCAATTCTTTGTAAGAGGACCTCGCACTTACATCTGATAACACTGACATTTCATCTCTTTTTATCGAAATTCACTTCTGTTAATTTTTTGGTGGTAGAAAAGTGGTAATTGGATTCTGACATTGGTAGTTTCATTGATATTCTTGCATCACCTTGGATTTTATTTAATAATGAAGATAACATATGTTTTTTTTATTGGGTGATGACAACATAAACGTATTTAAAAGTGGCGAACCACACTGACATCTGACTTTTTGAATACTTTATACTCCAGCTATCTGTATCCCCTTTATTATTGATAATATTTTTTACAAAATCTTTGAATAATGTGGCTAATACAGGTATACTGTAAACAGTGAATTCTGAACGTATTCAGACCCCTTGACTTTTTGTTACGTTACAGCCTTATTCTTAAATGGATTAAATAAAACATTTTCCTCATCAATCTACACAAAACACCCCATAATGACAAAGCGAAACAGATTTTTATTCATTTTTGCTAAATTATTACAAATATAAAACAGAAATACGTTATTTACATAAGTATTCAGACCCTTTGCTATTCAGACCCTTTGCTATGAGAAATTGAGCTCAGGTGCATCCTGCTTCCATTGATCATCCTTGAGATATTTCTACAACTTGATTGGAGTCCACCTGTGGTAAATTCAATAATTGGACATGATTTGGAAAGGCACACACCTGTCTATATAAGGTCCCACAGTTGACAGTGCATGTCAGAGCAAAAACCAAGCCATGAGGTCGAAGTAATTGTCTGTAGAGCTCCGAGACAGGATTGTGTTGAGGCACAGATCTGGGGAAGGGTACCAAAACATTTCTGCAGCATTGAAGGTCCCCAAGAACACAGTGGCTCCATCATTCTTAAATGGAAGAATATTGGCACCACCAAGACTCTTCCTAGAGCTGGCCGCGCGGCCAAACTGAGCAATCGGTGAGAAGGGCCTTGGTCAGGGAGGTGACCAAGAACCCGATGGTCACACTGACAGCGCTCCAGAGTTCCTCTGTGGAGATGGGAGAATATTCCAGAAGGACAACAATCTCTGCAGCATTCCACCAATCAGGCCTATATGGTAGAGTGGCCAGACGGAAGCACTCCTCAGTAAAAAGCACATGGTAGCCCGCTTGGAGTTTGCCAAAAGGCACCTAAAGGACTCTCAGACCATGAGAAACAATGACCATGAGAAATGCTTGGCCTGAATGCCAAGCGTCACGTCTGGAGGAAACCTGGCACCATCCCTACGGTGAAGCATGGTGGTGGCAGCATCATGCTGTGGGGATGTTTTTCAGCGGCAGGGACTGGGAGACTAGTCAGGATTGAGGAAAATATGAACAGAGAAAGGTACTGAGAGATCCTTGATGAAAACCGGCTCCAGAGTGCTCAGGACCTCAGACTGGGGTGAAGGTTCATCTTCCAACAGGAAAACGACCCTAAGCACACACCCAAGACAACGCAGGAGGTGCTTCAGGGACAAGTCTCTGAATGTCCTTGAGGTCCCAGCCAGAGCCTGGACTTGAACCCAATCGAACATCTCTGGAGAGACCTGAAAATAGCTGTGCAGTGACGCTCCTCATCCGACCTGACAGAGCTTGATAGGATCTGCAGAGAAGAATGGGAGAAACTCCCCAAATACAGGTATGCCAATCTTGTAGCGTCATACCCAAGAAGACTTGAGGCTGTAATCACTGCCAAAGGTGCTTCAACAAAGTACTAAGTAAAGGGTCTGAATTCTTATCTAAATGTGATATACCCTGTATTTTTATTTGTAGAAATTTGCCAACATTTCTAGAAACCTATTTTTGCTTTGTCGTTATGGGGTATTGTGTGTAGATTGATGAGGGAAAAAACTATTGAATCTATTTTAGAATATGGCTGTAATGTAACAATGTGGAAAAGTCAAGGGGTCTGAATACTTCCCGAATGCACTGTACTTTATTTCTGACCACTTTCCAATTTTCCACTTCTCTTTGGCAGCTAGAAATGAAATAATGGGAATGATTAGTAGCATTAAGGGTATTTATAATTATTAGATTTTGTTATCTGTTTTAACAAACCTTTTTTGTTGTTGTTGTAATTATGTATTGTATATAATTTGTTTTGTGGTGTGGTTTTCATATAAGCCCTTGGGCTTCCAACCACACTTGTACACCGTTTTACATTTTTTATATATATTTTTTATCTGTGTTGTTGTCTATCACTTGTTTTCTTTGGTGCAAATAAATAAACCAGGGGAGACCGGAGTTAGCAAGGTGTGGATAATGGTAGTTTGTTACAGGGGTTAGTTAGTTGTGGATATGGGTAGGTTGTTACAGGGGTTAGCTAGTTGTGAATAGGGGTAAATTGTTACGGGGTTAGCTAGTTGTGAGTAAGGGTAGGTTGTTACAGGGGTTAGCTAGTTGTGAGTAAGGGTAGGCTGTTACAGGGGTTAGCTAGTTGTGAATATGGGTAGGTTGTTACAGGGGTTAGCTAGTTGTGAATATGGGTAGGTTGTTACAGGGGTTAGCTAGTTGTGAATAGGGGTTAGGTTGTTACAGGGGTTAGCTAGTTGTGAGTAGGGCAACATTTTATTTATTTATTTAATTTTATTTAAATTAACATTTTATTTAACTAGGGAAGTCAGTTAAGAAGAAATCATTTTTTACAATGACGGCCTAGGAGCAGTGGGTTAACTGCCTTGTTCAGGGGCAGAACGACAGATTTTTACCTTGGCGGCTCAGGGATTCGATCTTGCAACCTTTCAGTTACTGGCCCAACACTCGAACCACTATGCTTCCTGCCACCCCTACTACAGGGGTTAGCTAGTTGTGAGTAGGGTTGGGTTGTTACGGGGTTAGCTAGTTGTGAGTAGGGATAGGTTGTTACAGTGGTTAGCTAGTTGTGAATAGGGATAGGTTGTTACAGGGGTTAGCTAGTTGTGAGTAGGGGTAGGTTGTTACAGGGGTTAGTAAGTTGTGAATAGGGTTAGGTTGTTACAGGGGTTAGCTAGTTGTGAATATGGGTAGGTTGTTACAGTGGTTAGCTAGTTGTGAATATGAGGAAGGTTGTTACAGTGGTTAGCTAGTTGTGAATAGGGGTAGGTTGTTACAGGGGTTAGCTAGTTGTGAATAGGGTTAGGTTGTTACAGGGGTTAGCTAGTTGTGAGTAAGGGTAGGTTGTTACAGGGGTTAGCTAGTTGTGAATAGGGGTAGGTCGTTACAGGGGTTAGTTAGTTGTGAATAGGGTTAGGTTGTTACAGGGGTTAGCTAGTTGTGAGTAGGGTAGGTTGTTACGGGGTTAGCTAGTTGTGAATATGGGTACAGGGGTTAGCTAGTTGTGAATATGGGTAGGTTGTTACAGGGGTTAGCTAGTTGTGAATAGTGGTAGGTTGTTACAGGGCTTAGCTAGTTGTGAGTGGGGATAGGTTGTTACAGGGGTTAGCTAGTTGTGAATAGGGTTAGGATGTTACAGGGATTAGCTAGTTGTGAATATGGGTAGGTTGTTACAGTGGTTAGCTAGTTGTGAATATGAGGAAGGTTGTTACAGTGGTTAGCTAGTTGTGAATAGGGGTAGGTTGTTACAGGGGTTAGCTAGTTGTGAATAGGGTTAGGTTGTTACAGGGGTTAGCTAGTTGTGAGTAAGGGTAGGTTGTTACAGGGGTTAGCTAGTTGTGAATAGGGGTAGGTTGTTACAGGGGTTAGTTAGTTGTGAATAGGGTTAGGTTGTTACAGGGGTTAGCTAGTTGTGAATATGGGTAGGTTGTTACAGGGATTAGCTAGTTGTGAATAGTGGTAGGTTGTTACAGGGCTTAGCTAGTTGTGAGTAGGGATAGGTTGTTACAGGGGTTAGCTAGTTGTGAATAGGGTTAGGTTGTTACAGGGATTAGCTAGTTGTGAATATGGGTAGGTTGTTACAGTGGTTAGCTAGTTGTGAATATGAGGAAGGTTGTTACAGTGGTTAGCTAGTTGTGAATAGGGGTAGGTTGTTACAGGGGTTAGCTAGTTGTGAATAGGGTTAGGTTGTTACAGAGGTTAGCTAGTTGTGAATAGTGGTGGGTTGTTACAGGGGTTAGCTAGTTGTGAATAGGGTTAGGTTGTTACAGGGGTTAGCTAGTTGTGAATAGGGTTAGGTTGTTACAGAGGTTAGCTAGTTGTGAATAGTGGTGGGTTGTTACAGGGGTTAGCTAGTTGTGAATAGGGTTAGGTTGTTACAGAGGTTAGCTAGTTGTGAATAGGGTTAGGTTGTTACAGGGGTTAGTTTGTTGTGAATAGGGGTATTTTTTATTTATTTAAATTAACATTTTATTTTACTAGGCAAGTCAGTTAAGAATCAATTATTTTTTACAATGACAGCCTAGGAGCAGTGGGCCTTGTTCAGGGGCAGAATGACAGATTTTTACCTTGGCGGCTCGGGGATTTGATCTTGCAACCTTTCAGTTACTGGCCCAACACTCTAACCACTATGCTTCCTGCCACCCCTACTACAGGGGTTAGCTAGTTGTGAATAGGGGTGGGTTGTTACAGAGGTTAGCTAGTTGTGAATAGTGGTAGGTTGTTACAGGGGTTAGCTAGTTGTGAATAGGGTTAGGTTGTTACAGGGGTTAGCTAGTTGTGAATAGTGGTAGGTTATTACAGGGGTTAGCTAGTTGTGAATAGTGGTAGGTTGTTACAGGGGTTAGCTAGTTGTGAATAGTGGTAGGTTATTACAGGGGTTAGCTAGTTGTGAATAGTGGTAGGGTGTTACAGGGGTTAGCTAGTTGTGAATAGTGGTAGGTTATTACAGGGGTTAGCTAGTTGTGAGTAGTGGTAGGTTTTTCCAGGGTTAGCTAGTTGTGAGTAGGGGTTAGGTTGTTACAGGGGTTAGCTAGTTGTGAGTAAGGGTAGGTTGTTACAGGGGTTAGCTAGTTGTGAATAGTGGTGGGTTGTTACAGGGGTTAGTTAGTTGTGAATAGGGTTAGGTTGTTACAGGGGTTAGCTAGTTGTGAATAGGGTTAGGTTGTTACAGGGGTTAGCTAGTTGTGAATAGGGTTAGGTTGTTACGGGGTTAGCTAGTTGTGAATAGTGGTAGGTTGTTACAGGGGTTAGCTAGTTATGAATAGGGTTAGGTTGTTACAGGGGTTAGTTAGTTGGTTCAGGTGTTAGCTAGTTGTGAGTAAGGATAGGTTGTTACAGGGGTTAGCTAGTTGTGAATAGGGATAGGTTGTTACAGGGGTTAGCTAGTTGTGAGTAGGGGTTAGGTTGTTACAGGGGTTAGCTAGTTATGAATAGGGTTAGGTTGTTACAGGGGTTAGTTAGTTGGTTCAGGTGTTAGCTAGTTGTGAGTAAGGATAGGTTGTTACAGGGGTTAGGTAGTTGGTTCAGGGGTTAGCTAGTTGTGAGTAAGGATAGGTTGTTACGGGGTTAGCTAGTTGTGAATAGTGGTGGGTTTTTACAGGGGTTAGCTAGTTGTTACAGGGGTAAATTGATACAGGGCTTAGCTAGTTGTGAGTAGGGATAGGTTGTTACGGGGTTAGCTAGTTGTGAATAGTGGTAGGTTGTTACAGGGGTTAGCTAGTTGTTACAGGGGTAAATTGCTACAGGGCTTAGCTAGTTGTGAGTAGGGATAGGTTGTTACAGGGGTAAATTGTTACAGGGGTTAGCTAGTTTTGATTAAGGGTGCTGTAGGTTGTTACAGTACTTATAATAAGTTGGGGGGTTGGCCCTGTGCTCTATGGGCAATGGATCAATGTAGCCTCTGACATTTACTCCTAAGAGCCTAGTTCCTATCATGGTTTCTTCCTAGGTTCCTGCTTTTCTAATGAGTTTTTCCTAGCCACCATGCTTCTCCGTTGCTTGCTCTTTGGGGTTGATTGTGTATCAGTCGTCTTTAGCGGTGTCCGTTTTGTAGCAGGAGGCAGTGCAACAACTTCAGGCTAACTTGGAAGAGGATGAGTGTAAATCTGTCACTTTATCATCCCCATCATTTACATTACATTTGAGTCATTAAACAGACGCTCTTATCCAGTGCAACTTACTGTTAGTGCATTCATCTTCAGACAGCTAGGTGAGACAACCACATCACAGTCTTCTTCAATAAAGAAGTTATCAGCAATGCCAGTTCTAGTAAGAAAGACAAGGTTGTTGTTGTTGTTGTGTGGGTGGGGAGAATTAAGACTGAGATGTCTTATTTAAGATCACTGCAACACCTTAGCATTGTCGTCTCTCCTGAGTGACTTCGTTTTTGTGAATGATGTCTGCGTGATCTTTGGCCTGGGATGGCACTAGGAGGGGGGGATTGTGGGAGCTGGAGTTAATGAAAGGTAAACAGGAGGGCTGCGCTGAGGTGCGCCAAAGAACACAGAGCTATTCTGCAGGATATGAGCTTCATTCTCCTGACTTACCTTGATACGCATGACGATGGACCAGAGAAACAGATTTTGAAACCCATAAATTCCTATACTGAAGGGTTAGGTTTGACTGGGAATTCTAGTTTGTTACTATATTGCATGCCTGCCAGTGCCCTCTGTGTACTGTAGTCCACGTTTGTATGAAATTATACTTTGTTGAGATTAGTATGATGCATGTTGACACAATATACAGAAACCCATGTTGATTATCTACACTCTTCGAAAAAAGGGTTCCGAAGGGTTTCTTCCTGGAACCAAAAGGGAGCCTGGAGCCACATTTTTTAAATTCAAATGGTTCTCCTATGGGGACAGCCGAAGAACCCATTTAGTTTCCAGATATCACATTTTTTTCTAAGAGTGTATACATTGTGTTAACGCTGCCACTGTATGATAACCTTTTGTCAGTTACTGTAAGTTGTCAACTGTATTTATTTGAAATCTTTTCAGGATGAAATCTCTTGAGATGCACCATCTTGAGTTTCCAAATGAAAAAAACAAATGGAAAAAAACAAACAAACAATACTTAGAAACAAGAATAATATGGCAACTACTGTCTAATAATAATAATTTAAAACAAATACTTAGATTAAACAAAAAGTCGTCTGACTACTAATAGGCTTACAACTAATAAAAACGACTGCTACAACTACTGCTACAACTAATAAAACTAAGAAACCTATAATATATACTTACAGTATATATTTAAAAATATCTCCACATGGTGATGTTTCTAATTGTTTGTTCTTAACATTTGAAACAGCTATTTCTTAAATTCACTGTGTGACTTTAATGCCCTGATTTCTATAGGTAAATGACTCCAGTCAGTTGGGTCTTTGTATTTGAAAGATCTTACTCTAACCTCATGGTGTACCCATGGAATTTGGAATTGCTGCTGTTGTTGAAAGGAGTAGTGCGAGTCTTGTATATTTAGGTTTTCCCTTCAAATTAGTGGATTCGGCTATTTTATACTGTTGTTGACAGGTATATATAATCGAGCACACAGCCATGCAATCTCCATAGTCAAACATTGGCAGTAGAATTGCCTTATTGAAGAGCTCAGTGACTTTCAATGTGGCACAGTCATAGGGTGCCACCTTTCCAACAAGTCAGTTCGTCAAATTTCTGCCCTGCTAGAGCTGCCCCGGTCAGCTTTAAGTGCTGTTATTGTGAAGTGGAAACATCTAGGAGCAACAATGGCTCAGCCACAAAGTGGTAGGCCACACAAGCTTACAGAATGGGACCGCAGAACGGGACCGTATCGTGTAAAAATCGTCTGTCCTCGGATGCAACACTCACTACCGAGTTCCAAACTGCCTATGGAAACAACGCCAGCACAAGAACTGTTTGTCGGGAGCTTCATGAAATGGATTTCCATGGCCGAGTAGCCGCACACAAGCTTAAGATCACCATGCGCAATGCCAAGCGTCGGCCGGAGTGGTGAAAAGCTCGCCGCCATTGGACTCTGGAGCAGTGGAAATGTGTTCTCTGGAGTGATGAATCACGCTTTACCATCTGGAAGTCAGACAGATAAATCTGGGTTTGGCGGATGCCAGGAGAACGCTACCTGCCCCAATGCATAGTGCCAACTGTAAAGTTTGGTGGAGGAGGAATAATGGTCAGGGGCTGTTTTTCATGGTTTGGGCTAGGCCCTTTAGTTCCAGTGAAGGGATATCTTGTATTTATTATAATTATTTATTTTTTTCCCCCCTTTTTCGTGGTATCCTTATGGCAGTTACAGTCTTGTCTCATCGCTGCAACTCCCGTACGGACTCGGGAGAGGCGAAGGTCAAGAGCCGTGCATCCTCCAAAACATGACCCAACAAAGCCACACTGCTTCTTGATACAATGCCCACTTAACCCAGCCACACAAATGTGTCAGAGGAAACACCGTACACCTGGCAACCATGTCAGCGTGCATGCGCCCGGCCTGCCACAGGAGTCACTAGAGCGCGATGGGACAAGGACATCCTTGCTGGCCAAACCCTCCCTAACCCGGACGACGCTGGGCCAGTTGTGCGCCGCCCCAAGGCTCTCTCGGTCGGAGCCAGAGCCTGGACTCTAACCAGGAATTCTGGGAACACAGCTAGCGCTCCACCAGTGCCTTAGACCACTGCACCACTCAGGAGGCCCATGAAGGGAAATCTTAATGCTACAGCATACGATGACATTCTAGATGATTCTGTGCTTCCAACTTTGTGGCAACAGTTTGGGGAAGGCCCTTTCCTGTTTCAGCATGACAATGCCCCTGTGCACAAAGCGAGGTCCATATAGAAATGGTTTGTTGAGATCGGTGTGGAAGAACTTGACTGGCCTGCACAGAGCCCTGACCTCAACTCCATCGAATACATTTGGGATGAATTGTCCTAATCTCTCAACATCAGTGCCCGACCTCATTAATGTACTTGTGGCTGAATGAAAGCAAGTCCCCGCAGCAATGTTTCAACATCTACTGGAAAGCCTTCCCAGAAGAGTGGAGGCTTTTATAGCGGCAAAGGGGGGACCAACTCCATATTAATGCCGATGAGTTTGGAATGAGATGTTCGACGAGCAGGTGTCCACATACTTTTGGTCATGTAGTGTATTTATAGGGACATTACAGTTGATCCATTTAAAAAGACGTTGGTACCAATGCAGTTGTCTTCTGTTTGGGAGTGTCACACGGCCAATCCTTCACTGCTGGGGGGTTTAACATGTTTGCTGGAAGTGAGAGGGATAAAGAGCAGTACAAACACTGACACACTAAAGCAGTGCGAGATCTCTCTCTGTGGAGGAAAAACAGAGAACACAGTCAGATAAACTATTTTTTTGAGTATGAATGTTTCTCCTCGCTCAGGCCCTTCGAAAGCGGGATTATGACGTGTGCTTTGTTAATCTTCAAAATGAAAGTTTTACTTCTTAAACCTTCCTCTCCTCAGATTATACAAGGACTCAATGAGAGTCAAGTTTATATTACAATATTTCTGCTGTTCATAACTTTGCCTTGAGCAGAAGCCATTAGCGAATTCTCCGGGGAGGTGGGTATAGGATAATGGAGAATATAGATCTGACATGTGACTATCAGCAGAAATGCCAATTAGAAATGCATCAACGGACAGCTACAGTCAGTTGGGAATTCACTGGAAGGCCTTACAGCCATGTTGTTACGAGAAGATCAGAACAGGTTGTCAAACTGATGGAGAGTGGTCTATGAACCTCCGTGTGTGTGTGTGTGTGTGTGTGTGTGTGTGTGTGTGTGTGTGTGTGTGTGTGTGTGTGTGTGTGTGTGTGTGTGTGTGTGTGTGTGTGTGTGTGTGTGTGTGTGTGTGTGTGTGTGTGTGTTAGTGATGCGCAGATTGACTCATAAATGAAGGGCAAGCGGGTTGAATAAAGAGAAAACAATACTTTGTGCAATTTATATCTATAGGCTACATTTAGGTTTTTCTTTGGTGTAGGCTATCTGGCATTAGTGTGTAAGTCTTAGCTTTAGGGCCTAACCAAATAGCCTACAGGCCAATCGCCAAATGCTTTTGGGAACGGGCAGAAAAAGTTAACGTCGGTCCACAGAGGTAAAACGAGCCATGTAGGAGTTTAATTCTAGAAGAGAAGAGCTGTGAAATGGAGAGTTGCAAAGAAAAAGAAAAGTAATGTTTGGGAAAGATTTGATGAAGTGGTAGAAGAGCATGATAGCAGTGCTGGCTGTGTTATGTGTGATGATTGTGAGACGCTATATAAATTCAACAGTCACAAGATAGGACTTCAAGTAGGCCTATGGTACAGCAAGGACTGTTCAGATGGGTTAAATGGAAACTGAAATCAAGACACTGACTGCAGGTCTCTAACCTCTCACATTGCCTTTAATAGTAACTCCTGCAAAATTAAGGATTTCTTGCACTAAATTGATACACCAAATGTAGGCGAAAGTTTGACTCTGGAACAGGAGTGGAGAAATATCTAAAAAAATGTTGTGCACAAATTTGTTTACATCCCTGTTAGTGAGCATTTCTCCTTTACCAAGATAATCCATCCACTGGACAGCTGTGGCATATCAAGAAGCTGATTAAACAGCGTGATCATAATATTCAGTGCCTTCGGAAAGTATTTAGACCTCTTGACTTTTTCCACATTTTGTTATGTTACAGCCTTATTCTAAAATGTATTAAAAAAAGGAAGAAATCCTCAACCTAATCTCTCCTAGCTCTGGTAATCTCTGTCTTCCTTTTATTCTCTATTTCTTCCTCGTTGACTTTCTTTTTTCTCTTCTGTCTCTGTTCCGTTTTTGTAAAGTGGTGAGGAGAGACAGAGATACGCTCACCTGATACGCTCACCTGATAAACAGAGAAAAGGGATTTGTTGCATTTAGCCAGATTTAACACAAAGTTATTTGGGCTTGAGCCTGCTGTAGGACATACCTTCTCAGAGAGTGTACCCACTCAAACACCTTTATGTTTCTATGTCACTGTTTAGCAGTCTAATGGGTCTATATACAGTACATTCCATGGTTGTTGTTGTGCAGCCCTCCATGTATTAGATGAATTATTCACCGTTGTAATGGCTCTATATTTGTGGTTGTTTATTGTGCCTCAGTGCACATGTCCTCTCCCTCTGCCACTTAGCTGTCTATCTGGCAGAGCCTCTCCCCTGCAGAGGATGCTCCTCTCTAATGAATGAAGTCAAGCCATTTAGAGAGCCTTTTAATGGCACATAAAGCCCTGCTGCTGGGCTCTGATTAATCAGAGAAAGTGTTGGGCTGAGCACAGAGGCCAGGCCATACTCCATCCTCAGTCCTGTCCTCCATTCATCACTGCTTTGCACTCAGTTATAGCCTGATCCCTTTCTCTAACAGTGTGTTCCAAATGGCACTCTATTCCCTATATGGTACACTACTATTGGCCAGGGCTCATAGGGATATGAGAACAAAATTGAGCAAATTTAGGATAACATTTTGCAAAGACATTTTGACTTGATTCCTTATGCACTTAAAAACAGTGAGCCCTGGTCTTAACTCATGTTCACGCTCTCATTCTTACTACTCTCGGCGAGAAATTACTACTAACGTGGAAATATGAATTCCAATGTTTCCTTCTGAAGGTCTCCGGAATTTCTGGCTCTGTATTTGTATTTCTAGTGTGTATTCGGGAGAAAGGTAGCCTACTTTTTCCTGCTGCTTGTTCCAGTTTGGGTTTGTGTTAATTTGCTTAAGGAGGGCACAGCAGGGGTGCTTGGCTAGTCTGGGTGCTTGGCTAGTCTGGGTGCTTGGTTAGTCTGGGTGCTTGTTCAGTCAGATCATCACTATTTGAATGTGAATGTTTCCAGACCTCAGGAGGATTAATTGTGGGGCTCACCCACTAACCCCCTCCTTCAGACCCCTGTCTACCTTCTCTTCTATCTTCTCTTTCTTCTATTCCTCTACCTTCTCTTCCTCTACCCCCCCACCTCCTCCCCCTCTCCTTATCAGAACATTTCATCTCTTGTTGCTAATCTGTAGGATATCATCTGTCACTGTTCCATTTCCCACACCGCTGTACTCCAGCTGTGGTACTGGGATCTCTCTGTCTCTCTTTTCTTTGTATTTCTCTCCCTGTGTTTCTATCTCTCCATCCCTTTCTTTCTTTGTTTCTTTACTCTCTCTCCATCTCTAGATCTAATTCCTCTTACAGCATTGCTGTTTGCGATGGTTTAGGTTACCATACGATGCATCCCTGACCCTGTGGCCACTTGTTCTCTCTGTTTCTCTGTCTGCTCTACTACTTCCAATCAGCTCATTTCCTGGTCAGGGTCAAAGGTTATCTGCAAATCTGCAAGGCTGTTTGACACTTAGACCCAGTACTGATATTGAGCATGTCTTATGGATAATGATGTGTTTTTATTACAGGTCCTGATGCACTATCAGGAACATAATGACTTTTGGTCCATTTACATTTAATCTTTAATGGCAGAATCAAGTGCCAAAGTCATTGTCTGTTTTGATTTGTAACTCCGGTTGTGTTCATGGTGGCAGTAAATTGATTAGTAGCGATCTGCTGGCCTCATATGCTGATGCTGTAAAGTAGGTTAACTTCAGACAGGCTCCTCCTCTCCTCTCCGTGACAAAGGGAAAATGGAGAATCAGCAGCATTTCAGCTCCCTGACTTAATAATGAAGCTACAGCTAGCCTGGCCCTGGCTGCTGAGCCTGGCCCTGGCTGCTGAGCCTGGCCCTGGCTGCTGAGCCTCTCCTGGCTGCTGAGCCTCTCCTGGCTGCTGAGCCTCTCCTGGCTGCTGAGCCTCTCCTGGCTGCTGAGCCTCTCCTGGCTGCTGAGCCTCTCCTGGCTGCTGAGCCTCTCCTGGCTGCTGAGCCTCTCCTGCTGTACTAATGCTTTAGACTCAGAGGAACCTATGTTACCAAAATATGAATAGATGTGATGAAGACAAAACTACTTGAATTTGAAGGAGGTCAAGAACACACACAGAGAGAGAGAGAGAGAGAGAGAGAGAGAGAGAGAGAGAGAGAGAGGAGAGAGAGAGAGAGAGAGAGAGAGAGAGAGAGAGAGAGAGAGAGAGAGAGAGAGAGAGAGAGAGGAGAGAGAGAGAGAGAGAGAGAGAGAGAGAGAGAGAGAGAGAGAGAGAGAGAGAGAGAGAGAGAGAGAGAGAGAGAGAGAGAGAGAGAGAGAGAGAGAGAGAGAGAGAGAGAGAGAGAGAGAGAGAGAGAGGACTCTATCTTTCCTTTCCTCCACTCCCAGAGGAATGAAGAGTCACAACGTATTATTGATTACCCAGCACATTTCACAGGTTGACAATGTGTGTTCAAAGGGGACAAGAGAGAGTGAGTGATACTGACTGACTGAGTGAGTGATGCTGTACAGACAGACTGACTGAGTGAGTGATGCTGTACTGACTGACTGAGTGAGTGATGCTGTACAGACTGACTGACTGAGTGAGTGATGCTGGACAGACAGACTGACTGACTGAGTGAGTGATGCTGTACAGACAGACAGACTGACTGACCTGAGTGAGTGATGCTGTACAGACAGACTGACTGACTGAGTGAGTGAGTGATGCTGTACAGACAGACTGACTGACTGACTGAGTGAGTGATATTGTACAGACAAACAGAGAGAGAGAGTCAGTCCCAAGATGAAGAGGGAGGGAATACAGCTCTAAGAACATGGACCGGCGTGGAAGGTGTCACGCTGCTCATTGTTCCGTTAACCTTGTCCTTGTGAAATGCTCCGTCTTCTCTGTGGTTAAACACCACACCCCCACCTTCAGCCACCGTGTTACATCCCTTCATTACACACAAGAAAAACAAGAGAGATGGAGAGAGACCGAGGTAAAGAGAGAGAGAGTGAGGGGGAGAGAGAGAGTCAGGTGCGTGGAGCCTGGAGAGGTGCAGTCCATCATCTTCAGACAGGTAGACGAGTGGCGTCTGGAGGTTTATTTTTTATCTCAGTCTGAGACTTACAGTGGGGCAAAAAAGTATTTAGTCAGCCACCAATTGTGCAAGTTCTCCCACTTAAAAAGATGAGAGAGGCCTGTAATTTTCATCATAGGTACACTTCAACTATGACAGACAAAATGAGAAAAAAAATCCAGAAAATCACATTGTAGGATTTTTAAAGAATTTATTTGCAAATTATGGTGGAAAATAAGTATTTGGTCAATAACAAAAGTTTATCTCGATACTTTGTTATATACCCTTTGTTGGCAATGACACAGGTGAAACGTTTTCTGTAAGTCTTCACAAGGTTTTCACACACTGTTGCTGGTATTTTGGCCCATTCCTCCATGCAGATCTCCTCTAGAGCAGTGATGTTTTGGGGCTGTCGCTGGGCAACACGGACTTTCAACTCCCTCCAAAGATTTTCTATGGGGTTGAGATCTGGAGACTGGCTAGGCCACTCCAGCACCTTGAAATGCTTCTTACGAAGCCACTCCTTCGTTGCCCGGGCGGTGTGTTTGGGATCATTGTCATGCTGAAAGACCCAGCCACGTTTCATCTTCAATGCCCTTGCTGATGGAAGAAGGTTTTCACTCAAAATCTCACGATACATGGCCCCATTCATTCTTTCCTTTACACGGATCAGTCGTCCTGGTCCCTTTGCAGAAAAACAGCCCCAAAGCATGATGTTTCCACCCCCATGCTTCACAGTAGGTATGGTGTTCTTTGGATGCAACTCAGCATTCTTTGTCCTCCAAACACGACGAGTTGAGTTTTTACCAAAAAGTTATATTTTGGTTTCATCTGACCATATGACATTCTCCCAATCCTCTTCTGGATCATCCAAATGCTCTCTAGCAAACTTCAGACGGGCCTGGGCCAGGCTACTGGCTTAAGCAGGGGGACACGTCTCGCACTGCAGGATTTGAGTCCCTGGCGGCGTAGTGTGTTACTGATGGTAGGCTTTGTTACTTTGGTCCCAGCTCTCTGCAGGTCATTCACTAGGCCCCCCCGTGTGGTTCTGGGATTTTTGCTCACCGTTCTTGTGATCATTTTGACCCCACAGGGTGACATCTTGCGTGGAGCCCCAGATCGAGGGAGATTATCAGTGGTCTTGTATGTCTTCCATTTCCTAATAATTGCTCCCACAGTTGATTTCTTCAAACCAAGCTGCTTACCTATTGCAGGTTCAGTCTTCCCAGCCTGGTGCAGGTCTACAATTTTGTTTCTGGTGTCCTTTGACAGCTCTTTGGTCTTGGCCATAGTGGAGTTTGGAGTGTGACTGTTTGAGGTTGTGGACAGGTATCTTTTATACTGATAACAAGTTCAAACAGGTGCCATTAATACAGGTAACGAGTGGAGGACAGAGGAGCCTCTTAAAGAAGAAGTTACAGGTCTGTGAGAGCCAGAAATCTTGCTTGTTTGTAGGTGACCAAATACTTATTTTCCACCATAATTTGCAAATAAATTCATTAAAAATCCTACAATGTGATTTTCTGGATTTTTTTTCTCATTTTGTCTGTCATAGTTGAAGTGTACCTATGATGAAAATTACAGGCCTCTCTCATCTTTTTAAGTGGGAGAACTTGCACAATTGGTGGCTGACTAAATACTTTTTTGCCTCACTGTAAGTCTGGACTGAGGAGCGGCTATGCAGCATGGCTGGGTCCGCTGAGGGGCCTCTGGGAACAGACAAAGCATGCGTCCCCAAATGGCATCCTATGCCCATTATAGTGCACTACTTTTAACCAGGGCCTACAGGGCTCTGGTCAAAAGTAGTGCATTATTAAGGGAATGGGGTGCCGTTTGGGACGTAGACAGACAGTGAGCTGCTGCTCTTTCAAACTATCCTACCTTCACCACCTGTCTTTAGTTTAAATAAAGTACATATTTTGCCTATTGGTGCTCATTGTGTAGTTTTGGCCACATCAAAGAAAAATGCAACCATTTGCACAATCATCTTAAAATCTCATAACAAATTGTGTTTTTTCTTACAGTAACATTATAATATGCTATTATATTCGGTTATGTCACGCCCCGAGGCGGCAGGGTAGCCTAGTGGTTAGAGCGTTGGGCTAGTAACCGAAAGGTTGCATGTTCCAATCCCCGAACTGACAAGGTACAAATCTGTTGTTCTGCCCCTGAACAAGGCAGTTAACCCACTGTTCCTAGGCCATCATTGAAAATAATAATTTGTTCTTAACTGACTTGCCTAGTTAACCTCTCTAGGGTCGGCGGGACGAAATCATCCCACCTACTCAACAGCCAGTTGAATCCCATGGCGCGTTATTCAAATACCTTAGAAATGCTATTACTTCAATTTCTCAAACATATGACTATTTTACACCATTTTTAAAGACAAGACTCTCGTTAATCTAACCACACTGTCCGATTTCAAAAAGGCTTTACAACGAAATAAAAACATTAGATTATGTCAGCAGAGTACCCAGCCAGAAATAATCAGACACCCATTTTTCAAGCTAGCATATAATGTCACATAAACCCAAACCACAGCTAAATGCAGCACTAACCTTTGATGATCTTCATCAGATGACAACCCTAGGACATTATGTTATACAATACATGCATGTTTTGTTCAATCAAGTTCATATTTATATCAAAAACCAGCTTTTTACATTAGCATGTGACGTTCAGAACTAGCATACCCCCCGCAAACTTCCGGTGAATTTACTAAATTACTCATGATAAACGTTCACAAAAAACATAACAATTATTTTAAGAATTATAGATACAGAACTCCTCTATGCACTCGCTATGTCCGATTTTAAAATAGCTTTTCGGTGAAAGCACATTTTGCAATATTCTCAGTAGATAGCCTGGCATCACAGGGCTAGCTATTTAGACACCCACCAAGTTTAGCACTCACCAAAATCAGATTTACTATAAGAAAAATGTTATTACCTTTGCTGTCTTCGTCAGAATGCACTCCCAGGACTTCTACTTCAATAACAAATGTTGGTTTGGTTCAAAATAATCCATAGTTATATCCAAATATCCTCTGTTTTGTTCGTGCATTCAAGACACTATCCGAATGGTAAAGAAGGGCACGACGCATTTCGTGACAAAAAATGTCTAAATATTCCATTACCGTACTTCGAAGCATGTCAACCGCTGTTTAAAATCAATTTTTATGCCATTTTTCTCGTAAAAAAGCGATAATATTCCGACCGGGAAAGCGTGTTTAGGTTCAAAGACAAAAGAAAATTAAACATGGGGTCGACTCGTGCACACGCCTCAGCCCATTGTCCTCTGATAGAGCACTTGCCAAAAGCGCTAATGTTTTTCAGCCAGTGGCTGGAATTACATCATTCAGCTTTTTCCCGCCTTCTGAGAGCCTATGGGAGCCGTAGGAAGTGTCACGTTACAGCAAAGATCCTCAGTCTTCAATAAACAGAGTAAAGAAGCTCAAGGAATGGTCAGAGAGGGCACTTCCTGTACAGAATCTTCTCATAGACACCATTCAAACAGTTTTAGAAACTTTAGCGTGTTTTCTATCCAAAGCCAATAATTATATGCATAGTCTAGTTTCTGGGCAGTAGTAATAACCAGATTAAATCGGGTACGTTTTTTTATCCGGCCGTGTAAATACTGCCCCCTACCCCCAACAGGCTAAATAAAGGTAAAAATAAAAAATGTAGAATACTGTCATTGTGTTCTTGCAGACATTGATTCAACTTTGATCTAACTTTATTAAAGGAGCACCATTCACCACAGTAGCCTGTTCTCTGAGCAGCTGAAACAGGGGAGCAGAGACTGCACATCCTGCACATGCGCAGAAACTTTGGACCTTTAGTTGTCGGGAAGAGGAAGTCAGATCCACAGCCACTCTGATTAGTTCATACTCTGGAGTGTTTTGGTGATTTAAAGTTCTGTTTGACTGCAGTACACTTCCAACACACACCCACACACATCACCTCTATCATCTTATGTCTCTTTCCCCTATACCAGGGGTATTCAACTGTTACCCTACGAGGTCCGGAGCCTGCTGGTTTTCTGTTCTACCTGATCATTAATTGCGCCAACCTGGTGTCTCAGGTCTAAATCAGTTCCTGATTAGAGGGGAACAATGAAAAAACCCAGTGGAACTGGCTTCCAGGTCCAGAGTTGAGTTTGAGGGCCCTATGTAGTAGTTATAATGTTCCAGAGCAAAGCATTCACATATTGCAGATCCATCCATGTAACCTTTTGTTTGGGTGATGTTTTCATTATTGATGCTTGACAGTGATGCTACCCTCTTATCTACCTGGCCTACACCAGGGCCGTTCCATGTACCATTTTGTAACGTGACATGTAATTGAGAGGACAGTAGACAATGTCCTGGACATCGTTGTTTACTGTTGTCTTGTAATGATCCATTAGCCTCTAGACTACACTGTGTCCATGTTTCTATGGTTCTAGAACTCCCAGACCCAGCCAGGCCTGGATTGTTCTGTTAAGAGACTGACTGATACTGCATTGATCCCTGACCTGATCATCGGACGTCTTGTGTCTGTGTATCGGGTAGACCGCCCGCCCGCCCATCGGCCGGCCCTCCAAGTTAGTTTGATCAACAAAGCAGCTCTAATTCATTCATCGATGAATGAATCGATTGTGAAAGGATTTTCCAGCGTAAGAAAGTCTGTTTTTTGGGGGGTATAGAGTGCCTGGGGTAAAACAGAGGCATTTACAGTGTGTTCCCTCGATGCCAACCCATCCCAGCATGCTGTTTGTTCTTCTACTGGCAGGCTGTTTTCAACTTTAACATATAGAAGCCTTCTCATTGGCTGTGTCTCATATGGCCCAAAGCTGTCATGGTTGAAATTTGACAGGAGAGGTCAAGTTGTGGCATCAGGCAGTGACGTAGCCTAGTGAGGCTACACTTCTCTAGTCCAGTGATCATCCTACTAACATGATGTCGTCCCTGTGTTTCTCTGTGCAGGTTAGCTCTCTATGTGTATGAGTACCTGCTGCACGTAGGGGCACAGAAGTCAGCACAGACCTTCCTCTCAGAGGTAAGTGTGTAGTGTGTGTGTGTGTGTGTCCACTCTCCCAGAACAGGGATGATTCTCCCTCCTATGCAGCTTCCTGTAAGGCAGGGCAGTGTGTGTGTGGTTAATTTAATTAGTGTGGAGCACAGTGCTGAGCTGGCAGAGCATGCAGGGCGGCAGGTGGTTCAGCATTTAGCCTCCATTTACTGGGATCAGCACAGAGAGTTACGATACACCAGCTAGCTGACAGCTTACACTGGCATCTCTCTGTCTCTCTCTGTCTCTCTCTGTCTCTCTCTCTCTCTCTCTCTCTCTCTCTCTCTCTCTCTCTCTCTCTCTCTCTCTCTCTCTCTCTGTGTCTCTGTCTCTCTCTGTCTCTCTCTCTCTCTCTCTGTCTCTCTCTCTCTCTGTGTCTCTGTGTCTCTCTCTCGCTCTCTCTCTCTCTCTCTTTGCTAAGGTAAAGAGGTTTGGAAGTTGAAGCCAGTATACTTCTCTAAATCACTGTAAATGAAAATGCAAAAGAAAGAAAGAAAAGGGATAGAGGATGCAGATGCATCAGCTGGCTCCACTCTCACACTTCCTCCCCCCTCACATGCATGCACACACACCCTTTCCTCTCTGGCATCCATGTCATATCACTCTGTCTGTCTTCTGGAGATGGGGGAGATGAAAGGAGAGGGTTTGAGTGTGGGAACTGAGAGCATTAGTTGAGAGAGGGATGTATATAAACACAGCCGTCCCTCCTTCCCCCACTACCATAGTTCCTACTGAAGTAGAGGGGAGGAGAGGAACATGGCTTTAAAGACAGGTTATCCACACAGAGCTGTGTTTACCACACACATCTGTTGACGCCTCCAGGCTGAGATGTTAACTAGTTCCCTAGTGTAACCCTATTCCCTATTTAGTGTACTACTTTTGACCAGTGAATAGGGTGCTATTTGGCATGCAATCCCTGAGACCCAACCCAACCTCAGGGCCAAATCCAAACTGCTTCTCCTGCTGCTGTTGCTGCAGAAAGATGGGTTAACATCCCTGATGGTGTTCACTGTTGATAAAACATTGACTTTGATGAACTCTGATCAGGCTGCAGTCATGTAAACCTTCTAATGCCGAGTGATATCACTCTCAGAGCCAGCCTAAACAATACCCTGACAGTTGCCCCATTGTGTACAGTTTCCTCAGACAGCCACTCTCCACCGTCGCTCAGTCACATGCTTTTACTGTGTGTGTGCATGCTTGTGTGTGTTTGTGTGTGTGTGTATCAGAGGAGGCTGGTGGGAGGAGCTATTGGAGGACGGGCTCATTGTAATGGCTGGAAAGGAGTAAATGGAATGAAGACAAAAATGTGGCTTCCATATGTTTGATGTGTTTGATACCGTTCCATTTATTTCATTCCAGCCATTACAATGAGCCAGTCCTCCTATAGCTCCTCCCACAACCCTCCTCTGGTGTGTGTGTTGTGCATGTGTGAGTGACCATAAATCAGGTTTAGCCCAGAGGATGATGTCACTGCTTGCGTTGACCTTGTGTTATGCTAAGTTCTGAAAAAAGCGAGAGAGACCGAGTGAAAGGAAGAAAGGAAACATAGTGATGGGGCAAACACAGGGGTGTAAGAGGGTTCACCTCTCAGGCTGGTGCATGTCCATATGGAACAGTCCCACAGACACACAACTAATAATGGGTGCTTTGTAAGGTTTATAGTACACACACACACACACACACACACACACACACACACACACACACACACACACACACACACACACACCTCAATTATGCAATTACAGTGATCTCCAAAAGTATTGTCTCTGTGCTCCAGCACTTTGGATTTAAAATGATACAATGACTATGAAGGTTAAGTGCAGACTGTCATCTTTCATTAGAAGGTGTTTTTTAAATCTATATCAGCACTTTTTGTACATATTTCCCCCATTTCAGGGTACCAAAAGTATTGTGACAAATTCACTTTTGTGTATCAAAGTAGCGAAAAGTTTAGTATTTGGTCCCATATTCCTAGAACGCAATGATTACATCAACCTTGTGACTCTACATTTGCTACTTGTTTTGGTTGTGTTTCAGATTATTTACATCCCAATAGAAATTAATGGTAAATAATGTATTGTGTCATTTTGGAGTCACTTTTATTGTAAATAAGAATATAATATGTTTCTAAACACTTCTACATTAATGTGGATGCTACCATGGTTACAAATAATCCTGAATGAATGGTGGATAATGGTGAGTGAGAAAGTTACAGAGGCACAAATATCATATGGCACCGAAGGGGATGGCTGATGTTTTAAGGGCTCCTAACCAATTGGGCTATTTTGTGTGTTTTTTCGCATTGTTTGTAACGTATTTTATACATAATGTTGACGCTATCGTCTCTTATGACCAAAAAGAGCTTCAGGATATCAGAACAGCGATTACTCACCTCGAACTGGACAAAGATTTTTTCTTTAATGAGTCAGTCGTGAAGGATATAATGCTGCTCCCAGACAAGGCCCAAATCCCCGTCATTCACATGAAGAAAATAAGGAAATACAGGACGATCAAGGGTGCCTTGTGAGAATTCGTTGGCAAGTGGGTAACCCGCCTCTAACATCCGTTCTATTACCCAACATGTAATCACTGGAGAATAAACTGGATGAACTCCGTTCGAGACTCTCATACCAATGGGACATTAAAAACTGTAATATCTTATGTCTCACCGAGTTGTGGCTGAAGGACGACACGGATAGTATACAATTGGCTGGGTTTTCTGTGCATCGGCAGGACAGAACAGCTACGTCCGATAAGACGAGGGGTGGGGGTGTGTGTCTATTTGTCAATAACAGCTAGTGCAGAAGAAGTCTCGAGGTATTGCTTGCCTGAGGTAGAGTACCTCATGATAAGCTGTAGACCACACTATCTACCAAGAGAGTTTTCATCTATATTTTTCGTAGCCATCTATTTACCACCACAAACCGACACTGGCACTAAGACAGAATTCATCGAGCTGTATAAGGCCATAAGCAAGCAAGAAAATGCTCATCCAGAAGCGCCGTTCCTAGTGGCTGGGGACTTTAATGCAGGCAAACTTAAATCCGTTTTACCTTATTTCTACCAGCATGTTACATGTGCAGCCAGAGGAAAAAAAACTCTAAACCACCTTTACTCCAAACACAGAGATGCGTACAAAGCTCTCCCTCGCCCTCCATTTGGCAAATTTGACCATAATTCTATCCTCCTGATTTCTGCTTACAAGCAAAAACTAAAGCAGGAAGTACCAGTGACTCGTTCAATACGGAAGTGGTCAGATGACGCAGATGCAACGCTACAGGACTGTTTTGCTAGCACAGACTGGAATATTCATCCAAAGGCGAGTATACCCCCTCAGTCACCGGCTTCATCAATAAGTGCATCGGCGATGTCGTCCTCACAGTGACCGTATGTACATATCCTGTTGGGGATAGGGGGCAGTATTTGCACGGCCGGATAAAAAACGTACCCGATTTAATCTGGTTACTACACCTGCCCAGTAACTAGAATATGCATATAATTATTGGCTTTGGATAGAAAACACCCTAAAGTTTCTAAAACTGTTTGAATGGTGTCTGTGAGTATAACAGAACTCATATGGCAGGCATACATTATAATCATTTAGCTGACGCTCTTATCCAGAGCGACTTACAGTAGTGAGTGCATACATTTCTTTTTTGTACTGGCCCCCCGTGGGAATCGAACCCACACCCCTGGCGTTGCACACACCATGCTGGCGTTGCAAACACCATGCTCTACCAACTGAGCCACAGGGAAGGCAAAAACCTGAGAAGATTTCATGCAGGAAGTGGCCTGTCTGACAAGGTGTTGTTGTTCTTGCCTCTGTTTATTGAAGAGTCAGGATCTTAGCTGTAACGTGACACTTCCTACGGCTCCAATAGGCTCTCAGAGCCCGGGAAAAAGCTGAACGATATCGAGGCAGCCCCAGGCTGAAACACATAATCGCCTTTGCCAAGTGGCCGATCAGAGGACAAAGGAATTAGGCGCGTGCCCGAGTCGACCCAGTGATATATTTTCTTTCGGCTGTTTACCTAATTGCAGATTCCCGGTCGGAATATTATCGCTTTTTTACGAGAAAAATGGCATAAAAATTGATTTTAAACAGCGGTTGACATGCTTCGAAGTACGGTAATGAAATATTTAGAAATCTTTTGTCACGAAATGCGCCGTGCGCATGACCCTTATTTACCATTCGGATAGTGTCTAGAACGCACGAACAAAACGCCGCTGTTGGAACATAACTATGGATTATTTTGGACCAAACCAACATTTGTTATTGAAGTAGAAGTCCTGGGAGTGCATTCTGACGAAGAACAGGAAAGATAATCAAACTTTTGTAATAGTAAATCTGATTTTGGTGAAGGCTAAACTTGCTGGGTGTCTAAATAGCTAGCCCTGTGATGCCGGGCTATCTACTGAGAATATTGCAAAATGTGCTTTCACCGAAAAGCTATTTTAAAATCGGACATATCGAGTGCATAGAGGAGTTCTGTATCTATAATTCTTAAAATAATTGTTATGCTTTTTGTGAACGTTTATCGTGAGTAATTTAGTAAATTGTTAGTAAATTCGCCGGAAGTTTGCGGGGGGTATGCTAGTTCTGAACGTCACATGCTAATGTAAAAAGCTGGTTTTTGATATAAATATGAACTTGATTGAACAAAACATGCATGCATTGTATAACATAATGTCCTAGGTGTGTCATCTGATGAAGATCATCAAAGGTTAGTGCTGCATTTAGCTGTGGTTTGGGTTTTTGTGACATTATATGCTAGCTTGAAAAATGGGTGTCTGATTATTTCTGGCTGGGTACTCTGCTGACATAATCTAATGTTTTGCTTTCGTTGTAAAGCCTTTTTGAAATCGGACAGTGTGGTTAGATTAACGAGAGTCTTGTCTTTAAATAGCTGTAAAATAGTCATATGTTTGAGAAATTGAAGTAATAGCATTTCTAAGGTATTTGAAAATCGCGCCACAGGATTCAACTGGCTGTTACGTAGGTGGGACGAATTCGTCCCGCCGGTCCTAGAGAGGATATCCCAACAAGAGGCAACATCCGAACCGAGCTGAAGGATAGAGCTTCCGCTTTCAAGGAGCGGGACAGTAATCTGGACCCTTAAAAGAAATCCCACTATGCCCTCAGACGAACCATCAAACATGCAAAGCGTCAGTACAGGACTGATTGAATCCTACTACACCGGCTCTGACACTCGTCGGGTGACTATTACGGACTACAAAGGGATTCCCAACCGTGAGCTGCCCACTGACTTGAGCCTACCAGACGGGCTAAATGCCTTTTATGCTCGCTTTGAGGCAAGCAACACTGAAGCATGCATGAGAGCACCAGCTGTTCTGGACAACTATGTGTTCATGCTCTCCGTAGCCGATATGAGCAAGACCTTTAAACAGGTCAACATTCACACGGCCGGGGGCCAGACGGATTACCAGGACATGTACTCAGGACGTGTACGCATGGACCAACTGGCAAGTGTCTTCACTGACATTTTCAGCCTCTCCCTGACCAAGTCTGTAATACCTACACGTTTCAAGCAGACCACCATAGTCCCTGTGCCCAAGAAAGCTAAGGTAACCTGCTTAAATTACTACCGCCCCGTAGCACTCACATCAGTAGCCATGAGGTGCTTTGAAAGGCTGGTCATGGCTCAAATCAACACCATCATCCTGGAAACCCTAGATCCACAATAGACCCATACCGCCCCAACAGATCCACAGATTACGCAATCTCAATCACACTCCACACTGCCCTTTCCCTTTCCCACCTGTACAAAAGGAACACCTAGTGGGGGGAAAAATTATTTGATCCCCTGCTGATTTTGTACGTTTGCCCACTTACAAAGAAATGATCAGTCTATAATTTTAATAGTAGGTTTATTTGAACAGTGAGAGACAGAATAACAACAACAAAAAAATCCTGAAAAACGCATGTCAAAAATGTTATAAAATGATTTGCATTTTAATGAGGGAAATAAGTATTTGACCCCTCTGCAAAACATGACTTAGTACTTGGTGGCAAAATCCGTGTTGGCAATCACAGAGGTCAGACGTTTCTTGTAGTTGGCCACCAGGTTTGCACACATCTCAGGAGGGATTTTGTCCCACTCCTCTTTGCAGATCTTCTCCAAGTTATTAAGGTTTCGAGGCTGACGTGTTGGGTCATTGTCATGCTGGAATACCCATCCACGACCCATTTTCAATGCCCTGGCTGAAGGAAGGAGGTTCTCACCCAAGATTTGATGGTACATGGCCCCGCCCATGGTCCCTTTGATGCGGTGAAGTTGTCCTGTCCCCTTAGCAGAAAAACACCCCCAAAGCATAATGTTTCCACCTCCATGTTTGACGGTGGAGATGGTGTTCTTGGGGTCATAGGCAGCATTCCTCCTCCTCCATACACGGCGAGTTGAGTTGATGTCAAAGAGCTCCATTTTGGTCTCATCTGACCACAACACTTTCACCAGTTGTCCTCTGAGTCATTCAGATGTTCATTGGCAAACTTCAGACGGGCCTGTATATGTATTCTTGAGCAGGGGGACCTTGCGGGCACTGCAGGATTTCAGTCCTTCACGGCGTAGTGTGTTACCAATAGTTTTCTTGGTGACTATGGTCCCAGCTGCCTTGAGATCATTGACAAGATCCTCCCGTGTAGTTCTGGGCTGATTCCTCACCGTTCTCATGATCATTGCAACTCTACGAGGTGAGATCTTGCATGGAGCCCCAGGCCGAGGGATATTGACAGTTCTTTTGTGTTTCTTCCATTTGCAAATAATCGCTCAGTGTTCAACACCATAGTGCCACAAAGCTCATCACTAAGCTAAGGACCCTGGGAGTAAACACCTCCATCTGCAACTGGATCCTGGACTTCCTGATGGGCCGCCCCCAGGTGGTAAGAGTAGGCAACAATACACCTGCCACACTGATCCTCAACACGGTGGCCCCTCAGGGGTGCGTGCTTAGCCCACTCCTGTACTCCCTGTTCACCCACGACTGCGTGGCCAAGCACAACTCCAACACCATCATTAAGTTTGCTGATCACAAACCAGGCAAAATTAAACAGGCTTATTTTTATAATGAATATGAATTCGGAGGGTAGAAATGATTACATATTAAAGCATTAGACCTCTCACTAAAGGCTTCAGTTTTACAAAAGTTATACTTAAATCCAAACTGGTTCTCTTACAAATTTAATAATAATGTCTCACCCCATGCTCAATAATGGCCTTTTTCCCTTTATTCAGATTACAACCTAGTACTTTCAGTTATTTGAAAAGGAAATAATCTCCCAAATATTGCTAGTTAAAAAAAGCTACAATTTCAATTTGGTTACAATTTCAATTTAATCCACCTGAAAAAAACAGAACAAATAATACAACACATATTGTGGTTAAACTCAAATATACTAATAGATTAATAAAAAAAAAAACATATAATCTTTGTAAATTCTATCAGAAATTGGACTGGTGGAGTAATGTCACACATACAGCTAAGAAAAATATATGGACATGTCTGCTCTACCCAAAATTACAACCAACTAATTGTGGATTTACCACAAAAATTGAAGAGGAAAGTAGAAGAGGGAAAAAGTAGGGAATTTGTCTGTCGGCCCTGCATTAAATACCATAATTGGTTAAAGAAAATTGTGATAAATAAATATCAGTTTCATTTAAGGACCAAAAAATGTACAGTTGTGCCATAGAGATTGCAAAATTTTTGGGAAGAAATTTTCGACGTACTGATTCCATGGCTTGAGTTGCAAAGAAAAAGCCATATCTCAGACTGGCCAATAAAAATAAAAATATTAAGATGGGCAAAAGGACACAGACACTGGACAGAGGAACGCTGCCTAGAAGGCCAGCATCCCTGAGTTGCCTCTTCACTGTTGACATTGAGACAGGTGTTTTGCGAGTACTATTTAATGGAGCTGCCAGGTGAGGACTTGTGAGGTGTCTGTTTCTCAAACTCTAATGTAATTATCCTCTTGCTCAGTTGTGCACTGGGGCCTCCTACTCCTCTTTCTATTCTGGTTAGAGACAGTTGTACGAGATCTTCAGTTTCTTGGCAATTTCTCGCATGGAATAGCCTTAATTTCTCAGAACAAGAATAGACTGACAAGTTCCAGAAGAAAGTTATTTGTTTCTGGCCAATTTGAGCCTGTAATCGAACCCACAAATGCTGATGCTCCAGATACTCAACTAGTCTAAAGAAGGCCAGTTGTATTGCTTCTTTAATCAGCACTACATTTTTCAGCTGTGCTAACATAATTGCAAAAGGGTTTTCTAATGATCAATTAGCCTTTTAAAATGCTAAACTTGGATTAGCTAACACAACGTGCCTTTGGAACACAGAAGTGATGGTTGCTGATAATGGGCCTCTATGTAGGTATTCCATAAAAGAATCTGCCGTTTCCAGCTACACTAGTCATTTACAACATTAACAATGTCTACATTCTATCTGATCAATTTAATGTTATTTTAATGGACAAAAAATTTGCTCTTCTTTTAAAAACAAGGACATTTGTAAGTGACCCCAAACTTTTGAACGGTAGTGTATGTATATTGTTAGATTCTAGTTATTAGAGTAAGAACTCAACGGACACTGTGAAATCTTAAACCAGGTTTATTCTACCCAAAGGATCGAACAGCTGAACTGACAAAAACATGTTTACTATAGTGGTGTATATGTACCCCACTTTGGGTGGAGTCTCCTCCTTCTCGCTAAACATTCTATCTTCATTGCTAGGCAGGAAACTAAGTGATACGGGCAATAATTTTTTCCTTCTCCCTTAACATGACCTGACCTGACCTCGACCCTCTTCATCACTAATCCATGACTCTCTCCCCTTATCAATGCCTGCCACAAATGATCGTTTTCCCTACACACATTCCAAGCTTAATTGCACACACCATATACCTTCTTCCTACAGATAACCATTAACTTCTGGTGTAGACCCTCCAAACCATAGTACTCAATATTTCAGTAGAATACCTGATAATTAACCCTATTTCAAGTTTAGGAGTTAGAACCCAGAATCCATCAATATGTACAGTTGAAGTCGGAAGTTTACATACACTTAGGTTGGACTCATTAAAACTCGTTTTTCAACCACTCCACAAATTTCTTGTTAACAATCTATAGTTCTGGCAAGTCGGTTAGGACATCTACTTTGTGCATGACACAAGTAATTTTTCCAACAATTGTTTACAGACAGATTATTTCACTTATAATTCACTGTATCACAATTCCAGTGGGTCAGAAGTTTACATACACTAAGTTGACTGTGCCTTTAAACAGCTTGGCAAATTCCAGAAAATGATGACATGGCTTTATAAGCTTCTGATAGGCTAATTGACATCATTTTGAGTCAATTGGAGGTTTACATGTGGATGTATTTCAAGGCCTACCTTCAAACTCAGTGTGTCTTTGCTTGACATCATGGGAAAATCAAAAGAAATCAGCCAAGACCTCAGATTTTTTTTTGTAGACCTCCACAAGTCTGGTTCATCCTTGGGAGCAATTTCCAAACGCCTGAAGGTACCACGTTCATCTGTACAAACAATAGTATGCAAGTATAAACACCATGGAACCACGCAGGCGTCACACCGCTCAGGAAGGAAACGTGTTCTGTCTCCTAGAGATGAACGTACTTTGGTGCGAAAAGTGCAAATCAATCCCAGAAAAACAGCAAAGGACACTGTGAAGATGCAGGAGGAAACGGGTACAAAAGTATCTATATCCACAGTTAAACGAGTCCTATATCAACATAACCTGAAAGGCTGCTCAGCAAGGAAGAAGCCACTGCTCCAAAACCTCCATAAGAAAGCCAGACTACAGTTTGCAACTGCACATGGGGACAAAGATGGTACTTTTTGGAGAAATGTCCTCTGGTCTGATGAAAGAAAAATAGAACTGTTTGGCCATAATGACCATCATTATGTTTGGAGGAAAAAGGGGGAGGCTTGCAAGCTGAAGAACACCATCCCAACCGTGAAGTACGGGGGTGGCAGCATCATGTTGTGGGGGTGCTTTGCTGCAGGAGGGACTAGTGCACTTCACAAAATACATGACATCATGAGGACAGAAAATTATGTAGATATATTGAAGCAACATGTCAAAACATCAGTCAGGAAGTTAAAGCTTGGTCGCAAATCAAATTCAAATCAAATCAAATTTATTTTTATATAGCCCTTCGTACATCAGCTGATATTCTCAAAGTGCTGTACAGAAACCCAGCCTAAAACCCCAAACAGCAAGCAAAGCATGTGAAAGAAGCACGGTGGCTAGGAAAAACTCCCTAGGAAAAACTCCCTAGAAAGGCCAAAAACCTAGGAAGAAACCTAGAGAGGAACCAGGCTATGAGGGGTGGCCAGTCCTCTTCTGGCTGTGCAGGGTGGATATTAAAACAGAACATGGTCAAAATGTTAAAATGTTAAAATGTTCATAAATGACCAGCATGGTCAAATAATAATAATCATAGTAGTTGTCGAGGGTGCAACAAGCACGTCCGGTGAACAGGTCAGGGTTCCATAGCCGCAGGCAGAACAGTTGAAACTGGAGCAGCAGCACGGCCAGGTGGACTGGGGACAGCAAGGAGTCATCATACCAGGTAGTCCTGAGGCATGGTCCTAGGGCTCAGGTCCTCCGAGAGAAAGACAGAAAGAGAGAAAGAGAGAATTAGAGAGAGCATATTTAAATACACACAGGACACCGGATAAGACAAGAGAAATACTCCAGATGTAACAGATGTAACAGATGTAAATGGGTCTTCCAAATGGACAATGACCCCAAGCATACTTCCAAAGTTGTGGCAAAATGGCTTAAGGACAACAAAGTCAAGGTATAGAGTGGCCATCACAAAGCCCTGACTTCAAACCTATAGAACATTTGTGGGCGGAACTGAAAAAACCTGTGCGAGCAAGGAGGCCTCCAAACCTGACTCAGTTACACCAGCTCTGTTAGGAGGAATGGGCCAAAAGTCACCCAACTTATTGTGAGAAGCTTGTGGAGGCTACCCGAAACGTTTGAACCAAGTTAAACAATTTAAAGGCAATGCTACCAAATACTAATTGAGAGTATGTAAACTTCTGACCCACTGGGAGGATGGTGTTGAAATTAATCATTCTCTCTACTATTATTCTGGCATTTCACATTCTTAAAATAAAGTGGTGATCCTAACTGACCTAAGACAGGGAATTTTTACTAGGATTAAATGTCAGGAATTGTGAAAAACTGAGTTAAAATGTATTTGGCTAAGGTGTATGTAAACTTCCGACTTCAACTGTATATATATTTGAAAAAAGTATATATGGGGGATTGGAAGTGATGCAGACAATTACATTGATGGACGCTACAATCTATCAGCAATATTAAAGCTGATCTACCCCCTAATTTTTTTTTAAATGTTTGGTGACGACACAACGGTGGTAGGCCTGATCACCAACAACGTTGAGACAGCCTTTAGGGAGGACGTCAGAGACCTGGCAGTGTGGTGCCATAATAACAGCCTTTCCCTCAACGTGAGCAAGTCAAAGGAGATGATCATGGACTACAGGAAAAGGAGGGCTGAACACGCCCCCATTCACATCAATGTGGTTGTAGTGAAGCGGGTCGAGAGTTTCAAGTTCCTTGGTGTCCACATCACCAACAAACTATCATGTTCCAAACACATCAAGAAAGTCATGAAGAGGGCACGACAATGCCTTCTCCCCCTCAGGAGACTGAAAATATTTGGCATGGGTCCCCAGATCCTCAAAGTTATACAGCTGCACCTTTGAGAGCATCCTGACCAGTTGCATCACTGCCTGGTATGGCAACTGCTCGGCATCCGACCGAAAGATGCTACAGAGGGTAGTGAGTACGGCTCAGGACATCACTGGGGCCAAGCTTCCTGCCATCCAGGACCTATATACTAGGTGGTGTCAGAGGAAGGCCCAACAAATTGTCAAAGACTCCAGTCACCCAAGTCATAGACTGTTTTCTCTGCTACCGCACGGCAAGCGGTACCAGAGCTCCAAGTCTAGGTTCAAAAGGCTCCTCAACAGCTTCTACCCACAAGCCATAAGACTGCTGAACAATGAATCAAATGGCCACCCGGACTGTTTGCATTGACACCACTCCCCCCCTTTGTTTTTACACTGCTGCTACTCGGTGTTTATTATCCATGCAGTCACTTACCCTTTCCTACATGTACAAATGACCTCCACTAACCTGTACCCCCACACATTGACCCGGTACCGGTACCCCCTGTATATAGCCTCATTATCGTTATTTATTTAAAAATCACTGAAGCTGGAGACTTATTTCTCCCTCTCTAACTTTAAGCATCAGCTGTCAGAGCAGCTTACCGATCACTGTACCTGTACAGAGCCCATCTGTAAATAGCACACCCAACTTCCTCATCCCCATATTGTTTTTTTGTTTTTTTGTTGCTCTTTTGCACCCCAGTATCGCTACTTGCACATCATCATCTGCACATCGATCACTCCAGTGTTAATGCTAAATTGTAATTATTTCGCCTCTATGGCCTATTTATTGCCTTACCTCCCTAATCTTACTACATTTGCACACACTGTACATTGACTTTTTCTATTGTGACTGTATGTTTGTTTATCCCATGTGTAATTCTGTGTTGTTTTTGTCGCACTGCTTTGCTTTATCTTTATCACGCCATGATCTGTTTCACCTGTCCTTGTGATTGTCTCCACCCCCCTCCAGGTGTCACTTATTTTCCCCAGTGTATTTATCCCTGTGTTTCCTGTCTCTCTGTGCCAGTTCGTCTTCTATGTTCAAGTCAACCAGCGTGTTTTTTTTCCCGTGCTCCTACTTTTCTATTCTCTTTTACTGGTCCTCCCGGTTTTGACCTTTCTCTGTTTTTCTGGACACCATTCCTGCCTGACCATTCTGCCTGCCCTGATCTCGAGCCTGCCTGCCATTCTGTACCTCTGGAACTCTGAACTGGTTTTGACCTTTTGCCTGTCCATGACCATTCTCTTGCCTACCCTTTTTGGATTGTTAATAAACATCTTGGACTCTAACCATCTGCCTCCTGTGTCTGCATCTGGGTCTCGCCTTGTGCCCTTATAATCTTGGACAGGTCACAGTTGTAAATGGCCTACCTAAACTGGCCTACCTGGTTAAATAAAGGTGAAATAAAAAATCAAATGTTTTTATTGTGTTACTTAAAAAGAAAACATGTTTTACTTAATTTATTTTGTAAATATTTTCTTAACTAAATATATGTTA
>NC_138310.1:30270000-30275000 GCF_965601325.2 Salmo salar | reverse complement strand
ATATTGGTGATAATTATTTTCAGATGGCTAATTACTGTTCAGGAGTTTGCTCTGCTCATTCCATGGTTGCCTGACGACTCATACCGAATGTAATTCCACTGCTCCATCTATCAACACATACAGTCAGTCTAAGACCGCCATCGTATAAGGCCTTTCTGCTGACGTCAAAATGAGGGGTGTAGGAGGAGGAGGAGATCGAATCCAGACACATCGTGGGGAAGAAGCGTTAGTGGGCGTGGCGTTTGGCCTGAGCGATGTGGACGGGTGTCTGTGTGTGTGTATTTGCATGTGAGCTCGCGTGCGTGTGTGTTTGGTTGCGTGCGTGTGTGTGTGGTTGTGCGCGTGTGATTGTGTGTTCACGTGTATGTATAAACAGTATGTGTCTGACTTGAGCCAGTATTCCAGGAACACCAGGGGAAAGTGAGGGATGAAAAGAGTGATGAATGAAGTGAAGAGTCCTGCTGTATTGATTTCCATCTTCAGCCTGGGCTTTTCAGCCAGGGAAACAACGTTTACAGTTCTGCTAAGTGCTTTTTCAATTGCTTTCTCCATGCTAAATGAGCTAATTCCATTTCAGGAGGGAAGTGGAATCATCAAAACAAGCTATGTTTACATAATTTTCTCTTGCAAATTGACCAATTAGAAACTAAGTCACAGAATATAATTTTCTGTCTAAGACTTCGATCCATGCAGGTCAATGAGATTGTTCCTGCCGCTGTTATGAGAGGTTGGAAGGTAGCAAAGGAGAGGGATGGCTGTCACTACCATGTGGTAACGTCTTCACAAGGCACCACTCATCTAGCTGATTTATATCCATTTCTTATCATGTTAATCCCCCTACCTTTTTGAGACAACGCTCTGTTCTTGTTCTGCCTTCTTGATATCACACTCTCTCATTTATTTGTGATCACATGGAGTTGAACACAAACACGAGAAAATTAATCAGGATGGAAAGAGTCATGCCAGCATGAAATTACTTGTAAGACCTATGAAAGCAACTCAAGCATGTTAACAAATCTAATATAAAAAAACGGACATTTAAACACTCTGGTTTCTTATTAAAGAATTCCACATTTTACAAAGGCTGTGTGTGTGTGTGTGTGTGTGTGTGTGTGTGTGTGTGTGTGTGTGTGTGTGTGTGTGTGTGTGTGTGTGTGTGTGTGTGTGTGTGTGTGGTAGTCTACGGTAGTGAGGATGTACACTGAGTGTACAAAACATTAGGAACACCTGCTCTTTCCATAACATAGACTGACCAGGTGAATCCAGGTGAAAGCTATGATCCCTTATTGATGTCACTTGTTAAATCCACTTCAATCAGTGTAGATGAAGGAGAGGAGACGGGTTAAAGAAGGACTTTTAAGCCTTGAGACAATTGAGACATGGATTGTGTGTGTGTGCCATTCAGAGGGTGGATGGGGCAAGACAAAAGATATGTGTCTTTGAACGGGGTATGGTAGTAGGTGCCAGGCACCGGTTTGTGGCAAGAACTGCAACACTGCTGGGTTTTTCACGCTCAACAGTTTCCAACAACTGTAGGAAGCATTGGAGTCAACATGGGCCAGCATCCCTGTGGAACGCTTTCGACACCTTGTAGAGTCCATGCCCAGGGGAATTGAAACTGTTCTGAGGGCAACAAGGGAAATGTAACTCAATATTAGGAAGGTGGTCCTAATGTTTTGTATACTCAGTGTCTGTGTACAGTATACAGCGTTCCTTAGCTGTTTGTTGCTAACATGTTGTGCAATTGTGACCCTAACTGTATGTATAAATGTGTGTGTGTGTGTGTGTGTCTGAACAGAGTGCTCATCCACCATAAAAGGCTGTTTCTCAGCCAGGCAAGAACAAGTGCCAATCAGGCTGCAAGGCTAGGCGATGCGGTGTGGTGGGAGCCTGCCTGTGAGATCACTGAGAGAAGGGAGGATGTCAGCTCTGACACTGCTCTTAGGGGGAGAGCAGATCAAGCACAAGGCAAGCTCCTCAGACGAAGCGATCTCTCTGGAAGTAGAAGATCTCACACATACAGTTGAAGTCGGAAGTTTACATACACCTTAGCCAAATACATTTAAACTCAGTTTTTCACAATTCCTGACATTTAATCCTAGTAAAAATTCCCTGTCTTAGGCCAGTTAGGATCACCACTTGATTTTAAGAATGTGAAATGTCAGAATATTAGTATAGAGAATGATTTATTTCAGCTTTTATTTCTTTCATCACATTCCCAGTGGGTCAGAAGTTTACATACACTCAATTAGTATTTGGTACCATTGCCTTTAAGTTGTTTAACTTGGGTCAAACGTTTCGGGTAGCCTTCCACAAGCTTCCCACAATAAGTTGGGTGAATTTTGGCCCATTCCTCCTGACAGAGCTGGTGTAACTGAGTCAGGTTTGGAGGCCTCCTTGCTCGCACACGTTTTTTCAGTTCTGCCCACCAATTTTCTATAGGATTGAGGGCTTTGTGATGGCCACTCCAATACCTTGACTTTGTTGTCCTTAAGCCATTTTTCCACAACTTTGGAAGTATGCTTGGGGTCATTGTCCATTTGGAAGACCCATTTGCGACCAAGCTTTAACTTCCAGACTGATGTCTTGAGATGTTGCTTCAATATATCCACATAATTTTCCTCCCTCATGATGCCATCTATTTTGTGAAGTGCACCAGTCCCTCCTGCAGCAAAGCACTCCCACAACATGATGCTGCCACCCCCGTGCTTCATGGTTGGGATGGTGTTCTTCGGCTTGCAAGCCTCCCCCTTTTTCCTCCAAACATAACGATGGTCTTTATGGTGAAACAGTTCTGTTTTTCTTTCATCAGACCAGAGGACATTTCTCCAAAAAGTACGATCTTTGTCCCCATGTGCAGTTGCAAACCGTAATCTGGCTTTTTATGGCAGTTTTGGAGCAGTGGTTTCTTCCTTGCTGAGCGGCCTTTCAGGTTATGTCGATATAGGACTCGTTTTACTGTGGATATAGATACTTCTGTACCTGTTTCCTCCAGCATCATCACAATGTCCTTTACTGTTGTTCTGGGATTGATTTGCACTTTTCGCACCAAAGTACGTTCATCTCTAGGAGACAGAATACGTCTCCTTCCTGAGCGGTATGACGGCTGCGTGGTCCCATGGTGTTTATACTTGGGTACTATTGTTTGTTCATATGAACGTGGTACCTTCAGGTGTTTGGAAATTGCTCCCAAGGATGAACCAGACTTGTGGAGGTCTACAATTTTTTTCTGAGGTCTTCGCTGATTTCTTTTGATTTTCCCATGATATCAAGCAAAGAGGCACTGAGTTTGAAGGTAGGCCTTGAAATACATCCACAGGTACACCTCCAATTGACTCAAATGATGTCAATTAGACTATCAGAAGCTTCTAAAGCCATGACATAATTTTCTGGAATTTTCCAAGCTGTTTAAAGGCACAATCAATTTAGTGTATGTAAAGTTTTGACCCACTGTAATTGTGAAATAATCTGTCTGTAAACATTTGTTGGAGAAATTACTTGTGTCATGCACAAAGTAGATGTCCAAACTGACTTGCCAAAACTATAGTTTGTTAACAAGAAATTTGTGGAGTGGTTGAAAACGAGTTGTAATGACTCCAACCTAAGTGATGTAAACTTCCGACTTCAACTGTATATACACACTCATTTACTCATGCTCAGACACGTACATACACACATGCATATTCAACCATACTTCTATCCCCCTTTCTCTAGACCCCCCCCACCCCCACACACACACACACACAAACACAGACACACACACAGAGGCAGGTATGTTTGGCCTCTGGCAGGGATCCAGGGACAGTAGGGTGTGGTAGCTAAACACAAGGGTTTGGTCTGCTCTGTTTAACTGAAAACACCCTAGTCCTGATATGACCCTGTCCTCTACACACACACACACACACACACACACACACACACTACACACACACACACACACACACACACACACACACACAATGACTGTGTGGGCGTGCGTGAGCATGCGCATATGTATGTATGTGTGTGTGTGTGGTCCCCTTTGGCCCTAAAGCTGGCTGTTTACCTGCCTGTTCGTACAAGCCTACCAGAGTGCATTTCTGTGGCTTTGATGACCTCATCACCTCATTACATTCTCCCATCATGACATCACAGGGTACTTACCAGGACACAATGTACTTTGAAAGAGCAAACATACGTATATATACTCTACCTTTCACACGTACACACTGCATACACACACACCACATACTGTGTATACATACATGTTCTGTTTGTAAACATTTAATTGTCTTCCATGATTGCCTGTCAGCATTGAAGAGAGTGATTTTTCATCTATTTTTCTGGGCAGGATAAATGTGTGCTTGTGTGTTAACGTTTTGTATATGTATATCACATAAACACATTATAGGGACAGACTTTCTTGGATCTTCTGGCTCAGAGTACGTTGGACCAGTTGGGGTGGAGGGGGTGGTGGAGTGGGGGGTCGGAGGGACCCCCAGTCTGTTTCCAGGGCAACAGAGCCCTTCTCCACTCCCATATTCTCCTGTTTTTAAACCAAACTGAGGAGCAGTGTGGGGATGACTCATAGCAGCATCATCGCCATGGAGATGTGAAGAGAGAGGGAAAAGGGAGAGAAAGAGAGATAGAAGAGGGAGTGATGGAGAGAGAAGAGGGAGAGAGAAGTAGACAGAGGGAGTTTGCATGCGAGCAGATATGGAGCTGTTTTACTAGTTTAGTAAAAATGCAAATGAGAATGTGATTGTCATGCTAACGTTGAGAGTAGTTCACAGACCATAGCAAAGAGATGTTACCTGAAGACCTGATTTGTTTACCACTGTCTACTACTTTATGAATTTCATATAATGTTAAACACTAACTTCTCCCTACAGTAACTAATCAACTCTGCTCATGTATTGTTTTCTCTCGGTCTGCCTTTCACCCTCTCAACAGACAGACACTTTTAAGCTGCGTCTTCAGATAAACCACAACCTCTATTTCCCCTCCCCCCTCATGCTCTC
>NC_138310.1:30040000-30267500 GCF_965601325.2 Salmo salar | reverse complement strand
CTCTCTCTCTGTCTCTCTCTGTCTCTCTCTCTGTCTCTCTCTCTGTCTCTCTCTCTGTCTCTCTCTCTGTCTCTCTCTCTGTCTGTCTTTGGGCTACCCAAGAGGAAACGCCAGCAAAAACGAGGCAGGAGAGGGGGAGTCCTGATGAGGTTAAGGTGAAAGGAAACCCGGCCACCTCATACCTCCATTCCATTGGCCAATGTACAGTAACTAGATAATAAGATTGATGATCTCCGATCGCAGAGTTGCTATCAATGGGACTCTTGTAACTGAAATATTCTCTGCTTTTCGTAAACATGGCTTTTCGGATAGGATACCCCCATGGCTATCCAACTCGATGGATTCTCTATTCATTGAGCAGACAGGACATTGGAGTCAGGGATATCGAGAGAGGGGGGAGTATGTCTCTTCATCCACAGCAAATCGTTTTCTGACTCTTAACGCAGTGAAAGTCTCGACCCATTGTTCACCTGTCTTGGAATACTTGATGATCAAATGCCGACCCTTCTACCTCCCAAGAGAGTTTTCAGTTGTTATTGTGACTGCTGTATATATTCCACCTCAGGACAAGAAAAACAACAAGCTGGCACTTAAAAAACTGTACGTGGCTGTAAACGATCAGGAAACCATGCACCCGAAGTCTGCTTTCCTTGTTGCCGGTGATTTTAATTCCGCGTCCATTAAGACGTGATGCCCACCTTCCATCAACAGGTCTCCTTCGCCACTAGGTCGATAGTCCTAGACCACTGTTACTCTACCCACAAGCATGCATTCAAGGCCCTCCTTCGTCATCCCTTCGGCAAATCATATCATGACTCTATACTCCTGCGTCCTGTCTACAAGCAGAAGCTCAAACAGGAGGAACCACTCCGTAGGGAAATGGTCCTCCGAATCTGAGGCTATCCTAATGCGGCTTCATTAGGAAATGCATCGTTGATGTTGTCCCCACAGTGAAGGTTCGCTCTTCCCCAATCAAAAGCTTGGCGCTGAGCTAAAGGACAGGGCTACCGCACACAGGGCTATCGTAGCTAACCCTAAGGCTATGGCTGAAGACAGAAGCAAGTACAAGAAGTCCTACTTCGACCTCTGCGGAGCCATCAAACAAGCATAAGGACAATATAGGAACAAGGTGGAATGCTATTACACAGGCTCTGACGACCACTGAGTGTAGCAGGTGCTACAGTCCATTACGGATTACAAAGGAAGACCCAGCTGTGATCTGCCCAACGATGCCTCTCTACCAGACAAACTCAATGCATTTTATGCACACTTTTATAAAGACAACACAGAGCTGTGCGTGAGGGCCCCTCGCCTACCCAGTGGACTGGGTTATCTTGCTCTGAGGCCGACGTGAGTAAGGTTTTTAATCAGGTCACCACTCACAAGGCCGCGGGGCCAGACGGTATTCCAGGGTGCGTTCTCAGAGCATGCGCAGATCAGCTGACAGGCATATTCACGGCCATTTTTAACCTCTCCTTGTCCCAGTCTGTAACCCCCACATGTCTCAAGCTGACCACCATTATTCCTGTTCCATTACTCTTAGGATAACTGCCACAATGACTACTGCCCTGTAGCACTCGCATCTGTAATTATACAGTGCTTTGAAAGGCTGGTTATGACACCCTAGACCCATTTCAATTTGCGGACCGCCTCAACAGATCCATAGACGACTCAATTGCACTCCACACTGCCCGCACCTACCTAGATACCTATGTGAGAATGTGTTCAACACCATTGTCCCCTCCAACCTCGTCACCAGACTTGGGACCCTGGGACTGAACACCTCCCTCTGCAACTGGATCCTGGACTTCCTGACTGGTATAGCAACTGTACCGCCCTCGATCGCATGTCCCTACAGAGGGTGGTGCCGATAGCCCAGTCCAGCATTGTATTTGGTACATTAAGTTCTAGACCTCAGCTGAATCTGGTAATGAATGGTGTGGCTGTTGGACAAGTTGAGGAGACTAAATTACTTGGTGTGACCTTAGATTGTAAACTGTCATGGTCAAAACATATAAATTCAATGGTTGCAAAGATGGTGAGAGGTCTAGCCGTAATAAAGAGATGCTCTGCTTTTTTGACACCATACTCCAAAAAGCAAGTTCTGCAGGCTCTAGTTTTGTCTAATCTTGATTATAGGCCAGTCGTGTGGTCCAGTGCTGCAAGGAAAGACCTAGTAAAGCTGCAGCTGGCCCAGAACAGAGCGGCACGTCAGGCTCTTCATTGGAATCAGAGGGCTAATATTAATACTATGCATGCAAGTCTCTCTTGGCTAAGAGTTGAGGAGAGACTGACTGCATCACTTCTTCGTTTTATAAGAAAAATTAATGTGTTGAAAATCCCAAATTGTTTGCATAGTCAATTTACACAGAGCTCTGACACACACACTTATCCCACCAGACATGCCACAAGGGGTCTTTTCACAGTCCCCAAATCCAGATCAAATTCAAGAAAACATACAGTATTATATAGAGCCCTTATTGTATGGAACTTCCTTCCATCTCATATTGCTCAAAGCATCAGCAAACCTGGTTTAAAAAACAGATAAAGCAACACCTTGCGCCACAACGCATCTCCCCTATTTGACGTAGATAGTTTGTGTGTATGCATTGATATGTAGGCTACGTGTGCCTTTTTAAAAATGTATGTAGTTCTGTCCTTGAGCTGTTCTTGTCTATTGATGTTCTGTATTTTGTCATTCTGTATTATGTTTCATGTTTTGTGTGGACCCCAGGAAGAGTAGCTGCTGCTTTTGCAACAGCTAATGGGGATCCTAATGAAATACCGAAATACCAAAATACCTGCAGCGTATGCTCAAACCGGTGTGATTAGAACACTTTTTTAGCATAACACAATTCTTATCCAAAAAGTCATGTTTTGCAGAGGGGTCAAATACTTATTTCCCTCATTAAAATGCAAATCAATTTATAACATTTTTGACATGCGTTTTTCTGGATTTTTTTGTTGTTATTCTGTCTCTCACTGTTCAAATAAACCTACCATTAAAATTATAGACTGATCATTTCTTTGTCAGTGGGCAAACGTACAAAATCAGCAGGGGATCAAATACTTTTTTCCCTCACTGTAGATGTTTATGTGACAACCAGAATGCATTGAATGATGTCAACAAACATGGCGCCACATATATTGTAGCTGTCAATTAGCTTAGCATTAGCTCATCATAATCAGTACAACCTTCAAATAAGTATTTTACACACATATACAATTGAAGTCGGAAGTTTACATATACCTTAGCCAAATACATTTAAATTCAGTTTTTCACAATTCCTGACATTTAATCCAAGTCAAAATTCCCTGTTTTAGGCCAGTTAGGATCACCACTTGATTTTAAGAATGTGAAATGCCAGAATAATAGTAGAGAGAATGATTTATTTCAGCTTTTATTTCTTTCATCACATTCCCAGTGGGTCAGAAGTTTACATACACTCAATTAGTATTTGGTAGCATTGCCTTTAAATTGTTTAACTTGGGTCAAATGTTTCGGGTAGCCTTCCATAAGCTTCCCGCAATAAGTTGGGTGAATTTTAGCCCATTCATCCTGACAGAGCTGGTGTAACTGAATCAGGTTTGTAGGCCTCTGTCATGTCTTTGGCTATGCTGGATTAAGTGATATGACATGCTATTCTATAAAATCATTTTTCTGTAATTAATATTACCTGATTGAGCTAATCATGTAAATGTAATTAACTGGAAAGTCGGGGCACCACGAAAGAGTGTTTATGGAGCTGTTATCTTCCAAATAAACTCTGAAAGACCTTGTAATATTTTACATCAATAGCAGTCAATATTAATCGTCAACTTATTTCAGTCTCATCTGAAAGTTGTAAATAATTGGTTATCTTCACGAACCCTGGCTAACAAGTTGAATCAGCAGTACAAAATTGGGTTTAATTATTTATTTCCTAAATACCTAACTAATCACACAGAATTACATATACACAGAATGCAAATTATGTCATACAGAAAACGACCCTGGTGGACGGAACCTGTATGATGGCTTGTTACACAAAGAGAGGGGGTTGGGCTTGAAAGAAAGAGCGGGAAGACTGAGGAACAAAGGGAGAAGCTAAGCTTTCGTAAATACAGTATCTTATGCCTTCTAAATTACCGCCCATTTGGAAAAGGAAAATGCAATAAATATTTACTCTGAGCTGCGCTTCGGTAGGTTGTACGTAGATGCTGGCCGTGTTGGCCAACAGAGATCTTCCTGTCCTCGGAAGAATGTCTCTGGTGGTAAATTGTATACGTTGTAGTATCTTCGTTGTGTGTTAGACTGTATACGTCGTCTGTCCTTTCCTAGCCCACGTTTACAGCTGCTGTTGCTAACTCAATGGCTAGGAGGTCTCACTTCTTTAGTGAATAAGAGTTCAAAGTTCATACCATTCACAACCAAAGTTCATGCTGAGGTTGGCTTAGTTCTGTAGTTGTCATGTTATTCCTTTTTAACGTATGGACCGTCGTCCTATCGTCCTCGGAACAGGAGGTTACATTTTCGTCAAGGGCTTATATAGTGGAGGGAGAGAAGGGTGTGTTTCATAGTTTATAACCCATGTCTCTTCACAGGGGCGGGCCACTGATTGAGCAGGGCTCTAACCTTATGAAAACCCAATTTACTCATTTGGAAGCTAAAATTAGATTTAATCTTATCACAAATAGTTTCATATTCAAACATTTTAATTTGCACAACAATTCCATGTGAATCTGATAACTGCTGACTTCGGTTGTCAGTTGAAAGTTGTTTCCTCTGACAAATTGGTGTGGCTGGCTTCCTGGTTAAGTGAGCAGTGTGTTAAGAAGCAGGGTGGCTTGTCGGGGCATTTTTCGGAGGACGCATGACTTGACCTTCGCCTTTCCTGAGCCCGTTGGGGAGTTTCAGCGATGAGACAAGATCGTAACTACCAATTGGTTAATCGCTCAGCACTACTAAATATACCGTTCTATTTATTTATATTTTTGCACTGACTCTCTTTATGCACAGTCTACACACACACACACACACACACACACACACACACACACACACACACACACACACACACACACACACACACACACACACACACACAATTTTCTCACACATCCAAAACACACACCCACATTCATACTGACTCTACACACACGCTCACATACTGTAACGATGTACGCTGAGAGTTGGGAAGCAAGTTCAGGGAGTGAATACATTTAATAAATAAACAAATACAACAAGAAACACAAACAGCGCACCAACATGAGACAGAAACAATGACGACTGGGGAAGAAACCAAAGGGAGTGACATATAAAGGGCAGTAATCAAGGAGGTGATGGAGTCCAGGTGAGTGTCGTTATGCACGTAACGCTGGTGACAGGTTTGCGCCATGACGAGCACCCTGGTGACCTAGAGGTCAGAAAGGGAGCACACATGACTCATACAATCATCATATACACTGCTGCTACTCTGTTTATCATATATCATAATGCCTTACCTCTATACATATCTAACCCTACCACGCCAGTATCCCTGCACATTATAAATATGGTGTTGACACTGACTCTGGAACTGAACCTGTATATAGCTTACTTACTTTCTCGTGTTTTTCTTATTTCTATTTCTCGTGCTTTTCTTATTTCTATTTCTCGTGTTTTTGTTCCATTTTACTTTTTTATATTGGTGGAGGGGTAGATAAAAGAGAGGTTTTGACTGGAGGATTCTCAGTCTGCCTGTGTGGGCGTGCACTCTGGATGTGATAAATATTTACTCCTGTGTGACTCCTGGGCTTTGAGATGGACATTTACATGATATTATGGCTAAACAGCAGAGATCTGAGAGGACATCACGCTGTGTAAAGGACGTCACACTGCTTGCTTAGCAAGTACCACTTCTTCATGATTTGGCACATATGACCGTCCTCCTTTAAGCATCTCTATCGGTCGCGCCACTCAAAAGCTAGCAATTGAGCGGTGCAAACATAGACACTTAAAACTACAATATGTAGCTTTTTGGGCGACCTGACCAAATTCACATAGAAATGTGGGTCATAGATCTGTCATTCTCATTGAAAGCAAGTCTAAGAAGCGGTAGATGTGCACTATTTCTATGCTTCCCGTTCTTAAATTTTGTTTTTGTGTCTTTTACTTTGATAAGTGAGTTGGGCAGTGAGCGTACGCAGGCTCAGGAGTGAATAGTGGAGAGTGCTGAAATGTCTCCGGTCGCCATGGGAGACGGTGAATAATGCATGGTAAAAGCAGAGAAACTATTCTCATCTTTCAGACAAGTACAACCTTTTCTCTCCTGGCTTAGTCTTCAAGTTTGTTTTTCACAACTACTGGTTTCCATTTTCAGTACAGTTCTAAGGAACTGCCCCAACTGTGCACATGCATATTTACACACACACCATTAGTGTACAGAGTAATTACCAAATAGTAACTTGATACTCTTATTTTCACCAGGTTGTTTTCCTCTAAAAAATCTATTCAGGCCCACCAAACCCAGATGTGCATTAGTGTGTGTGTTTTTCATGCAGAGTAGCATCTTTTTCACCATTTCCTCCTCCCTCATTCAGGAAGGGGACTAATGGCATTTGAGAGGATGGAGGGGGTGAGAAAGAGAAGTGGGGGTCGAGGGCAGGGCGGGAGGGAGGGAAGGAGCTGTTAGTGAGTTCCTTCCTGTGCTGTGTCATTTGTATTTCCTGTGTTAATGCTGGCCTTGAGACCAGTAAGACTACACACAACACACACACACACACACACACATACCCTGTCCCACTCTTTCTCTCCCTGACTCCCTCTTTCTATCTCTCACTCTCTTCTCTCACCTCTCTCCACCCCCCTTTCCTCCCTGTCTATCCGTCTCCACCCACCACCACCCCCTTTCCCTCCCTGTCTATGCGTCTCCACCCACCCCCTTTCCCTCCCTGTCTATCCATCTCCACCCCCACCCTTTCCCTCCCTGTCTATCCGTCTCCACCCACCCCCTTTCCCTCCCTGTCTATCCGTCTCCACCCACCCCCTTTCCCTCCCTGTCTATCCGTCTCCACCCACTCCCCACCCCCTTTCTCTCCATGTCTATCCATCTCCACCCACCCCCCCACCCCCTTTCCCTCCCTGTCTATCCATCTCCACCCCCACCCTTTCCCTCCCTGTCTATCCATCTCCACCCCCACCCTTTCCCTCCCTGTCTATCCGTCTCCACCCACCCCCTTTCCCTCCCTGTCTATCCGTCTCCACCCACTCCCCACCCCTTTCTCTCCATGTCTATCCATCTCCACCCACCCCCCCACCCCCTTTCCCTCCCTGTCTATCCATCTCCACCTCCCTCTTCCCTCCCTGTCTATCCGTCTCCACCCCCCACCTTTCCCTCCCTGTCTATCCGTCTCCACCTCCCTCTTCCCTCCCTGTCTATCCGTCTCCACCCCCCACCTTTCCCTCTCTGTCTATCCGTCTCCACCCCCCACCTTTCCCTCCCTGTCTATCCGTCTCCACCCCCCACCTTTCCCTCCCTGTCTATCCGTCTCCACCCCCCACCTTTCCCTCCCTGTCTATCCGTCTCCACCCCCCACCTTTCCCTCCCTGTCTATCCGTCTCCACCCCCCACCTTTCCCTCTCTGTCTATCCGTCTCCACCCCCCACCTTTCCCTCCCTGTCTATCCGTCTCCACCCCCCACCTTTCCCTCCCTGTCTATCCGTCTCCACCCCCCACCTTTCCCTCCCTGTCTATCCGTCTCCACCCCCCACCTTTCCCTCCCAGGCACGTTTACCAGAACTTCTGTCTGGCTGCAGACTTCCTAACTAGCCTTCCTCTCTGGTGAAAATCTCCAACAACTGTAGAATGGAGATCACACAAGACTTGTTTGTCAGCATGTGTGTAGATACACAGTGTTGCATTCCATTTACACACTGTTGTTTGTCGTAGCTTCCAATCATTCTATAGCCAGACAAACAGATGGCGGTAGAGTGAGTGAAAGCGATAGTGGGTGAGTGAGAGTAAAAGAGAGAGGCAGGATGACAGAGATTGAGACGGCGGGAGATAGCGTGAGACATCGTGAAGTGAGAGAGATGACAGGAGAAGAGACAAAGGGAGAGAATAAGAGATACAGGATGAGGCAAGTTAGAGTGAGACAGAGTGAGGTTGAATGGAAAGAAGAGTGAAACAGAGTGAGACGGTTGGGCTGTGTGAGCTGGTGTTGAGACCGACAGAGTGATCCAGACACTGAGGCTGAGTGACAGAGATCCAGACACTGAGGCTGAGAGACAGAGATCCAGACAATGAGGCTGAGAGACAGAGATCCAGACACTGAGGCTGAGAGACAGAGATCCAGACACTGAGGCTGAGAGACAGAGATCCAGACACTGAGGCTGAGAGACAGAGATCCAGACACTGAGGCTGAGAGACAGAGATCCAGACACTGAGGCTGAGAGACAGAGATCCAGACACTGAGGCTGACAGACAGAGATCCAGACACTGAGGCTGACAGACAGAGATCCAGACACTGAGGCTGACAGACAGAGATCCAGACACTGAGGCTGAGAGACAGAGATCCAGACACTGAGGCTGAGAGACAGAGATCCAGACACTGAGGCTGACAGACAGAGATCCAGACACTGAGGGTGAGAGACAGAGATCCAGACACTGAGGCTGAGAGACAGAGATCCAGACACTGAGGCTGAGAGACAGAGATCCAGACACTGAGGCTGAGAGACAGAGATCCAGACACTGAGGCTGAGAGACAGAGATCCAGACACTGAGGGTGAGAGACAGAGATCCAGACACTGAGGCTGAGAGACAGAGATCCAGACACTGAGGCTGACAGACAGAGATCCAGACACTGAGGCTGACAGACAGAGATCCAGACACTGAGGCTGACAGACAGAGATCCAGACACTGAGGCTGACAGACAGAGATGACACAGTGTGTTGGGATTCCACTCACGTCTCTTCAGTCTCTTCTATAATCAGCAGACATGAGTTCCTCCCTCCCAGTGGTGGAACACTCCTGAGAACACCACCCTCCCCTGACACACACACACACACACACACACACACACACACACACACACACACACACACACACACACACACACACACACACACATACACATACACATACACATACACACACACACACACGGAGACGCACACAAACATGGAGACGCACAAGCAAAGAATGCAGGTACACAGAACAGTGCTACTAACTAGAGTAATGAATAAAAAAATATTGAAAGTAATAGATTTAGATTAATAAGGAATGAGAAGGATAGATAGAAAGTAAGATGCAGTGCATTCGGAAAGTATTCAGACACCTTGATTCTTTCCACATTTTGTTACGTTATACTGTAGCTTATTTTAAATTGATTTAATTCATTTTTTCCCTCATCAATCTACACACAATACCCCATGATGACAAAGCAAAACAGATGTTAGATTTATTTTGCAAATGTATTAAAAATAAAAAACTGAAATACCTTATAGACTCGAAATGAAGCTCAGGTGCAGCTTGTTTACATTGATCATCCTTGAGATGTTTCTACAACTTGATTGGAGTCCACCTGTGGTACATTCAATTGATTGGACATGATTTGGAAAGGCACACACCTGTCTATATTAGGTGCCATTGTTGAAAGTTCATGTCAGAGCAAAAACCAAGCCATGAGGTCGAAGGAATTGTCTTGAGGCACAGATCTGGGGAAGGGTACCAAAACATTTCTGCAGCATTGAAGGTCCCCAAAAACACAGTGGACTCCATCATTCTTAAATGGAAGAAGTTTGTAACCACCAAGACTCTTCCTAGAGCTGACCGCCTGGCCAAACTGAGCAATTGGAGGAGAAGGGTCTTGGTCAGGGAGGTGACCAAGAACCCGATGGCCACTCTGACAGAGTTCCAGAGTTCTTCTGTGGAGATGGGAGTACCTTCCAGAAGGACCACCATCTCTGCAGCACTCCATCAATCAGGTTTTTATGGTAGAGTGGCCAGATGGAAGCCACTCCTCAATAAAAGGCACATAACAGCCCGCTTGGAGTTTGCCAAAAGGCACCTAAAGGACTCTCAGACCATGAGAAACAAGATTCTCTGGTCTGATGAAACCACGATTTAACTTTTTGGCCTGAATGCCAAGCTTCACGTCTAGAGGAAACCTGGCACCATCCCTACGGTGAAGCATGGTGGTGGCAGCATTATGCTGTGGGGATGTTTTTCAGCGGCAGGGACTGAGAGACTAGTCAGGATCAAGGGAAAGATGAACGGAGCAAAGTGCAGAGCGATCCTTGATGAAAACCTTCTCCAGAGCACTCGGGACCTTAGACTGGGGCTAAGGTTCACCTTAAAACAGGAGAACACCCCTAAGTACACAACCAAGACAACGCAGGAGTGGCTTAAGGACAAGTCTCTGAATGTCCTTGAGTGGCCCAGCTAGAGCCCGGACTTAAACCTGATCGAGCATCTCTGGAGAGACCTGAAAATAGCTGTGCAGCGATGCTCCCCATCCAACATGACAGAGCTTGAGAGGATCTGCAGAGAAGAATGGGAGAACAACCCAACTACAGGTGTGCCAAGCATAGTGTAACCCTGTAACAGTGTGGTTAGCATAGTGTAACAGTGTGGATGGCGTAGTGTAACTCTATAACAATGTGGTTAGCATAGTGTAACCCCGTGACAGTGTGGATGGCGTAGTGTAACCCTGTAACAGTGTGGATGGCGTAGTGTAACCCTGTAACAGTGTGGATGGCGTAGTGTAACCCTGTAACAGTGTGGATGGCGTAGTGTAACCCTGTAACAGTGTGGTGAGAGTAGTCAGGATTGGGTAGGTTACTTTCTAAATGTAATCTGTTACAGTAACTAGTTACCTGTCAAATTGTAATCAGTAACGGAACTTTTGTATTAGCCAAACTCCGTTACTTTTGGATTACTTTTCCCTTAAGAGGCATTAGAAGAAGACAAAAATTATCCATCAAACACATTTGGTGTTCATCATAGTGGACTTGCTCATGTGGAACAAACTTAAATTTGCACCTTTTTTCAATGCTGAATTGAATGTCATTGAGAAAACAGAAATGTGTCGATGTTTTTTTTCTCTCGCAAACATCCTTTCTGAATTTAAAATGAATCCAATAAGTAATCATCTAGTTTTTCAAAAGTATCCATAATCTGATAGTATTATGTATATATATATACATATATATACATATAGTATATATAATATTTTTGCTCTTAACGTAACAATTACAGTTTAATTTTTTCTAATCAGATTACATGTATTGATTACATGTACTCACTTACTTTCCAACCCTGAGCGTAGTGTAACAGTGTGGTTAGCATAGTGTAATCCTGTAACAGTGTGGTTAGTGTAGTGTAACAGTGTTGTTAGCATAGTGTAATCCTGTAACAGTGTGGTTAGTGTAGTGTAACAGTGTGGTTAGCATAGTGTAATCCTGTAACAGTGTGGTTAGTGTAGTGTAACAGTGTGGTTAGCATAGTGTAATCCTGTAACAGTGTGGTTAGTGTAGTGTAACAGTGTGGTTAGCATAGTGTAATCCTGTAACAGTGTGGTTAGCGTAGTGTAACCCTGTAACAGGGTGGTTGGCGTAGTGTAACCCTGTAACAGGGTGGTTGGCGTAGTGCAACCCTGTAACAGGGTGGTTGGCGTAGTGTAACCCTGTAACAGGGTGGTTGGCGTAGTGTAACCCTGTAACAGGGTGGTTGGCGTAGTGCAACCCTGTAACAGGGTGGTTGGCGTAGTGCAACCCTGTAACAGGGTGGTTGGCGTAGTGCAACCCTGTAACAGGGTGGTTGGCGTAGTGTAACCCTGTAACAGGGTGGTTGGCGTAGTGCAACCCTGTAACAGGGTGGTTGGCGTAGTGTAACCCTGTAACAGGGTGGTTGGCGTAGTGCAACCCTGTAACAGGGTGGTTGGCGTAGTGCAACCCTGTAACAGGGTGGTTGGCGTAGTGCAACCCTGTAACAGGGTGGTTGGCGTAGTGTAACCCTGTAACAGGGTGGTTGGCGTAGTGTAACCCTGTAACAGGGTGGTTGGCGTAGTGTAACCCTGTAACAGGGTGGTTGGCGTAGTGTAACCCTGTAACAGGGTGGTTGGCGTAGTGTAACCCTGTAACAGGGTGGTTGGCGTAGTGTAACCCTGTAACAGGGTGGTTGGCGTAGTGTAACCCTGTAACAGGGTGGTTGGCGTAGTGCAACCCTGTAACAGGGTGGTTGGCGTAGTGCATCCCTGTAACAGGGTGGTTGGCGTAGTGTAACCCTGTAACAGGGTGGTTGGCGTAGTGTAACCCTGTCCTCCAGACTGGTGCTGTGAAACATTTAGATTACAGATGAGTTGGCCAGCAGGTCCAGGTGTCCCTCTAAGTGGGAGAGGTCAGAGTGTTTCATCTGCTTCAGCTTTCCTCAGTCACGCCGACGCACGCATGCGCTGGCACACAACCACACGCACACCTCAGATCTCAATGCTACTCTCAGCTCTTGTCAAAGTGTAAACAAAGTTCTGTGTGAACTGTAGACTGAAGACTCTTAATCAGTGTGTGTGTTTTCAATGTTTGAACAGGTTAGGTGCAAGAACACCAGGCCTTCATTTCTACACACTACCAAACAATGCTGTCCAACAGTACAATAGTAATAATCTCACTCTTTGAGTGAGCCTGTGGACAAATGGTTGCGTTCAATCTGTAAACCATAGTAACATAAAGTTACTGTTGAGCCAGCCCCCACCCCCCACTAACACACACAGTCCAACTTGGCTAAGACGTATCAACTGGGTTTCTAACAAGAAAGCTTAGAAGGTGTGCTTGTGGTCGATGTGAAATGTAGTTTAATTCAGAAATAAAAAACGATTGTGGTAGTTGTCCTGTGATGACATGTAGAGCTGGGAGGCTGTTGTGTTGAGGTTGTCTGTGTTGTGTGTTGTAGGGCTGGGAGGCTGTTGTGTTGAGTCTGTCTGTGTTGTGTGTTGTAGGGCTGGGAGGCTGTTGTGTTGAGGCTGTCTGTGTTGTGTGTTGTAGGGCTGGGAGGCTGTTGTGTTGAGTCTGTCTGTGTTGTGTGTTGTAGGGCTGGGAGGCTGTTGTGTTGAGGCTGTCTGTGTTGTGTGTTGTAGGGCTGGGAGGCTGTTGTGTTGAGTCTGTCTGTGTTGTGTGTTGTAGGGCTGAGAGGCTGTTGTGTTGAGTCTGTCTGTGTTGTGTGTTGTAGGGCTGGGAGGCTGTTGTGTTGAGTCTGTCTGTGTTGTGTGTTGTAGGGCTGGGAGGCTGTTGTGTTGAGGCTGTCTGTGTTGTGTGTTGTAGGGCTGGGAGGCTGTTATGTTGAGTCTGTCTGTGTTGTGTGTTGTAGGGCTGGGAGGCTGTTGTGTTGAGTCTGTCTGTGTTGTGTGTTGTAGGGCTGGGAGGCTGTTATGTTGAGGCTGTCTGTGTTGTGTGTTGTAGGGCTGGGAGGCTGTTGTGTTGAGTCTGTCTGTGTTGTGTGTTGTAGGGCTGGGAGGCTGTTGTGTTGAGTCTGTCTGTGTTGTGTGTTGTAGGGCTGGGAGGCTGTTGTGTTGAGGCTGCCTGTGTTGTGTGTTGTAGGGCTGGGAGGCTGTTATGTTGAGGCTGTCTGTGTTGTGTGTTGTAGGGCTGGGAGGCTGTTGTGTTGAGGCTGTCTGTGTTGTGTGTTGTAGGGCTGGGAGGCTGTTGTGTTGAGGCTGTCTGTGTTGTGTGTTGTAGGGCTGGGAGGCTGTTGTGTTGAGGCTGTCTGTGTTGTGTGTTGTAGGGCTGGGAGGCTGTTGTGTTGAGGCTGTCTGTGTTGTGTGTTGTAGGGCTGGGAGGCTGTTGTGTTGAGCCTGTCTGTGTTGTGTGTTGTAGGGCTGGGAGGCTGTTGTGTTGAGGCTGTCTGTGTTGTGTGTTGTAGGGCTGGGAGGCTGTTGTGTTGAGGCTGTCTGTGTTGTGTGTTGTAGGGCTGGGAGGCTGTTGTGTTGAGGCTGTCTGTGTTGTGTGTTGTAGGGCTGGGAGGCTGTTGTGTTGAGGCTGTCTGTGTTGTGTGTTGTAGGGCTGGGAGGCTGTTGTGTTGAGGCTGTCTGTGTTGTGTGTTGTAGGGCTGGGAGGCTGTTGTGTTGAGGCTGTCTGTGTTGTAGGGCTGGGAGGCTGTTATGTTGAGGCTGTCTGTGTTGTGTGTTGTAGGGCTGGGAGGCTGTTGTGTTGAGTCTGTCTGTGTTGTGTGTTGTAGGGCTGGGAGGCTGTTGTGTTGAGACTGTGTTGTGTGTTGTAGGGCTGGGAGGCTGTTGTGTTGAGTGTCTGTGTTGTGTGTTGTAGGGCTGGGAGGCTGTTGTGTTGTATGGCTGGGAGGCTGTTGTGTTGAGGCTGTCTGTGTTGTGTGTTGTAGGGCTGGGAGGCTGTTGTGTTGAGTCTGTCTGTGTTGTGTGTTGTAGGGCTGGGAGGCTGTTGTGTTGAGACTGTCTGTGTTGTGTGTTGTAGGGCTGGGAGGCTGTTGTGTTGAGTGTCTGTGTTGTGTGTTGTAGGGCTGGGAGGCTGTTGTGTTGTTTGTTGTATGGCTGGGAGGCTGTTGTGTTGAGGCTGTCTGTGTTGTGTGTTGTAGGGCTGGGAGGCTGTTGTGTTGAGGCTGTCTGTGTTGTGTGTTGTAGGGCTGGGAGGCTGTTGTGTTGAGGCTGTCTGTGTTGTGTGTTGTAGGGCTGGGAGGCTGTTGTGTTGAGGCTGTCTGTGTTGTGTGTTGTAGGGCTGGGAGGCTGTTGTGTTGAGGCTGTCTGTGTTGTGTGTTGTAGGGCTGGGAGGCTGTGCAGTGGGGGCAGGGAATATCTTGATGTTTTTCTTGTTGGTTTATTTGGAAAAGGCTGCTTAGTCAGCAGGTCAGGTAGATATTTCTCCCCCCCCCCCCCCCTCTATCTCTGAGAAGGCAGACTCAGCAGACCTCCAGGCTGCCAGTGAGTGGAAAGCATGCTGGGTAATCCGGAGTGAGAGGAGAAATGAAGGCAGGGAAAAGAACACTACCATTCCCAGAGAGAGTGCAGTACTGTGAACACACAAACACATATGCCACACACCTGTCCTGAACAATGTTCTCCGCCACTGAGCCTTACATCCATACCTTCATTTGTTTAAGCCAAATACACACACTCTGTTTACGTAGAGCAGTGCAATTTCAACACAATAACTGTATGTATCCTGTCCCCACACAGTGGGGTGGGAGTAGTTTGCCATTATCTTGGCTCTGATTAGTAACTGTGTTGCAGTCTGACCTAAAAAATCAGCCAGCGGAAACTTCAGAGTTTGAGTCTGTCTCACAGTCTATGCCTAAGGAGGGAGAGGTAGAGGATGAAGGAAGAGGGGGAGAGAGGACGACAGAGAGATGACAGGAAAGAGTGGAGGGGTGGAGAGAGAGGCAGAGAAGGGGGAGAAAGGGAGTGAGAAGATATGCAAACAAACAGCAAGAAATTGCATTTACTGAAATGTTTATTGTTTTGCGGACCACGTTTGATACAAAGCTGCTGATACTGATACTGTTCATTTCTGACTATTAACAGTTGATAGTATACATTAGAAGAATCCTATATGTTGTCTGTGCAGAGAAACCTTAACTAAGAGGTGGAGGTTGTGGTATTGTAATGTTTGGGAGACTGTGTGTGTGTGTGTGTGTGTGTGTGTGGGAAGGGAAGACAGTCTATGCCCTATCACTCACCAATGTGTCGGACCACTCACCACCTCTTTGCGGGCCACCAGCATCTCGCCTCCATCCCCTACCTCTGAACCTTGACCCTTAATTACGCTCCTGTCCGTGCCCATCTCCCTGCCTCCCTGCCCATAGCCGTTGCCTGGTGGTGTGTTTGGAGCTTGGTAATATTGGGGAGTTTGTACTATAGCACAGGAAGCAGTCCGAGGCAGTGGTGAAACGTGCCCGCGCCACCCGTCTGAGAGAAAACAATATAAAGAGTAAAAATAACCTGGGCGGCTGGCCTGCCACGATGCCACAGTGCCAGGTCAGGAACACACACAGGAAAGAGCCCACTGAGACAGAGACAGAGGACGGAGGGGAGACTCGTTTGATCACGACATGATAACAAACTGGGCTACTGTTATGATCTGCTCCTGTATAATAGGTAGTCATGGGCTGGGTTATAGGTAGTCATGGGCTGGATTATAGGTAGTCATGGGCTGGATTATAGGTAGTCATGTCCTGGATTATAGGTAGCCATGTCCTGGATTATAGGTAGCCATGTCCTGGAATATAGGTAGCCATGGGCTGGATTATAGGTAGTCATGGGCTGGATTATAGGTAGTCATGTCCTGGATTATAGGTAGTCATGTCCTGGATTATAGGTAGCCATGTCCTGGATTATAGGTAGCCATGTCCTGGATTATAGGTAGCCATGTCCTGGATTATAGGTAGCCATGTCCTGGATTATAGGTTGTCATGGGCTGGATTATAGGTAGTCATGGGCTGGATTATAGGTAGTCATGGGCTGGATTATAGGTAGCCATGGGCTGGATTATAGGTAGTCATGGGCTGGATTATAGGTAGTCATGTCCTGGATTATAGGTAGTCATGTCCTGGATTATAGGTAGCCATGTCCTGGATTATAGGTAGCCATGTCCTGGAATATAGGTAGTCATGGGCTGGATTATAGGTAGTCATGGGCTGGATTATAGGTAGTCATGGGCTGGATTATAGGTAGTCATGGGCTGGATTATAGGTAGTCATGGGCTGGATTATAGGTAGCCATGTCCTGGATTATAGGTAGCCATGTCCTGGATTATAGGTAGTCATGGGCTGGATTATAGGTAGTCATGGGCTGGATTATAGATGGTCATGTCCTGGATTATAGGTAGCCATGTCCTGGATTATAGGTAGCCATGTCCTGGATTATAGGTAGCCATGTCCTGGATTATAGGTAGCCATGTCCTGGATTATAGGTAGCCATGTCCTGGATTATAGGTAGCCATGTCCTGGATTATAGGTAGTCATGTCCTGAATTATAGGTAGTCATGGGCTGGATTATAGGTAGTCATGGGCTGGATTATAGGTAGTCATGTCCTGGAATATAGGTAGTCATAGGCTGGATTAGTTGTAGTCAAGGGCTGGATTAGTTGTAGTCATGGGCTGGATTAGTTGTAGTCATGGGCTGGATTATAGGTAGTCATGGGCCTGATTATAGATTGTCATGGGCTGGATTATAGGTAGTCATGGGCTGGATTATGGATTTAACTAGGGTTCTGTGAATTTGAGTTGGTTAAAATATTGTGGGATATTGGCAGCTCTTCTTTGGGTCACCTGGTGTTGGAATGTTGGATGTCTTTGGACCTTTTCTGTTAACAGGTACCGCCTCACTGATACACCATCCTCATGATCTAACCTGACTTTGTGTGTGTGCGCGTGTGTGTGTTTGTCTTCCAGAGTGCAGCAGCAGCTCCCAGTCCCATCCTTGGGAACCTTCCCCCAGGAGAGGGAATGCCAGTGGGACCCGTACCTCCAGGATTCTTCCAGGTACACACACACATACACACACACATACATACAGTATATACAGTTGAAGTCAGAAGTTTACATACACTTAGGTTGGAGTCATTAAAACTTGTTTTTCAACCACTCCACAAATTTCTTGTTAACAAACTATAGTTTTGGCAAGTTGGTTAAGACATCTACTTGGTGCATGACACAAGTAATATTTCAACAATTGTTTACAGACAGATTATTTAACTTATAATTCACTGTATCACAATTCCAGTGGGTCAAAAGTTTACATACACTAAGTTGAATGTGCCTTTAAACAGCTTGGAAAATTCCAGAAAATGATGTCATGGCTTTATAAGCTTCTGATAGGCTAATTGACATAATTTGAGTCAATTGGAGGTGCATCTGTGGATGTATTTCAAGGCCTACCTTCAAACTCAGTGCCTCTTTGCTTGATATCATGGGAAAATCAAAAGAAATCAGCCAAGACCTCAGAAAAAAAATTGTTGACCTCCACAAGTCTGGTTCATCCTTGGGAGTAATTTCCAAACGCCTGAAGGTACCACATTCATCTGTACAAACAATAGTACGCCAACTTGTTCTCAACTAGCCTACCTGGTTAAATAAAGGTGAAATAAAATCAAATAAAAAAGTATAAACACCATGGGACCACGCAGCCGTCATACCGCTCAGGAAGGAGACACGTTCTGTCTCCTAGAGGTGAACGTACTTTGGTGCGAAAAGTGCAAATCAAGGACCTTGTGAAGATGCAGGAGGAAACGGGTACAAAAGTATCTATATCCATAGTAAAACAAGTCCTATATCGACATAACCTGAAAGGCCACTCAGCAAGGAAGAAGCCACTGCTCCAAAACCGCCATAAAAAAGCCCGACTACGGTTTGCAACTGCACACAGATTTGCCGTAGGAGTAGATTTGATTGTGTGTTTGCATGCCAGTGTGTGTGTTAATGCATGCATGTGCAGAGGTGTGTGTGTGTCCGTGTGTTTGTGTGTGTGTCTGTGCTGGTTTGGATGGAGATGGCTACCTGTATTTCCAAAGTTTACAGTAATATATCCTTCCTTTGCAACCCCAGGGCACTATGAACCTCCTATCTCAGGCAGTCAGTCAGTCTTTTTACACTACAGGAGTCAGATGGCTGGCAGCAGATTGATTAAATGCCATTAACATTCTAACTCTGACACTAAGATCAATAGCCTTCATTTTTAAGATCAGCTTTTCAGAAAACTCCAACTTGAGTCAAAACACACCTTTTTCCACCTCACCCTTGTCCCCCCATCCTTCCTGAAAATCAATAATTGTTTTTTTGGATCCATCTTTTAATATTATTTCTTGTCAAGGCCAATCACGATCCAAGAGAGAGGCGGAGGCCTTACTGAATGATCAACAGACAAACAAACTGACCACATCAAAAGCGCTTACTGACAGACACACACGCGCACACACACACACACACACACACACACACACACACACACACACACACACACACACACACACACACACACACACACATCGACTGCCAGTCCATATTGATTCATTAGAAACCAAAAAATATGTTTTAAGTGAAGTAGGCATTGGTCTGAAATTCACATGAGCACCAGAATGCTTACTTCACCCATGCTCTACCAAGGTTTTCCAGCTTTGACCTACTACAGTACATTTACATTACATTTACGTCATTTAGCAGACGCTCTTATCCAGAGCGACTTACAAATTGGTGCAACACAGTAGCTATGTTGGTCTATTGTACTTCAAACAATGTGTAGGCAGGTTGCTTAGGATTCAAACCTTCTCAAACAGTGTGATTCATATTCTACGATAAGGTGCTTCCACAATAATGCAATTTGTATTGCATACAAGGTAAAGTAATGGATTCTTCACACACCGCATTAAGACATTATCCCAGTCCATTACTTTTTCAAGCCTTTTTTATTATACGAAAGCAAGCTTTACTTTTATACTTAGAAGACCATAAGGCTTGATTGAGTGAGCTGTTTTGTCTTGTCGTACTTTATGTGGTACCTGCCTGTTGTTCTTTGCCGTTTATTTTTATTTATTTTGCAATATATGTAATTGAGAAAAATATACATTTCATAGTCACATGCTTTTTTTGGTCAGTAGATGTGCAACATAACATGTGGTGGTGTGTTGGACACAGTTACTCATATAGTTAGAGAGGTCTATAGAATCTGTCTGCATTCCTGATTTCTGTAACCATTAGCTAATTAGTGGAATTTTGACATAAACTCTAATCCACTTGTTTTGCAAACATGGTCCTCTTTTATCAATTGCTGTGCATATCAATGGACAATTCATGACCTCTTTCAAATGAATATGTAGCTTAAAGTTCTGTTTGTATTTGTTTTTTCAGTAAAGATGGTGATTCTACATTTAGGCATACAATAGAGTACCACAGTATGAGTCAGAATACCCATAAAACCTACCGGTCAAACAAGGAAATGGTTGCAATTGCTTTTCCACCATTCATTTTTTAGGGGATTTTAGAAACACTTCAGATAAGGGCTGTGTTTTGTGTAGGCTTACCCTGGCGTGACGTTTTGAGAACCATGTAAATCTCTCTAGGACTAGGTGACTTTTAGCAATATATTTGCCTGTATTTACCCCACAAAAATGGAACACTAATTAGCTGCTAATGTGGCTATCATAAAGAACTACAAATGCCATGATCTGGACGAGACTGCTGCATCAAGGCAAAGTTAAGAATATCTGGATTAACTGTTTAATGTTAGTTACATTTTGTAATGAATAAATTGGCAACATTTCTTTAAATTGACAATTCTGTGAATTGTCTTGTGCAAGTTTTAAATTGACACAATGCCTGTTAGCAAAGGTGTCTGCTAGCTGGAGATGATGTGTAGGAGCTTGCAGGGATTTGTAGTCTTGCATTATATCTACTTTGATGCTGATTAGTTTTTTCGAATCTGAGAGCAAATAGAGCCAAATATATTAGTCACCTAGTCCGAGAGAGGTTTATATGGTTATCCGAACGTCATGCCAGGGTAAGCCTACATGAAACACATCCCATATTTTAAGTGTTTCTAAAATTCCCTATGGGAAAAATGAATGGTGGAGAAACAATTCGAACCATTTCCCTTTTGACAACTAGGTTTTATGACACCTCCACTGTGGGGCTCTATAGGCCTATATCTAAAAATACACACAGCCTATTGATATATATACATTATTTTAATAGTAAGAGACTGTAAAGTCCAATTTATCCCTCTGAAGAGTATTTATTAGGCTGTTTGAGAAGGTGTGGTGTGTGAAATGTAAAAATCCAATACTTTACCTTGTGTGCAGTACAAGTCACATTATTGGCCCCTCCGTCGCGAAGTCCCCTGAATGCCCATCTGCTAGCCGCGGCACGCTAGCTGTCTAGAGCATATTGGACTGTTAGCTGAAGAGATCCATCGACCAATTTCTTGGGCCACTATACCTATTTTGCCAATGGGACTGGACCCCTTTACTAATCCATCACGACTGGTCTGCCGACGTAACCGCACGAGGAGGCTACAACAGACTTCTTCCGTCGTGACGTCCCTCTAAGGCCGTTCTGCTAGCTTGCTATCCCCGGCCCACTAGCTGTCTGAATCGCCGTGTCTCCAGCCAGCCTAACTAGACACTGGACCCCTATGATCACTCGGCTACGCTTGTCTCTCCATAATGTCAATATGCCTTGTCCATTGCTGTTCTGGTTAGTGATTATTGTCTTATTTCACTGTAGAGCCTCTAGCTCTGCTCAATATGCCTTAGCTAACCCGTTAGTTCCACCTCCCACACATGCGGTGACATCACCTGGTTTAAATGATGTTTCTAGAGACAATATCTCTCTCATCATCACTCAATGCCTAGGTTTACCTCCACTGTATTCACATCCTACCATACCTTTGTCTGTACATTATGCCTCGAATCTATTCTATTGCGCCCAGAAACCTGCTCCTTTTACTCTCTGTTCCGAACGTACTAGACGACCAGTTCTTATAGCCTTTAGCCTTATCCTACTTCTCCTCTGTTCCTCTAATGATGTAGAGGTTAATCCAGGCCCTGCAGTGCCTAGCTCCACTCCTATTCCCCAGGTGCTCTCATCTGTTGACTTCTGTAACCGTAAAGCCTTGGTTTCATGCATGTTAACATTAGAAGCCTTCTCCCTAAGTTTGTTTTATTCACTGCTTTAGCACACTCTACCAACCTGGATGTCCTAACCGTGTCTGAATCCTGGCTTAGGAAGACCACCAAAAACCCTGAAACTTCCATCCCTAACTATAACATTTTCCGACAAGATAGAACTGCCAAAGGGGGCGGAGTTGCAATCTACTGCAGAGATGGCCTGCAGAGTTATATCTTACATTCCAGATCTGTACCCAAACAATTCGAGCTTCTACTTTTAAAAATCCACCTTTCCAGAAACAAGTCTCTCACCGTTGCCGCTTGCTATAGACCACCCTCTGCCCCCAGCTGTGCTCTGGACACCATATGTGAATTGATTGCCCCCCATCTATCTTCAGAGCTCGTGCTGCTAGGTGACCTAAACTGGGACATTCTTAACACCCCGGCTATCCTACAATCTAAGCTTGATGCCCTCAATCTCACACAAATTGTCAATTAACCTACCAGGTACAACCCCAAATCCGTAAACACGGGCACCCTCATAGATATCATCCTAACCAATTTGCCCTCCAAATACACCTCTGCTGTCTTCAACTAAGATCTCAGCGATCACTGCCTCATTGCCTGCATCCGTAATGGGTCTGCGGTCAAACGACCACCCCTCATCACTGTCAAATGCTCCCTAAAACACTTCAGCGAGCAGGCCTTTCTAATCGACCTGGCCCGGGTATCCTGGAAGGATATTGACCTCATCCCGTCAGTAGAGGATGCCTGGTTATTCTTTAAAAGTGCTTTCCTCACCATCTTAAATAAGCATGCCCCATTCAAAAAATGACGAACCAGGAACAGATATAGCCCTTGGTTCACTCCAGACCTGACTGCCCTTGACCAGCACAAAAACATCCTGTGGCGTACTGCATTAGCATCGAATAGCCCACGTAATATGCAACTTTTCAGGGAAGATAGGAAGCAGCAGGCATTTAGGAAAGCTAAGGTTAGCTTTTTCAAACAGAAATTTGCATCCTGTAGCACAAACTCAAAAAAGTTTTGGGACACTGTAAAGTCCATGGAGAATAAGAGCACTTCCTCCGAGCTGCCCACTGCACTGAGGCTAGGAAAGACTGTCACCACCGATAAATCCACGATAATTGAGAATTTCAAAAGCATTTTTCTACGGCTGGCCATGCTTTCCACCTGGTTACCCCTACCCCGGTCAACAGCCCCGCACCTCCCACAGCAACTCGCCCAAGCCTCCCCATTTCTCTTTCACCCAAATCCAGATAGCTGATGTTCTGAAAGGGCTGCAAAATCTGGACCCCTACAAATCAGCCGGGCTAGACAATCTGGACCCTATCTTTCTAAAATGATCTGCCGAAATTGTTGCAACCCCTATTACTAGCCTGTTCAACCTCTCTTTCGTATAGTCTGAGATTCCCAAAGATTGGAAAGCTGCCACGGTCATCCCCCTCTTCAAATGGGGAGACAATCTAGACCCAAACTGCTACAGACCTATATCTATCCTACCCTGCCTTTCTAAGGTCTTTGAAAGCCAAGTTAACAAACAGATTACCGACCATTTAGAATCCCACCGCACCTTCTCCGCTATGCAATCTGGTTTCCAAGCTGGTCATGGGTGCACCTCAGCCACACTCAAGGTCCTAAACAATATCATAACCGCCATCGATAAGAGACAATACTGTGCAGTCATATTCATCGACATGGCCAAGGCTTTCGACTCTGTCAATCACCAAATTCTTATCGGCAGACTCAACAGCCTTGGTTTCTCAAATGACTGCCTCGCTTGGTTCACCAACTACTTTTCTGATAGAGTTCAGTGTGTCAAATTGGAGGGCCTGTTGTCCGGACCTCTGGCAGTCTCTATGGGGGTGCCACAGGGTTCAATTCTCGAGCCGACTCTTTTCTCTGTATACATCAGTGATGTCGCTCTTGCTGCTGGTGATTCTCTGATCCACCTCTGCGCAGACGTCACCATTCTGTATTCTTCTGGCCTTTCTTTAGACACTGTGTTAACTAACCTCCAGACAAGCTTCAATGCCATACAACTCTCCTTCCGTGGCCTCCAACTGCTCTTAAATGCAAGTAAAACGAAATGCATGCTCTTCAACCGATCGCTGCCCACACCTGTCCACCTGGACGGTTCTGACTTAGAATATGTGGACAACTACAAATACCTAGGTGTCTGGTTAGACTGTAAACTCTCCTTCCAGACTCACATTAAGCATCTCCAATCCAAAATTAAATCTAGAATCGGCTTCCTATTTCACAACAAAGCATCCTTCACTCATGCTGCCAAACATACCCTCGTAAAACTGACTATCCTACCGATCCTCGACTTCGGCGATGTAATTTACAAAATAGCCTCCAACAGTCTACTCAACAAATTGGATGCAGTCTATCACAGTGCCATCCGTTTTGTCACCAAAGCCCCATATACTACCCACCACTGTGACCTGTACGCTCTCGTTGGCTGGCCCTCGCTTCATACTCGTCGCCAAACACACTGGCTCCAGGTCATCTATAAGTCTTTGATAGGTAAAGCCCCGCCTTATCTAAGCGCACTGGTCACCATAGCAGCACCCACCCGTAGCACGCGCTCCAGCAGGTATATTTCACTGGTCACCCCCAAAGCCAATTCCTCCTTTGGTCGCCTTTCCTTCCTGTTCTCCGCTGCCAATGACTGGAACGAATTGCAAAAATCACTGAAGGCAGAGACTCATATCTCCCTCACTAACTTTAAGCACCAGCTGTCAGAGCAGCTCACAGATCACTGCACCTGTACATAGCCCATCTGTAAATAGCACATCCAACTACCTCATCCCCATACTGTATTTTTTCTTTTATTTTGCTCCTTTGAACCCCAGTATCTCTACTTGCACATTCATCTTCTGCACATCTATCACTCCAGTGTTGAATTGCTATATTGTAATTACTTTGACACCATGGCCTTTTTATTGCCTTACCTCCCTTCTCTTACCGCATTTGCACACACTGTATATAGACTTTTTCTACTGTATTAATGACTGTATGTTTGTTTATTCCATGTGTAACTCTGTGTTGTTGTATGTGTCGAACTGCTTTACTTTATCTTGGCCAGGTCACACTTGTAAATGAGAACTTGTTCTGGTTTACACCTGGTTAAATAAAGGTGAAATAAAAAATTAAAAAATTGTGGGAGAACCTTATCTAAGAGTATGAATTACATTGTTTGAGAAGGTTTGTATTTATTAAGGATTTTTATTGATTAAGGATCCCCATTAGCTGCTGCCTGGGGCCCAGTAACATTAAGGCAGTTATATACAATTTAAAATAATACATGAGATTCAATTTCACAACACTTTTCACAACACATTGTGTTCCCCTGGGCCACTACTCTACTACCACATATCTACAATACAAAATCCATGTGTACGTGTGTGTAGAGCTCGTGTCTTATCGTGTGTGTGTGTTTGTTTGTGTGTGTGTGTGTGTGTCGTCACAATCCTAAGAAACCTGCATACACCTTGTTTGAAGTACAATAGACAGACCAACATAGCTACTATAGTAGCTGTGTGCTGGAGAACATGAAGTAGGCATTGTGGTGCTCAGACCAATGCCAATACTTCTCACTTAAAACAGTTTTGTCTTTCTAATTTCCAGGGTTTTTACACCGGAAGGTGATTTTACTAAATTATAGTACAACATAACACAGCATTAAAAGTAAATTAGCCTATCACAGAGATAAAAAGGGAGAGAGTGAAAGTCTGACAGGAGATCCTCAGAGTAGAGATAACGCCTTACGTTGATGCTCATAGAAATACAACAGGTAGAACAGATTGGACTTGGTGCTTCAATAGGAATGTTGTCTAGAAAAATGAGAAACATACAGAAAATTGTTTCTTGTCCTTGAAACGGGAGCAAGAAAGGAATCTGCTTATGATAATTTTCAATTAGAATGCAGTACTATTCATTCCACGTCTATACTACTACTACATTTCGCACCCTTTTTTCCTGGGCTTCCAGGCATTTACTGATTCATCAACATGGATGTCGGCATGAAGACTGTGGCTTGTTGGGCATTCGTGAATCCACTGGTTTGAGAAGCGTGCCAATCCCGTCTGGATTACTGCAACTCGCTGTTGGCGGGGCTCCCTGCCTGTGCCATTAAACCCCTACAACTCATCCAGAACGCCGCAGCCCGTCTGGTTTTCAACCTTCCCAAGTTCTTGCACGTCTCCCCGCTCCTCCGCACACTCCACTGGCTTCCAGTTGAAACTCGCATCTGCTACAAGACCATGGTGCTTGCCTACGGAGCTGTGAGGGGAACGGCACCTCCGTACCTTCAGGCTCTGATCAGTCCCTACACCCAAAGAAGGGCACTGCGTTCATCCACCTCTGGCCTGCTCGCCTCCCTACCTCTGCGGAAGCACAGTTCCCGCTCAGCCCAGTCAAAACTGTTCGCTGCTCTGGCACCCCAATGGTGGAACAAGCTCCCTCACGACGCCAGGACAGCTGAGTCAGTCACCACCTTCCGGAGACACCTGAAACCCCACCTCTTTAAGGAATACCTGGGATAGGATTAAGTAATCCTTCTAACCCTCCCCCCCCCAAAAAGATATAGATGTACTATTGTAAAGTGGTTGTTCCACTGAATATCATAAGGTGAATGCACCAATTTGTAAGTCGCTCTGGATAAGAGCGTCTGCTAAATGACGTAAATGTAAACGTGCCAGGGCGGTTGGAAAACATCACAACCTTTCAATTGATTAGGTGGCTCGGAGAGCGAGGAATGAAGCGGGGCATACTGCTCCATGTTCTGCACCAGCAGAGGTGCTGCTGCTCCCCCTGACATCATAGTCATCCACCTCGGTGGAAATGACTTGGGACACACAAAGGTGACAGCCCTGGTGCGTCAGATGCGAGCGGATTTGGAGGTAGTCACCTGAATGTTCTCTGGGTCAACAGTGGTCTACTCTGACATTGGTCAGCGGAGGAGTTGGATGTTCCAATGGGAGGAGGACATCAACAAGCGCATAGAGATGGCCCGATGCTCTGTCAACCAGCTGGTGTTTGCATTTCTTGCTTATAGGCTCATGCCCACAATCTGCCACTCTGCCATTAAGCACTGTGTCCCTGGGCACTACCATAGGGATGGCGTGCATCTCCGGATGAGGGCAACAACCTCTTCCTTTAGAGTCTGAGAGCTGGTCTCTCCTCTGTCCTAGCAAGATTCACGCAGTTGTACACACCACCACACTCACTGCCACTTGCCTGCCACTCCACAAACCCAAAGGCTCTTTTAACTGGCTATCATAGCAGCCAAGGAAGTTCGCTATCTTATTTGTGTATATTTGTTTGTGCTCTGATGACACGCAAGTGTCGAGGTCATTTTATATTTTTAAGGGCTGAAATAAAAGTGTTAAACATGAGACCATTTGCTTTTGAAGCATAATAGTGCATGATCATCTCTGTATTGTAATTAGTCAATGATCATTTCATTTGGATCCAAACTTAGTCAATGACCATTTCATTTGGATCCAAACTTAGTCAATGACCATTTCATTTGGATCCAAACTTAGTCAATGACCATTTCATTTGGATCCAAACTTAGTCAATGACCATTTTATTTGGATCCAAACTTAGTCAATGACCATTTCATTTGGATCCAAACTTAGTCAATGACCATTTCATTTGGATCCAAACTTAGTCAATGACCATTTCATTTGGATCCAAACTTAGTCAAATGACAATTTCACTTGGATCCAAACGGAGAGGAAAGCATGTGGCAGAGGAGCTAGATGTCAACTAATAGATTGTCCAACATTACTCTCTAGAGGTGTGTTATGGTACTGCTCTCTAGCGGTGTTTTATGGTACTGCTCTCTAGAGGTGTGTTATGGTACTGCTCTCTAGAGGTGTGTTATGGTACTGCTCCCTAGAGGTGTGTTATGGTACTGCTCTCTAGAGGTGTGTTATGGTACTGCTCTCTAGAGGTGTGTTATGGTACTGCTCTCTAGAGGTGTGTTATGGTACTGCTCTCTAGGGGTGTGTTATGGTACTGCTCTCTAGAGGTGTGTTATGGTACTGCTCTCTAGAGGTGTGTTATGGTACTGCTCCCTAGAGGTGTGTTATGGTACTGCTCTCTAGAGGTGTGTTATGGTACTGCTCCCTAGAGGTGTGTTATGGTACTGCTCTCTAGAGGTGTGTTATGGTACTGCTCTCTAGAGGTGTGTTATGGTACTGCTCTCTAGAGGTGTGTTATGGTACTGCTCTCTAGAGGTGTGTTATGGTACTGCTCTCTAGAGGTGTGTTATGGTACTGCTCCCTAGGGCTCTGTTATGGTACTGCTCCCTAGGGGTGTGTTATGGTAATGCTCCCTAGAGGTGTGTTATGGTACTGCTCTCTAGAGGTGTGTTATGGTACTGCTCTCTAGAGGTGTGTTATGGTACTGCTCTCTAGAGGTGTGTTATGGTACTGCTCTCTAGAGGTGTGTTATGGTACTGCTCTCTAGAGGTGTGTTATGGTACTGCTCTCTAGAGGTGTTTTATGGTACTGCTCTCTAGAGGTGTGTTATGGTACTGCTCTCTAGGGGTGTGTTATGGTACTGCTCTCTAGAGGTGTGTTATGGTAATGCTCCCTAGAGGTGTGTTATGGTAATGCTCCCTAGAGGTGTGTTATGGTACTGCTCTCTAGAGGTGTGTTATGGTACTGCTCTCTAGAGGTGTGTTATGGTAATGCTCCCTAGAGGTGTGTTATGGTACTGCTCTCTAGAGGTGTGTTATGGTACTGCTCCCTAGAGGTGTGTTATGGTACTGCTCCCTAGAGGTGTGTTATGGTACTGCTCTCTAGAGGTGTGTTATAGTACTGCTCCCTAGAGGTGTGTTATGGTACTGCTCTCTAGAGGTGTGTTATGGTACTGCTCCCTAGAGGTGTGTTATGGTACTGCTCTCTAGAGGTGTGTTATGGTACTGCTCTCTAGAGGTGTGTTATGGTACTGCTCTCTAGAGGTGTGTTATGGTACTGCTCCCTAGAGGTGTGTTATGGTACTGCTCCCTAGAGGTGTGCTATGGTACTGCTCTCTAGAGGTGTGTTATGGTACTGCTCTCTAGAGGTGTTTTATGGTACTGCTCTCTAGAGGTGTGTTATGGTACTGCTCTCTAGAGGTGTGTTATGGTACTGCTCCCTAGAGGTGTGTTATGGTACTGCTCCCTAGAGGTGTGTTATGGTACTGCTCCCTAGAGGTGTGTTATGGTACTGCTCTCTAGAGGTGTGTTATGGTACTGGTCTCTAGGGGTGTGTTATGGTACTGCTCCCTAGGGCTCTGTTATGGTACTGCTCCCTAGAGGTGTGTTATGGTACTGCTCTCTAGAGGTGTGTTATGGTACTGCTCTCTAGAGGTGTGTTATGGTACTGCTCTCTAGAGGTGTGTTATGGTACTGGTCTCTAGGGGTGTGTTATGGTACTGCTCCCTAGGGCTCTGTTATGGTACTGCTCCCTAGAGGTGTGTTATGGTACTGCTCCCTGTAGCTCACATCATTGGCTGGATTTGGGTTAGTTTGAATTGAACCCAAGATTTATGCGACTGTTTATTGTGTGTGGTGTGGACATTGGATAGCAGACACACACAATAGCAAAATTATATTTCACACACAGTTCACACATTTTAGTCCTACAGGAAACACACTGATAGTTTGAAACATATACATGTAGTTAGTCATGGAAGTTGTGGAAGTGACCAGGGCCGTGCACAGAGCTTTGGACAGAGATGAAAGGGAGTTAGTTAAAAGTTGCCTGTCTTTGCTAGAAGCACTACTGGGGTGGGCTATATCAGCTGATCATCGAGGTTGTAGGTTATGAATCAGCTAGTTAGCAAGGCTAATCTGTTAAAACAAGCTAACTAGTGTTTACCTGATTTGAATTTGTTCTGCTGCTGACAAACAGTCAAACTGCAGATGTCCTCTTCCCTGACTGTGAAACAACACATGCTAGCAACTCCAAAGTAACCGCCAGTAGGTAGCTTGTGCATGCAGGATGAGCGCAGCAGCATATGGGCACCGCTGCACTTGCGGGGGCAGATCGGGCGGAGGAGGGTCTTTTTTAAAGATTCATTACAACATTATGAGAAATGTTCTAGTTTGATGGGCAAGTTGTTACATCTAAAGTTACAATAGAGAAAGAGACTAAAAATAAAAAGTAATCCGTACAAAAGGGCACTTTTTTCATAGACGGGCAAAAGGACAGGTGCTCCAGCACGCCTAGGGTGCTATCTGTGCAGGTGCCTGGTCATGATGACTGACTGTCATACTAACATCGCTAGTATTCATCATCATATACTTTATATTTTTCCAACAGTCTATCTCTCTCCCTAACTCTACCTTCCTCTATCCCAACTCTCTCCTTCTGTGTGTGTGTGTGTGTGTGTGTGTGTGTGTGTGTGTGTGTGTGTGTGTGTGTGTACCTTCACAGTCGTTCATGTCGCCTCGTTACCCTGGTGGGCCCAGACCTCCTCTCAGAATACCCAATCAGGTAAGATCACTGATGCCCTCCTCAGGTTGCAATAGGAAATGTATTCTAATGTTCCATTGTACGTCTGTCTATAAGACTTCTTTATATCCTGACCTGTCCTTTTTATTTCACTTATATCTGCTTCTCTTTATACCTTACTTGACCACATTATGTTGTCTTGTCTTACAGTCAAAGAGGGTGTTTTTCTTTATACCTTACTTGACCACATTATCTTGTCTTTTCTTACCCTCTTTGACTGTGTTTTGGAATGATTGTGTGTATAGCTCCTCATATTTAGTATATGTTAGTGATGATGTGTGATATTCTGTGATGATCATGATGATGATGATAATTTTGGCACAGGCAATGGGGGTCCCTGGTAACCAGCCTATGCTACCCAGCGGAATGGACCCCACGAGACAACAAGGTGGGTCTCACACATACACACCACAGACTCTTACACACACACACACACACACACAGGCTGAAGGCTGATGGCTCTCTATTCTTTCAGGGCATCCAAATATGGGGGGGCCCATGCAGCGAATGACTCCCCCCAGAGGGATGGTCTCTCTTGGGCCACAGGTATGTGATTGAATGAAATCTCCAGGTACAGTATGCATAACTTTAAACTCCTTCTGTCACATTTGAGTTTGTTTGTAGGTGGGTGAATATATTTGTATATATGTGTTTATATACAGTATGTACATGTGTGGTAGTATACTATGATATACCACCTGTGGAAACCTGTTTGATGTATGTGTACATTACATTACGGTAATTTGACATTTGGCCTTGGGATTCTCTCTTCCAGAACTACGGTGGAGGGATGAGACCACCTCTCAATGCACTGGTTGGCCCTGGGATGCCTGGCATGAACATGTGAGCACTCTGTCATCAACACACACACGCATGCACCAGACCTGGGTTCAAATACAGTACAAACATACAATACATACACACACTTCAAACATAAACACACACGTGCACGCACGCACGTGCAGACACACACACACACACACATAGCAGTGGCATACCGCAGTTTTGCAAGTATTATAGCTAATCTCATGCTATTCAACACCTTCTTCCATGAGGCTGAGAGAAAATGTTCCTGCAATACTACACATACAGTGCCTTTGGAAAGTGTTCATACCCCTTGACTTATTCCACATTTTGTTGTTACAGCCCGAATTCAAAATATATCTCAACCCATCTATACACAATACCCCATAATGACAAAGTGAAAACATGTTTTTAGAAATGTTTGCAAATGTATTGAAAATGAAATACAGAAATATCTAATTTACCTAAGTATTTACACCCCTGAGTCAATTCATGTTAGAATCACCTTTGGCAGCGATTACAGCTGTGAGTCTTTCTGGGTAAGTCTCTAAGAGCTTTGCACACCTGGATTGTACAATATTTTAAAATTATTATTTTAAAATTCTTCAAGCTCTGTCAAGTTGGTTGTTGATCATTGCTACACAGCCATTTTCAAGTCTTGCCTTAGCTATTCAAGCAGATTTAAGTTGAAACTGTAACTAGGCCACTCATGAACATTCAATGTCATTTTGGTAAGCAACTCATGTATACATTGAGAGTACAAAACATTAAGAACACCTTTCTACTATTGAGTCCATGTTGAGCCCATGATCACTCCAATGCTTCCCACAGTTGAGTCAAGTTGACTGAATGTCCTTTGGGTGGTGGACCATTATTGATACACAGGAAACTGTTGAGCGTGAAAAACCCAGCAGTGTTACAGTTCTTGACACAAATCGGTGCGCCTGGCACTTTTTACCATACCCCATTCAGAGGTGTTGGGTTAAATGCGGAAGACACATTTCAGTTGAATGCATTCAGTTGTACAATTGACTACGTATCCCCCTTTCCCTTTCCTTTCCATTCAAAGGCACTTCAATATTTTGTCTTGCCCATTTACCCTCTGAATGGCACGCATACACAATCCATGTCTCAATTGCCTCAACGCTTAAAAATCCTTCTTTAACCTGTTTCTTCATCTACACTGATTAAAGTGGATTTAACAAGTGACATCGATAAGGGATCATAGCTTTCATCTGGATTCACCTGGTCAGTCTATGTCATGGAAAGAGTTCTTAATGTTTTGTACACTCACTTTATTTGGCCTTGTGTTTTAGGTTATTGTCCTGCTGAAAGGTTAATTTGCCTCCTAGTGTCTGTTAGAAAGCAGACTGAACCAGGTTTTCATTTAGGATTTTTCCTGTACTTAGCTCTATTTAATTTATTTTTATCCTGAAAAGCTCCCTAGTCGATGACGAGCATACCCATAACATGATGCATCCACCACCATGTTTGAAAATATGAAATGGTACTCAGTGATGTGTTGGATTTGCCCCAAACATAAGGCTTTGTATTCAGGACATAAAGCTAATTTCTTCTGCAATTTTCTGGCGAGTTTTACTTTAGTGCGTTATTGCAAACAGGATGCATGTTTTGGAATATTTGTATTCTGTACAGGCTTCCTTCTTTTCACTCTGTCATTTAGGTTAGTATTGTGGAGTAACTATAATGTTGTTGATTCACCCTCAGTTTTCTCCGATCACGGCCATTAAACACTTTACCTGTTTTAAAGTCACCAATTTCGTCATGGTGAAATCCCTGAGCAGTTTCCTTCCTCTCCGGCAACTGAGTTAGGAAAGACGACTGTATTTTTGTAGTGACTGGGTGTATTGATACACCATCCAAAGTGTAATTATTAACTTCACCATGCTCAAGGGGATATTCAATGTCTGCTGCTTTTTTTTTTACACATCTACCAATAGGTGCCCTTCTTTGCGAGGCATTGGAAAACCTCCCTGGTCTTTGTGGTTGAATCTGTGTTTGAAATTCACTGCTTGAGTGAGGAACCTTACAGATAATTGTATGTGCGGGGTACAGATATGAGGTAGTCATTAAAACAATTGTCAAACACTATTATTTCACACAGAGTGGGTCCATGCAACTTATTATGTGACTTGTTAAGCACGTTTACTCCTGAACTTATTTAGACTTACCATAACAAAGGTGTTGACTACTTACTGGCTCAAGACATTTCAGCTTTTCATTTTTCAAAAAACATAATTCCACTTTGACATTATGGGGTATTGTGTGTAGGCCAGTGATGCAAAATCTCAATTTAAGATATTTTAAATTCAGGCAGTAACTCAACAAAATGTGGAAAAAGTCGAAGTGTGGGAATACTTTCTGAAGGCACTATATTGCCATGGGGAGGAGGGAGAAATATGCAGTTTTATAGCTGATATCCTGCTATTCTACACATTTTGCCATGAGGATGAGAGAAAATGTGGCAGTTTAACAGCTATTTTCTTGTCATTCTAAACATTTTTGCCATGGCTTATGACGTGTTCAAAAACGAAAGTATTTGTGTGTGTGGGTGTGTATTCTAGGGGCCCTGGTGCGGGTAGACCTTGGCCAAATCCTCCAAACGCCAACTCGGTGAGTACAGAAAAACACTATAACACAACCACCAAGACAGATACTTAAATAAACCACAATTACAATAAATGGTCATACATTTATCGCAGAGAGGGTTTAAATAAAGATACATTTTCTTCTCTCTCTCCCTCCAACCTCCTCTCTGTCTATAGATCCCATACTCCTCTGCGTCTCCAGGGAGTTATGTGGTATGTGACTAGAAGTTGGTTGTGTGTATTTGCCTGTTAGTTACAGGGCAGTATAGGGAGTATTGTGTTTATAGCTATTAAGAGCATTGAATTGTTGGTGTGTTGTAGCTTTGATGTATCAGAGGCATTCTTCTCCCCATTATCAACTCTCATTTTAGGGTCCGCCAGGAGGAGGAGGGCCACCTGGTACTCCAATAATGCCCAGCCCAGCAGGTAGTGTGTGTGGGTGTGGGTGTTTGAGTCTTGTGAGTTGCTGACCGGGAGGACAGTGTAAGGGGAACGAAATTGATGTCCTGTTGATATCTACGATTTAGACAGAACTAAGTCATATTTACTAACCTAAGGCATCATTGGATCTTCTTGTAATTGAATCTTTGCCATGCGTAGGCTTATGGTACCTGACGTCCCTAGGCCTAGACCTGAGTGGGGCACAGTGGATGTGTGTGTGGGGTTACAAGGACAGGGATACATTCACAATGTTACAAACGGACTTAAGCCATTTGGTCTGAAACTATTTAGCTATTTATATCTGGCCTAAGGTGTGGTGTCCCGGTCCCGTGTGGCTCAGTTGGTAGAGCATGGTGTTTGCAACGCCAGGGTTGTGGGTTCGATTCCCACGGGGGACCAGTATGGAATAAAAAAAAAAAATGAAATGTATGCATTCACTACTGTAAGTCGCTCTGGATAAGAGCGTCTGCTAAATGACTAAAATGTAAAAAAAAAATGGTGTAATGCTTTACCCGAAGTCAGTTGCCAATTTGGCCAGTAGTATGTTTAAGTTTCTACATTTGAGTCATTTAGCAGATGCTCTTATCCAGAGCTACTTAAAGTTAGTGCATTAATCTTAAGGTGGGACAACCACATATCACAGTCATAGTAAGTACATTTTTCCTCAATAAAGTAGCTTTTCTAGTGATTACTTATCCTGAAGTTGACTAATGTGTGTTTGTGTAGTAAACTGTATGTATTGGTTCTTATGTTTTTTGAGCGGTTATTATTGCACCAATGGGTCTGTTTCCCATTGTTTCCTGTCAGACTCAACTAACTCTGGTGACAACATGTACACCCTGATCAACACAGTCCCTCCTGGTGGAAACAGACCAAATGTAAGACAACTCATTCATTATTATCTGTGTGTGTGTGTGGCATGCATGCATGTTTCTGTGTGTGTATTGAACTGTGTATAACTGTGTGCTTATGTTTGTTCCTCAGTTCCCAATGGGTCCAGGTGCAGACGGTCCAATGGGAGGGATGGCAGGAATGGAGCCACATCACATGAACGGGTCGCTAGGTAACACTTACAAACATACACACGCACGTACGCTTTGAGCTTGTTCTTAACTCACTGCACTAGTCTTGTGAAGAGCAAATGTATGTTTCCTGGACTGTATAGTAGTAATGTCCTTCAAAAAAATGTCACCTTCTCTCTATCAAACACCCAGGGTCTGGAGACATGGACAGCCTCCCCAAGGTAAGAGAAGACTCCAACCCAACCCAAACCATCAGTCACCAGCGTCGCTCATATCTGTTAATCAATTCTCAGACAGAATTAAGTGTTTCACAACACGTTGTAGTGATTAGCCTGTATTTGTATGTGGTTGAAATATTGGTACTACCGTTAATGGTTCATCTGCTCTGTATAGTATAGTATGGTATGTATAGATATTTGATAGATGATATTTCTGTGTTTTATGGTTGGTCCTGATTAGAACTCACCTGGTAACCTGAGTCTGAGTAACCAGCCGGGGACCCCCAGAGAGGATGGAGAGATGGGTGGCAACTTCCTCAACCCCTTTCAGAACGAGAGCGTGAGTTCATACCCACAACCTCACTGACACATGTTATTGGTAGAATATCTGTACGTAGAAGACTGTTTTGTACAGTATAACTGACTGATTAACTGTGAGGTTATTCAAAGTGCCATAGACACATTAAATTAGGACTATTCGTACATTTTCTAGCAGTAGGCCTAAAGATTCAAATCTTTTACCAACTTTCACTAAAGCCTACTGTTAGGTTCTAAATAACAGGGTAAAAACTGACGGACAACAATAAAAGCTCCAACCAAGTTTATTCACCCAAAGGGTCGGACAGCTGAACGGACAAAGACATGTTTCCACTAGCACAAGTATATAGACCCCAATTTGGGTGATCAAATTTATTTATAAAGCCCTTCTTACATCAGCTGATATCTCAAAGTGCTGTACAGAAACCCAGCCTAAAACCCCAAACGGCAAGCAATGCAGGTGTAGAAGCACGGTGGCTAGGAAAAACTCCCTAAGAAGTATCCTCCTTCCCTCTAAACATGACATCTTTATTGCTAGGCAGAACTTTAGTGATATCTGTTCTTCCTCACTTCATCTCTTCACTCCTCCTCATAGGATCCCCGATGTCTAACAATAACATTCTGACAGAATGTAAACGTTCTACATTCCTCTCTCTCCCTCAGTGACATGAATAAGGATATTTCATATTTTCAGTCAGAACCCATCACTACTAATGATATATTGTTAGTGTATAGTGTTGATAATAGATAATAATAACAGCCTAAACACTGAAATTCTCCAATACATACCAACCACCTCAGGTATGTGTAGGGGCATTTCAGTGTGTGTGTGCTCTATTTGTTCTCACTGGTGGCGGGCACCAATATCAATCATTCGGTATGATATCGTTATCCTTTGATATCGATATGAGCAAGGCATCTTGTGATATCGGTTTATCCTTGCTGTTAACCTACACTAATATGTAAAAGATCATACACACTACTCATGCAGGCACAACCCTCTCACTGACTCTCAGCTGAGCATATTTAACTACCTGCATATGGGCGATCAACAGGATCTCCCATTTTATTTAAAATGGTTGGGTAGGTTAGGCCCCGAGAGCATTCACACCTGGTCCAATGGGCAATCATCAAGCAGTTGTCTGAACTTTACAAACCGTGGAAGTGAAGTCGATACATTATGTGCATTTGGCTTCATAGGGGTATTGATGTGCGTTTGGCGGCGGTTAGACCATTAACCGAAAGGTTGTTTGTTCAAATCCCAGCGCCAATAAAGTGAGAAATGTGCCCTTGAGCAAGACACTTAACCCTACATTTTTTAAAATGTTTTTTATTTCACCTTTATTTAACTAGGCAAGTCAGTTTAAGAACAAATTCTCATTTACAATGACAGCCTAGGAACAGTGGGTTAACTGCCTTGTTCAGGGGCACTCAGGGAGAGTTGGGATATGCAAAAAAAAACATTTCCAATTCAAAAATGCATATTACATTTCACATGTGTGAAATATGACAAACATAAGAACCCACAAAACTATTATGTATTGATAATATTTCCATAAACCCCTCTGTGTCTCTCTCTCTGTTTCTCTCTGCAGTATTCTCCAAACATGACTATGAGTGTGTGAAGGCTCCGCCAGCTGGTCAGTTAGTGGTGTGGATTGGTGGAACACACAGAGACAGGATGTGATGTCATCTAAGCTCAGTGGCTCTTCCTCTCTGTGATATCTCTACCAGGACAGTGGACCCAGGCCTCGTTCTCCCCTTGGCCTCTCTCTATCTGTGTTTGGCCTCTTCTTCTTTTCTGTTTCCTCCCCATTTTACATTTGTGACCTGCTTTGTTCATCAACACCTACCATCAGAGACTGTATAAAGGAACTGAAATAAAACATCTCTGAATATTTATAAATGTATGTCACTGCACACTCTCAGTTGTGCTAAGTCTGTTAACACAGAAATATGTACCATGCTCCACCATCTTGTGGAAAAGAAACTGAAAACCCTCAAGTGTAAAGAAATTCAAGAGGATAGCTTTCTGGCCTGTCTCCCCACCTGCAGTTGTTATGTCTTGAGATTTGATGGACATGATGGAAACCACAGTCTATGATTTGGATTAATTATATTGAGATGTCAGCTTCATTCTCATTGGATACACAACAACCTGGGATAAAGCCTGTGGGACTGGAACTGGGCGACAGCTTCAGTGATTTGAGATCTTGGTCCCACAGTGAACATTCACCAAGAGCTCTTATTGTTATTTTCAGCTCCATACACTTGGATTTGATGTGCTATGTTGACTGCACAGAGAGAGAGACAATTGTGAATTAGATATGAGACATAAATGCAGATATCATTCTTGTATGTCTTGACCAGGAACATCAACACCTACAAAACAGAGACTCACCAATCTAACGATTACACATCTGACATGGAGAGAACAGGGAGAATTCAAGTGGTTGGTTTTCTGCCTTTTCAAAATGATGCAGTCTGTTATGATTATTCAATTAATGCAAAACTGTAGATTTTGTTTTTAAACACCTGCCTTGAGGAGATAAGGACATGGATAAAGCAAAACTTCCTTCAAGTGAACAGCAGCAAAACCGAGGCTGTACTTGTTGGCACCCCCCACCAGGTCCAGCACTCACCACAAACACACCTGACCTTGCAGGACAGAACATCCCTCTCTTCCCCCTTAATTTCTAATCTGGGTGTAAGGCTTGATTCCTCCCAGACCTTTGACAGCCAGATCAAACAACTTTGTAAAGCCAAGCGTCATTCTATCACCTTAAGAACATTGCCAAACTCCGTCCCACCCTCACTCAGACTAACGCAGAGAAGGTAATCCATGCCTTTATCTCCTCAAGGCTTGACTACTGCAACACACTTCGTAGGGATCCCTGGCAGGAGTCTCCCGAAGCTCCAATATACCCAGAACAACGCTGCCATGATCCTGATGAGTGCGGAAACACCATCCCATCATCCCCATCCTGGCATCTCTGCACTGGCTCCCCATCTCATTCCGGTTTGAATTCAAAACCCTCCTGCTTATCTCAAATAACTGCTCTCCCTCCATAACCCCACCCGCAGGTCAAGCGATAGCCTGCTCCTCCACGCCCCCAGGACCAAGCTCCGCTCCATGGGGATCAGGCTTTCAGCTCGACCGCCCCGAGCCTCTGGAATGCTCTCCATGACCACCTGAAGGCACCACAGACTCTGGGCTCCTTTAAAACGGGCCTAAAGACCTTTCTCTGTAGGAAGGCTTTCTGTTGATAGCTGTGTTCCTTGGTGTCCTTGTCCCTTGTAGCGTTATCTGGGTTAATTATGTCAGTTGCCCTGTCTAGTTGTCAATTTTTTAATTTTTAATTTTGTGCACTTTGAGATTATTCTGTATAATGAAAAGCGCTTTACAAATATCAACAAATATTTTGATTGAATGAAAAAAGGAAGACAAAAACTGCAGCAATGGTTGACAATGGTTGTAGAGGGTTTGTGTGAAGGTATTCTTAAAGGTCCAATGCAGTCGTTTTTATCTCAATATCAAATCATTTCTGGGAAACAATTAAGTATCTTACTTCAATATTTAACAATTTAAATGGTCAAAAATAAAAATCTAGTTTCACTGCACTGGGCCTTTAAAAAACACGGAGTTAAATCATTCTCCTAATTTATTATTGTCATCCGGACAAACTGTGATCTTAATGTATTTTGGAGAGTTTGTGTGGAGGTGAAATACAGTAGGTGTATTTCGTATTGTTTTAAACCTAATCCTTAGTCCATGTTAGATTATTATTTAGAGGTGGATTTTACTACTCCCTCCCATATGTATACCTGTAAAGCTCACAAATCTATCTCCTCTGTTTTATGTATATTATCTTACAAATGGACAGAAAGAGAGAAAGAGAGAGGGTGATGATGAACTAGAGGACACCAGTACAGAGCCTTTTGTTTTCATGTCAGTTCAAAGTCACAAATGTAAATACTGAAAGATGCATTTGTAAATTTGAACGTTACACATTTTTTATTCCAGATTTTGGTTGTTTGTTTCCATTTGTGATGTGTTCATTTTCTTTCTTCTTTTTTAAAATCTTATGTTTTGTAAATACATAGAAATAGAAGTACTACATGGGTTTTGAATATGCTGGTATAAAGCTGATCTTCTCTCATTCAAAATGTTGATTCCTTGTCTGTATGTGTACTGTATGTGTTTGTGTAGGCTATGCCCACTGGGCACACCACATAATTTCAATGTGGAAATTTGGGTAATATTTGGTTGACATTGATCAATGAGATTAACCTTTAATCACCCACTCAAAAAGACAGTTTTTTGAATTCCCAATGTGCTATCACTATGATCTTAATCCTCTAAAACACAACCAAATTTCAATGGAAAAACAATGTCAGATTTGTGGTTTAGTTGTCATCTAAATGTGTTATTACTGCGCTTTCAAGCATTTAAAAGCACAACAAAGTTGAAATGGGAATACTACACTGAACAAAAATATAAATGCAACATGTAAAGTTTTGGTCCCATTTTTCATGAGCTGAAATAAAAGATCAAAATGATTATTTCTTTCAAATTTTGTGCACAAATTTATTTACATTGCTGTTAACATTTCTCCTTTGCCAAGATAATCCGTCCACCTGACGGGTGTGGCATATCAAGAAGCTGATTAAACAGCATGATCATTACACAGGTGCACCTTGTCCTGGGGACAATAATAGGCCACTAAAATGTGCAGTTTTGTCACACAACAATGCCACAGATGTTTCAAGTGCTGACTGCAGGAGTGTCCACCAGAGCTGTTGCCAGAGAATTGAATGTTAATATCTCTACCACAAGCCTCCTCCAACGTTGTTTTAGAGAATTTAGCAGTATGTCCAACGAGCCTCACAACCGCAGACCACGTGTATGGCTTTGTGTGGGTGAGCGATTTGAGTTGTGAACAGAGTGCCCCATGGTGGCGGGGTTATGGTATGGGCAGGCATAAGCTACGGACAACAAACACAATTGCATTTTATCGATGGCAATTTGAATGCACAGAGATACCGTGACAAGATCCTGAGGCCCATTGTCATGCCATTCATCCGCCGCCATCACCTCATGTTTCTGCATGATAATGCACGGCCGCAAGGATCTGTACACAATTCCTGGAAGCTGAAAATGTCCCAGTTTTTCCATGACTTGCATGCTCACCAAACGTCACAGATTGAGCATGTTTGGGATGCTCTGGATCGACGTGTACAACAGCGTGTTCCAGTTCCCGCCAATATCCAACTTTGCATAGCCATTGAAGAGGAGTGGAACAACATTCCACAGGCCACAATCAACAGCCTGATCAACTCTATGCGATGGAGATGTCGTTCTGCAAATGGTGGTCACACGAGATACTGACTGGTTTTCTGATCCACGCCCTTAACTTTTTTTTAAGGTACAGTTTCTGTGACCAACAGATTCATATCTTTCACGCCTTCTCCCGCTCCCCCTCTCGGGCGCCAGGCGGCCCATCATTATGCACACCTGTCACTATCATTACGCACATCAGCGCTTCATTGGACTCACCTGGACTCCTTCACTTTGTTGATTGCCCCCTCTATATCTGTCTGTTCCTCAGTTTGATCCCAATGTCAGCATTGTCGTTTTGTTTCCACTGTCCAGACGCTGTCCATGTTCTGTTTCATGTCCGTTGTTTATTAAATGTTCACACCCTGTACTTGCATCTCATCTCCCAGCGTTTGTCCTTACACATATCTGTATTACCAGTCATGTGAAATCCATAGATTAGGGCCTAATGAATGTATTTCGATTTCCTTATATGAACTGTAACTCAGTAAAATCTTTGAAATTGTTGCATGTTGCGTTTATATTTTTGTACAGTAAATGTCAGATATTTTGTATTTATACAACAACTTAATGTGTTTCCCTATGCTTCATCTAATCAAACAACCAAACGACATGGATTGCAGTTGAGATTACATTAAAAGTACATAGTGCAAGTGATCAATGCTGTTCAAGATTCTGTGCAGATTATTATAGCAATTGTGAAGACCTGCACAGACCGGTAAAATGTGGCCATGGATGTATTACTCATTTTAAGATTGAATAAATACTGTTACATTAGTTTGTAAAATAGCCTTAACTTTAGGCTATTAACTATATTACAAAGGTATTATTGAATTGTGTTTGGTTGACAATGCAGACAAATATTACAATTTAAAGGATATCTAATGCTTGGATAGTTTCATCTGAGCCACTGGCTTAATCATATTCTTTAACTTTTATTTTTGGTTTAGTTGGAGACGTGAATCCAACATGTACAGTGCCTTTAGAAAATATTCATAGCCCTTGACTTATTCCACATTTTGCGTTACAGCCTGTATTAAATATCTACACACAATACCGCATAATAACAAAGTGAAAACATGTTTTAGAAATGTTTGCAAATCTATTTTAAATGAAATGACAGGTATTCACACCCCTGAGTCAATACATGTTAGAATCACCTTTGGTAAGTCTCTAAGAGCTATGCACATCTAGATTGTACCATACTTGCACATTATTATTTTAAAAATTCTTCAAGCTTTGTCGTTGAAGATTGCTAGACAAACATTTTCAAGTCTTGCCATAGATTTTCAAGACAATTTAAGTCAAAACTGTAACTAGGCCACTCAGGAACATTCAATGTCGTCTTGGAAAACAACTCCATTGTATATTTGGCCTTGTGTTTCAGGTTATTGTCTTGCTGAAAGGTGAATTTGTCTCCCAGTGTTTTCAGCTGTGCTAACATAATTTCAAAAGGGTTTTCTAATGATCAATAAGCCTTTGAAAATGATAAACTTGGATTAGCTAACACAACGTGCCATCGGAACACAGAAGTGATGGTTGCTGATAATGGGCCTCTGTACGCCTATGTACAGTTGAAGACAGAAGTTTACATACACTTAGGTTGGAGTCATTAAAACTTGTTTATCAACCACTCCACAAATTTCTTGTTAACAAACTTTAGTTTTGGCAAGTCGGTTAGGACATTACTTTGTGCATGACACAAGTAATTTTTCCAACAATTGTTTACAGACAGATTATTTGACTGTATCACAATTCCAGTGGGCCAGAAGTTTACATACACTAAGTTGACTGTGCCTTTAAACAGCTTGGAAAATTCCAGAAAATGATGTCATGGCATTAGAAGCTTCTGATAGGCTAATTGACATCATTTGAGTCAATTGGAGGTGTACCTGTGGATGTATTTCAAGGCCTACCTTCAAACTCAGTGCCTCTTTGCTTGACATCATGGGAAAATCAAAAGAAATCAGCCAAGACCTCAGAAAAATAATTGTAGATCTCCACAAGTCTGGTTTGTCCTTGGGAGCAATTTCCAAACGCCTGAAGGTACCACGTTCATCTGTACAAACAATAGTACGCAAGTATAAACACCATGGGACCATGCAGCCGTCATACCGCTCAGGAAGGAGATGCGTTCTGTCTCCTAGAAATGAACCTACTTTGGTGCGAAAAGTGCAAATCAATCCCAGAACAACAGCAAAGGACCTTGTGAAGATGCTGGAGGAAACAGCTACAAAAGTATCTATATCCTCATTAAAACGAGTCCTATATCGACATAACCTGAAAGGCTGCTCAGCAAGGAAGACGCCACTGCTCCAAAACTGCCATAAGAAGGCCAGACTATGGTTTGCAGCGCACGTGGGGACAAAGATCGTACTTTTTGGAGAAAAGTCCTCTGGTCTGATGAAACAAAAATAGAACTGTTTAGCCATAATGACCATTGTTATGTTTGGAGGAAAAAGGGGAATGCTTGCAAGCAGAAGAACACCATCCCAACCGTGAAGCACGGGGGTGGCAGCATCATGTTGTGGAGGTCCTTTGCTGCAGGAGGGACTGGTGCACTTCACAAAATAGATGGCATCATGAGGCAAGAAAATTATGTGGATATATTGAAGCAACATCTGAAAGGATTAGTCAGGAAGTTAAAGCTTGGTCGCAAATGGGTCTTCCAAATGGACAATGACCGCAAGCATACTTCCAAAGTTGTGGCAAAATGGCTTAAGGACAACAAAGTCAAAGTATTGGAGTGGCCATCACAAAGCCCTGACCTCAATCCTATAGAAAATTTGTGGGCAGAACTTAAAAAGCGTGTGCGAGCAAGGAGGCCTACAAACCTGACACAGTTACACCAGCTCTGTCAGGAGAAATGGGCCAAAATTCACCCAACTTATTGTGGGAAGCTTGTGGAAGGCTATCCTAAACGTTTGACCCAAGTTAAACAATTTAAAGGCAATGATACCAAATACTAATTGAGTGTATGTAAACTTCTGACCCACTGGGAATGTGATGAAAGAAATAAAAGCTGAAATAAATAATTCTCTCTACTATTATGCTGACATTTCACATTCTTAAATAAAGGGGTGATCCTAACCGACCTAAGACAGGGAATTTTTACTAGGATTAAATGTCAGGAATTGTGAAAAACTGAGTTTAAATGTAGTTGGCTAAGGTGTATGTAAACTTCCGACTTCAACTGTAGATATTCCATAAAAAAAAATAAGCCGTTTCCAGCTAAATAGTCATTTACAACATTAACAATGTCTTCACTGTATTTCTGATCAATTTGATGTTATTTTAATGGACCAAAAAAATGTGTTTTTCTTTGTAAAACAAGGACATTTCTAAGTGACCCCCAAACTTTTGAATGGTAGTGTATTTAGCAGATGTTATTGCGGATGTAGCAAAGTGCTTGTGTTCCTAGCTCCAACAGTGCAGTAATATCTAACAATACACAACACACACACAATACACCATCGCCCTCCATTTGTCAAATCTGACCATAATTCTACCCTCCTGATTCATGCTTACAAGCAAACATTTAAGCAGGATGCACCAGTGACTCGGTCAATAAAAAAAGTGGTCAGATGAAGCAGATGCTAAGCTACAGGACTGCTTTGCTAGCACAGACTGGAATATGTTCCGGGATTCTTCCTATGGCATTGAGGAGTACACCACATCAGTCATTGGCTTCCTCAATTTACATTTACGTCATTAAGCATACGCTCTTATCCAGAGCGACTTACAAATTGGTGCATTCACCTTATGATATCCATAAGGTCATCCCCACAGTGACCGTACGTACATACCCCAACCAGAAGCTATGGATTACAGGCAACATCTGTACTGAGCTAAAGGCTAGAGCTGCCGCTTTCAAGGAGCAGGACTCTAACCTGGAAGCTTATAAGAAATCCTGCTATGCCCTCTGACGAAACATCAAACAGGCACTGTCAATACCGGACTAAGATTGAATCGTACTACACCGGCTCCGATGTTCGTCGGATGTGGCAGGGCTTGCAAACCATTACAGACTACATAGGGAAGCACAGACGAGAGCTGCCTAGTGACACGAGCCTACCAGGCGACCTAAAGTACTTCTATGCTCGCTTCGAGGCAAGTAACACAAACATGCATGAGAGCACCAGCTGTTCTGGACGACTGTGTGACCACGCTCTCCACAGCCGATTTGAATAAGACCTTTAAACAGGTCAACATTCACAAGGCCGCAGGGCCAAACGGATTACCAGGACGTGTACTGCGAGCATGCACTGACCAACTTGCAAGTGTCTTCACTGACATTTTCAACCTCTCCCTGTCCGAGTCTAATACCAACATGTTTTAAGCAGACCACCATAGTCCCTGTGCCCAAGAACACTAAGGTAACATGCCTAAATGACTACTGACCTGTAGTACTCACGTCTGTAGCCATGAAGTGCTTTGAAAGGCTGGTCATAGCTCACATCAACACCATTATCCCAGAAACCCTAGACCCAGTCCAATTTGCATACCGCCCTAACAGATCCACAGATGATGTGATCTCTACTGCACTCCACAATGCCCTTTCCCACATGGACAAAAGAAACACCTATTTGACAATGCTATTCATTGACTACAGCTCAGCGTTCAACACCATAGTGCCCTCAAAGCTCATCAAAAAGCTAAGGACCCTGGGACTAAACACCTCCCTCTGCAACTGGATCCCGGACTTCCTGACGGGCCACCCCCAGGTGGTATTGGTAGGTAACAACAAATCTGCCACGCTGATCCTCAACACAGGGGCCCCTCAGGGGTGCGTGCTCAGTCCCCTCCTGTACTCCCTGTTCACTCATGACTGCATGACCAGGCACGACTCCAACACCATCATTACGTTTGCTGATGACACAACAGTGGTAGGCCTGATCACGACAACGATGAGACAGCCTATAGGGAGGAGGTCAGAGACCTGGCCGTGTGGTGCCAGGACAACAATCTCTCCCTCAATGTGATCAAGACCAAGGAGATGATTGTGGACTACAGGAAAACAGGTGTCAGAGGAAGGCACTAAAAATTGTCAAAGACTCCAGCCACCCTAGTCAAAGACTGTTCTCTCTGCTACCGTACGGCAAGCGGTACCTGAGCGCCAAGTCTAGGTCCAAGAGGCTTCTAAACAGCTTCTACCCCGAAGCCAAAAGACTCCTGAACACCTAATCAAATGGCTACCCAGGCTATTTGCATTGCCCCCCTCTCTTTTACGCCACTGCTACTCTGTTATTATCTATGCATAGTCACTTAATAACTCTACCTACATGTACATATTACCTCGACTAACCTGTACCCCCGCACATTGACTCTGTACCAGTACCCCCTGTATATAGTCTCGCTATTTGTTTTTTACTGCTGCTCTTTAACTACTTGTTACTTTTATTTCTTATTCTTATATTTTTTAAACTGCATTGTTGGTTAGGGGCTTGTAAGTAAGCATTTCACTGTAAGGTCTACACCTGTTGTATTCAGCATTTCACGGTAAGGTCTACACCTGTTGTATTCAGCATTTCACTGTAAGGTCTACACCTGTTGTATTCAGCATTTCACTGTAAGGTCTACACCTGTTGTATTCGGACACATGTGACAAATACAATTTGATTTGAAAAAAATCTAAAAGTAAAAGAATGGAATTAAGAAATATTGAAATATTAGGACGAGCAATGTCCGGATTATAAATATATACACTATATATACAAAAGTATGTTGATGCCCCTTCAAATTAGTGGATTAGGTCATTTCAGACACATCATCTGGGGCATCTTTCATTACAATCTATTTAAATTGCTACCTGTTTCAGCTTCCATGTAGCCCTCACCCTGAATTAATTTATTGGTTCCTAAGGGTCAGCACATTGTTACATCTTTATGCCAAATGAGACAAAAGGGCACAACAAAACGCTCCAAAGAAAACCTATTTTGTTTTGGGACCAAGGCAGTTGGTTGCCAGGTGACCCATGAGAAAGTGTAGGCCTCATGTCCAAATAAATCCATGTCCACATACACCAAACCAAGGGCTTCCTCCCTCTTCATCCTGCAACATTGTTTTACAGTAGTTCTATACCAATCCAGACACTCTCCACCCTATTGATCATTTGATTAATTATTTAGCTTATTGTAAAAAGTTACCTCACCAGACTGTGGTCATCATTTAGCTGGTATCCAGGCTGTCTGTTTGAATTAATTCAAGGGCAGTATTCCCATACAGAAGTTTCTATTTAGTGTTCTGGTCCCTAGCTAATAGATGGTGTCCACTCAGTCAGGGAGGGGACAACCATTCAGAGTTATATAAGAAAAGTCTGGATATGAATGCTGATTTAGGCCTTCACTTATCCATTCAAGCATTGAAGCCTGTTGAAAACCTCCCCTCCTCCACATGGCCCCTTATGCAACAGTGTTTTTTCTAAGCCTCTGTGAAGCACATGCTCCAGAAGTAGAGGTGTTCTGCTTTGGTTGTACTGTACTATCGTCTCACGTGTCTCTGCTCCATCTCTCTAATCTTTCACTATGTCTGTCCAGCTGGTCGTAGCTCTCCTAGCTCTAGCTTCTCTGAATGCTGCATCTGCACCGCTCTGTAAAGAACTGGTCAAACCCCTGGTACTGGAGGACCATACTGAGGTAAGTTGTGATCATAGTACTAAACATGATCTTTAGACTTAATGACTACGTCGCAGATGAAACTCTACTCCCTATCCAGAAAACCTACTTTGGCCAGAGCCAAAGACTCTGGGCAATATGGTGTCATTTTGAGACATAGCCATTTATTTTACAAATAAGACCTATTTGTGGCAGTGACAGATGCTGTGCAGTTTACATACAGATTTAGGATCTTAATTTTGCCAGTATTGTCGTAGCAAAAAAATCCTGCAGCAAAAGGATTCGAACATTTAGTCCATAATGTTGCTTGATCAGTGGTTCGGCTATTAGCTGGCCAAAAGTAGCCTACATGAAAAGTGCAATACTGTTAATATAACTGTGTGTTAGTGCGGGTTTTCAGTTAATTTATGTAAATCACAAAGCTCATTTGCATTTCCTGCAGTGTAGGAATATTCTCAGCAACAAAAGAGTGATCAAATTAAGATCATACATCTGTACTACACTACACTCTTAGAAAAAAAGGTGCTATCTAGAACCTTAAAGGGTTCTTCGGCTGTCCCCATAGGAGAACCCTTTGAAGCACCCTTTTTGGTTCCAAGTAGAACCCTTTTGAGTTACATGTTGAACCCTTTCCATAGAGGGTTTTACATGTAACAAAGGGTCCTCCTATGGGGAAACCCGAAGAACCCTTTATTCTAAGAGTGTACCTATTGTTTTTTTTTTCCAACTTCAAATGGTCCAAGTTGGGTTAAGGATGCTGCATTGAAGATGGTTTGAAACTCATGGGTTTTTCCTTGTCTGTGACTGGTAGATTTATGGCAAATGGGTGTATGTGATGGGGTCTGCGGATCATTCAGTCTTCCAAAAAGCTTTGGGGACTCTGAAAAGCTCCTGGATAGACCTGTCGGCTACATCTGACCATCAAGTAGTCACACTACGTTGGGGAGACCGCATGTAAGTCTGGTTAGGTTGTGGATATGAATGTGGACTGTAACAAATGTCATTGAGCGTTAAAAAATATTAGGAAAGTATCTGCAATGGTAGACATTTCATTTCACCTTCCTCGGAAAGGAAAGAGAATGTCTCAGGTTGGCACCTACTTTATGCTAACAAGTTTTCCTAAATATCTATCAGTGATGGCAAATGCGTCGTGGGTGCAACAAATGCTACCATCTCCGGCACCACCTCCACAGTTCACAGTAAGTGACCTGTGCTCTATTAGCCTGCTTGCCAGATCTGTCTGTCCTTTAGCCAACACCCTCCTCTGGCGTTATGCCAAATAGGACATCAACAAAGGAGCGAGTTGGTTGAAGCAGAAACAGACACAGATTTGGCAACCAGGCTAGTGCTCTACATCTTAATGATGAAATCATTACGATTTCTGCTGCTCAATAATAGGGACTTTATCCACTTGCCTATGTATTATGTACATTGTACTGTACCCTGTGCCTTATCATTATACCATGCTATGTCTTCACTTTATGTCATGATGATAAGCCTGTAAAGATTCAAAGAATAAAATACTGTTACACTTTATTTTAGTTAGATATTTTTCAGGTACTTGGAAATTATATGGTAAACATTTTGCAACATTATAATTACCTAATAATTATATTGTAGTTTATTTGGTAATCACTAAAACAAGCACCAAAAAGTAACCTGACATTTGGTATAACATTTTACCAAATGTGTTGAATTCTTGGAAGTATTAGCTGAAACAGGCCTAAAAAAGTGTTACCAAATGTCCTAATCATAATGGATCATTTTATGGATCCACAGTTCATTTGTCTGAACACAAAGGTCAGTACCTGGAGACCTGCCCTGACTGCCTGCTATGGTCAGACACCTCTCGTAATGGAGACATCACTGGCAGATACCTACTCCTGTTTAGTAAGTCCACCCAGTCAATCAATTTGAGTCCACTCCCAAACTAGCCTGGACCCATCTGGATGTGCTTTAACCGACTCCTAACTGCTGTGTTGGTTCAGTGTCATGACCAAAATGTATGGCATGACAATGATAATAAGAGTTTGTTTAAGCACATACAGATCTTGGACAAAGCTAGCCCCAAGCTAAATAGTAGCAGTGTACAGTCGTGGCCAAAAGTTTAATTTTCACAATGTCTGCTGCCTCAGGTAATTTGCATATACTCCAGAATGTTATGAAGTGTGATCAGAGGAATTGCAAAGTCCCTCTTTGCCATGCAAATGAACTGAATCCCCAAAAACATTTCCACTGCATTTCAGCCCTGCCACAAAAGGATCAGCTGACATCATGTCAGTGATTCTCTCATTAACACAGGTGTGAGTGTTGACGAGAACAAGGCTGGAGATCACTCTGTCATGCTGATTGAGTTCAAATAACAGACTGGAAGCTTCAAAAGGAGGGTGGTGCTTGGAATCATTGTTCTTCCTCTGTCAACCATGGTTACCTGCAAGGAAACACGTGCCGTCATCATTGCTTTTCAAAAAAAGGGCTTCACAGGCAAGGTTATTGCTGCCAGTAAGATTGCACCTAAATCAACCATTTATCGGATCATCAAGAACTTCAAGGAGAGCGGTTCAAGTGTTGTGAAGAAGGCTTCAGGGCGCCCAAGACAGTCCAGCAAGCGCCAGGACCATCTCCTAAAGTTGATTCAGCTGCGGGATCGGGGAACCACCAGTACAGAGTTTGCTCAGGAATGGCAGCAGGCAGGTGTGAGTGCATCTGCACGCACAGTGAGGCAAAGGCTTTTGGAGGATGGCCTGGTGTCAAGAAGGGCAGCAAAGAAGCCACTTCTCTCCAGGAAAAACATCAGGGACAGACCAATATTCTGCAAAAGGTACAGGGATTGGACTGCTGAAGACAGGGGTAAAGTAATTTTCTCTGATGAATCCCCTTTCCGATTGTTTGGGGCATCCGGAAAAAAGCTTGTCAAGGTGAGCGCTACCATCAGTCCTGCGTCATACCAACAGTAAAGCATCCTGAGACCATTCATGTGTGAGGTTGCTTCTCAGCCAAGGGAGTGGGCTCACTCACAATTTTGCCTAAGAACACAGCCATGAATAAAGAATGGTACCAACACATCCTCAGAGAGCAACTTCTCCCAACCATCCAGGAACAGTTTGGTGACGAACAATGCCTTTTCCAGCATGTTGGAGCAACTTGCCATAAGGCAAAAGTGATAACTAAGTGGCTCGGGGAACAAAACATTGATATTTTGGGTCCATGGCCAGGAAACACCCCAGACCTTAATCCCATTGAGAACTTGTGGACAAACAAAACCCCACAAATTCTGACAAACTCCAATCATTGATTATGCAAGAATGGGCTGCCATCAGTCAGGATGTGGCCCAGAAGTTAATTGACAGCATGCCAGGGCGGATTGCAGAGGTCTTGAAAAAGAAGGGTCAACACTGCAAATATTGACTCTTTGCATCAACTTCATGTAATTGTCAATAAAAGCCTTTGACACTTATGAAATGCTTGTAATTATACTTCAGTATTCTATAGTAACATCTGACAAAAATATCTAAAGACACTGAAGCAGCAGACTTTGAAAATGTATATTTGTGTCATTCTCAAAACTTTTGGCCACGACTATAGGCAGGCTGTACTCCAGACAGGGCATTGTGAAAGTTGACTTACATCGATAAGTTGTTGAAACAGTATCTTTATGTCAATGGGGTCACTATTTCAGTAACCAGCGAGTTCAAGGCATTGTTTTGAAAGACAATGGAAGATGAGCCTTTTGTTGTCTGTTACTAGCCCTAAAAGATTTCACAAGCAAGTTACTGTTTGGACAGCTTACCAGCCTCCCTTCCCCTCCTCTCTTTCAGCAAGGTCAGGGAAAATGGATCCCACATACCTGGACACCTATAAGAACCAGGCAGAGTGCCTGAACTTCCCAGAGACACACCAGACCTATGATGGAGAAACAGGTCAGCGATTCTCTTCGCTCCTCATCTTTTTATCTGTTACAGATGCTGAAAAATCAATAAAAGGTTAAGCTTGTCTAAATTGTCACTGTGTTTGAGGGGAATGAGGGGAGTTGAATCATATGAGCAGTCACAAGTACCTCTCTAACTTTATCTTGAGCAGACAGAGGAAAAAACGATGGCCATTCCATGGTCAGCGTCTAGTTCCATAGCAATATACAGGCTCAACTTGTTTTCGGCACCTTTAAGATCTAAGTTGCAAAGACCAATGGCCATTATCACAGACCCACCACGTGCGAACTATGGTCTGTGTCAGAACCATGCAAAACCACAAGGGGGAGTCATTACAAGCATAATAAAAATGCTATGTCCTTTTTGTTATCTACATATAAAGCATCCTCGTTTTCCTGTGGTAAAGACACATAGCTGAGAGCAAGTATGGCCTGAATTCTAGAGGATATGCAATTTAGTCAGGAAATGGCAATAAAACAAACTTCCTCTGTGACACTGAGGGGTAGTAGTCATGCAACACAAATCTCTGTTTGTATCTAATCTTTACATCCTCTGTATTTCAGAGCTGTGCCCTGATGACAACGAGAAGGAGGAGAAGATGGTGGATGAGGATACTATGGAAGAGAAGCCGACTACAGAGGAAGAGAAGACTACAGAGGAAGAGAAGACTACGGAGGAGAATCTGACTACAGAGGAAGAGAAGACTACGGTGGAGGAGGCGACTACAGAGGAAGAGAAGACTACAGAGGAGAATCCGACTACAGAGGAAGAGAAGACTACGGAGGAGAATCCGACTACAGAGGAAGAGAAGACTACGGAGGAGAATCCGACTACAGAGGAAGAGAAGACTACGGAGGAGAATCTGACTACAGAGGAAGAGAAGACTACGGAGGAGAATCCGACTACAGAGGAAGAGAAGACTACGGAGGAGAATCCGACTACAGAGGAAGAGAAGACTACGGAGGAGAATCCGACTACAGAGGAAGAGAAGACTACAGAGGAAGAAAATACTATGGATTGAGCAAAACAACCAGATCCTCACTATTGTGCCCAACATCTCTTTAGTGGAACTTTGATCCCAGAACTATCTAACCAAATATGACATGTACTTTCATTCACTTTAAATCATGCCTTACATACACAAGGAGAGTGATATGACCATGTAATGATAAAAAATGCTAACGTTTTTACCGTGAATGTTTTCATGTCTTTTTACTGTTTCTTTGATAGTCACAGTAATAACAGTTCAATATAACTGTTCAAAACAGACATTTAAATAAAGACATTCAAACTCATTTTGTAACTAATTCCATTGAAGTAATAAGATCAGAATAAAATGTAACATTGGTTATACAATGTAAAACTTCCTGTACATGTCTAGGTTAGTGAGGAGTTAAGAAATCAGACAACCGCCAACTACTTTCATACTTAACTTGAAATGTGTAGACAGCCACTGTAAACCATTCATGTTAATACTGTGGTTTTGGGACACTGCATGACAATATGGACTATTTCTTAAACATTTATATAGAGCGCATAGTAATATACAGGTAACTGCCAAAACAAAGGAAACAGCAATATTAAGTGTGTTAATAGGGCGTCGGGCCACCACAAGCTAGAACAGCTTCAATCCACCTTGGCATAGATTCTACAACTGCCTGGAACTCTATCGGAGGAATGTGACACCATTCTTCCATGAGAAATTTCATAATTTGGTGTTTTGTTGATGGTGGTGGAAAACACTGTCTCAGGCGCCGTTCCAGAATCTCCCATAAGTGTTCAATTGGGTTGAGATCTGGTGACTGAGACCGAAAAGGCATATGGTTTACATCATTTTCATGCACATCAAACCATTCAGTGACCACTCGTGCCATGTGGATTGGGGCATTGTCATCCTATGGGGGCATAGCCATGGTAGCCAAAATAATGGTATGCCCAGTATTTTTATATGACGCTAAGCATGACGGGATATTAATTGCTTACTTAACTCAGGAAGCACCTGCTTCAATATACTTTATATCCCTCATTTACTCATGTGTTTCCATTATTTTGGCAGTTACCTGTACATTGTCATGAACTACACTTGGAAAGTAGTCAGACCCATTGACTTTTTCCACATTTTGTTAAGTTACAGCCTTACTCTAAACTGGATTTTAAAAAATGTAAAAAATCTTCAATCTACACAAAATACCCCATAATGACAAAGTAAAAATTGTTTAACATTTTTGCAAAATGTATATATATATTTTTTTTACTTAAATATCACATTTACATAAGTATTCTGACCCTTTACTCTGTACTTTGTTGAAGCACCTTTGGCAGCGATTACAGCCTCAAGTCTTCTTGGGTAGGACGCTACAAGCCTGGCATACCTGTATTTGGGGAGTTTCTCCCATTCTTCTCTGCAGATCCTCTCAAGCCATGTCAGGTTGGATGGGGAGCTATTTTCAGGTCTGGGGAGCTATTTTCAGGTCTCTCCAGAGACGTTCGATCAAGTTCAAGGACATTCAGAGACTTGTCCCGAAGCCAATCCTACGTTGTCTTGGCTGCGTGTTCAGGGTCGTTGTCCTGTTGTAAGATGAAGCTTCTCCCCAGTCTGAGGTCCTGAGCAGGTTTTCATCAAGGATCTCTCTGTACTTTGCTCCGTTGATCTTTCCCTCGATCCTCACAAGTCTCCCAGTCCCTGACGCTGAAAAACATCCCCATAGTATGATGCTCCCACCCCATGCTTCACCGTAGAGATGATGCCAGGTTTCCTCCAGACATGACGCTTGGCATTCAGGCCAAAGAGTTCAATCTTGGTTTCATCAGACCAGAGAATCTTGTTCATCATGGTCCTTTAGGTGCATTTTGGCAAACTCCAAGCGGGCTGTCATGTGCCTTTTACTGCGGAGTGCTTCCGTCTGGCCACTCTACCAAAAAGGCCTGATTGGTGGAGTGCTGCATAGATGGTCCTTCTCCCCCGATTGCACAGTTTGGCCGGGCGGCCAGCTCCAGGAAGAGTTTTGGTGGTTCCAAACTTCTTCCATTTAAGAATGATGGAGGCCACTGTGTTCTTGGGGAACTTCAATACCTCAAAAATGTTTTGGTACTCTTCCCCAAATCTGTGCCTCGTGACAATCCTGTCCAATCAATTAAATTTACCACAGGTGGACTCCAATCAAGTTGTAGAAACATCTCAAGGATGATCAATGGAAACAGGATGCAACAGGATGAACCTGAGCTCAATGTCAAGTCAAATAGCAAAGGGCCTAAATATGTAAATAAGGTATCTGTTTTTCATTTTTAATAAATGTACTTTTTTGTTGTTGAAAAACCTGTTTTTGCTTTGTCATTATGGGGTATTGGGTGTAGATTGATGAGGAAAATCAATTTTAGAATAAGTTTGTAACATAACAAAATGTGGAAAAAGTAAAAGGGTCTGATTACTTTTCCAACACACTGTGTGTGTGTGTGTGTGTATATATATATATGTGCACACTAAACAGTATTATTTACTAAGGTTAGAAAATTACGTGAACTTTCAATAAATTCTATGGTTTTCCCAAAATCCTAGTTGGAGGATTCCCGGATCCCTCCAACCAGGATTTCTGGAAAACCTGGAAATTTATTGAATGTTTCCAGAATTTTGCCTTAAGCATTACTCAATATACAGTATCTGCAGTAACAAAGCATTTATAGACATGTAAATATCAATAGACTGGCATTAAAATATGGCCCTTGACTTAATTGTTTTTTCATAGTTTGCGTTAAGACAATCAAAAGAAAAGTGCAATAAATTCAAGCTCTGCCACTTGACAAGGTGGACAGGGTAAACAGTGGCTGCATCTCAATACTCTTATGTGGCGTCCTCTCCTTGTCTCCTTACTTTCATCTGCATTGTTCTAAAGGTACTGGACAGGTGAGCGCAAATGCCTGGTAGGCATCCATATGTTGCCTTCATCTATATAATGCTTTAAATCAGTGCAGATGAAGGGAAATAGATGAGGGAGGAGACGAAGACATCCTAGACCAGGGGTTCTCAAACCTTTTCAGCTCGAGACCCAAATGAGAAATTGACCATCCTCTAGTGACCCAAATCATCCTCCAAAGACCCACATGAAGAAGAAATAGTGTGTGATTACTAGGGCTGTCAGAGTTAATCCGTTACGTTGGGCCAGAGCAAGAACACGTGGGTATTAGCGGCATGTAGAAAATTCGTCACTGGCTTTGATACCCTGATTGGTTAGAGACGAACCAATTTCTGATGACTTTATTTTGTACAACACCCCTCATTTTGACGTCACTACAAACGACTTCAACGATGGCAGTCTGACTGACGTATGTAGCGAACATAGAGCAGCGGAATAATTCAGTTTGAGTCGTCAGGCAACCAAAATACATCATCTATACTGCTAAAAACAACAATGCGATGTCAAAACAAGTTGACATTGAGGTTAAAGAGTGTGCTTTATCAATTTAATGGATTTTGCTTACCATTACTTTGGACAAAATCAAGTTGTCAATATTCTTGTAATGCTTTTTGTATTAAAAGCAATGGTAAATTACAGCTAAATTTGAGATCATTCAGAATTTGCGATTTATCGCAATTAATCACACCAAATTCTGCCATGAACTCGATGAAATGTTTTCGTTTGACAGCCCGAGTGATTATAGATGCAGATCATAACTAGCGACCTACCTCTCACATGCCCAGGGCCCACTTTGGGTTACGACACACAGTTTAAGAAACCCTGCTCTAGACTATCGAGATGCAGCCCTAGAGTCTGTTCGAATTCACAGTCCCAAGGCATCAGGCCATGAGCTTCCTGTAATGACTGCCCACAGTGCTCTGAATGCTCTCCAGCCTGCTGGTCCTGGTACTGCCTGTCTGAGAGCTTAGCTCTGCTCCTGGCCCAGCCTGTCTGCAGCCCAGCAGAGCTGCCACCTGTCTCTGGCACTGGGACGAACCAAAGTAGTAGATGAGGGGGTCCAGGCAGCAGCTAATGCTGCCCACACACATGGAGAGCAGGTAGGCCTGGTAGGAGCTGTCGCTGCGTCCGTGGGCCAGCTTGAGGTAGTGCACCAGGAGGATGACGTTGGTGGGGGTGAAGCAGGCCACAAACACCACCAGCACTGTCACCGCCATCACCACTGCACGAGACTTCCTGGAGCGGTTCTCCACATTGGCTGCGGCCAGGGCCTGCACAATACGGACGTAGCACACAGCGGTGAACACCAGAGGGATGAAGAAGAAGATGGAGGAGTAAATGGGGAAGAAGTAGAGGTAGTAGGCACGGAGCTTGCCTACATCCTGCACGTCGTGGCAGGTGGTGATGCCCACATCTGGGAGGTGGATGGTCTGTCTGGAGAGCAGGAGGGGGGTCACTCCTCCCAAGGCCAACAGCCACATGGCACCACAGACCACGGCGGCCGTCTGTGGACTACGCCACGTCAGGGAGTCCATGGGGTAGACCACCGCCAGGAAGCGGTCGATGCTGATGCACATCATGAGCAGGACAGAGCAGTACATGTTGCAGTAGAAGGCTGCCGTCACCAGGCGACACATGAAGGGGCCATAAACCCAGTTGTTGCCGTGGAAATGGTATGAGATCCTGAAGGGGAGCAGCAGGGCGAAGAGGAGGTCGGCACTGGCCAGGTTCAGCATGTAGATCACTGCCGGCTTCCTCGGACGGATACGACGCACAAACATCACCACGGCAATCAGGTTGAGGGGGACGCTGATAATGAAGACCAGGGTGTAGACTGTGGGGACGAAGGCCGTTGCTAGGCGACCCTGGAGGAAGCTGCGGGCCTCCTCAGAGATGACGATTTTGGTGGAGCGATGAGGGCCGTGATGGCCATGCTCCTGCTTCTTCACTGGCTCCTGGGCCATCCCTGAGCCACTGCCCTCCTGTACATCCAGCCCTATGTAGTCGATGGGCTCATCAGTCACCGACAGGAAGATCCCGGCAAACGTCCTCAGGTTGAGTCTGGAGTCTGAGAGAGACAGACAACAGGAGCTGAGTAACAAATAACAGTATGTGCTCTTCATTCTAAAGTGCCTAATGAACGGTGAGATGAGATATAGCATAACCGCAAGGTGTGTGCACACCTCACTGTAAACATGTAAATTGGCGGTGCTATTGCGAACATGTCACAGCAAAGACAATCGAGTGTAAGTATAGTCTACTCTGCATGCTGTCCTACCAGGGTCGAGGATAATTAACATACTGTACACAAAAGGTTTGTCATAATTCATTTTCACATCTTTCCATGCGCCCTTTCTGCATGAAAAAAACGGCATTGGAAAACCCCTGGATATAGCCTACAAGTGGCAGTTTGAGTCAGGGGGTAAATATGTTGAATATACTAACACATTTTTCTAAATTGTGCACTAAGTTTGAAAGAGCTTTTCATGTTGAGCTATACGTACGTGTTCATCGCAATTATCTTCAAATCCCGTAAAGTTTCCATCTTCATTGTCATGAACATTTTTATGGAGGTTAAAAATAAATGATCGACATTGAAACTACTGTTTTTGTTAATATTTTTCAACATTTTTTAACCTCGACAAAGAGCAATGCAATTGGGCACATTTCAAACCCCAAAGTGTTTCGTAAAACTGCTAAAGAGCAGAAGGGTCAATATCTCCTCATAATGTAAAACAAATAATAATTTCAATGTTTAACTGATCTATGAAAATAAAGAAAAAGAAAAAACAAAGGAATATTACTTACCATTGTGTGGCACATATGCTGAAGTTTGGAGAGCAAAAAGGGCCAACGTCGCAACAATCCAATAAACCATGGCTGTAAATTCACTATTATCCTAAATTGATTTAGCAGGCAAAAGTTAAATTAAATTTAAGACAAAAATATCTTAAAACTATTTTTTTTTTTGTGAGGGAAACTGCCGTAAGCCTTCGAACAGTCCGAGCGTAGCACCAAAAGACACTGGTTTTGAAAAGGCTGACTCCATCAAAAAAAGGGGTTGTAAAAACCTCGCCTACTCTCGAGTGATTAATTAATACAGACAGGAATTAAAACGTGTCTATTCAGTCACGTATACAACCATCTTGGACCAGGGCATATTTTTTAATCTTGGGGTGATACTTATACAAGGAATAATGCTCCATTCTTTCTTTGATCAATATCCCTTTAAACATCAACATTTCATATAGGTCTGAGTCTATTCGTCTTTAAAACAAAGACCAAGAAAATAATATATATATATTTTTATTTTTATTAAACTTATTAAAACATTAAAATTCTTTAATTGTATACTGGACGGTACATTGTGTAAAAGCAGTGAAACTCTAGAAATACATGTTCATTAATAGACTTTAAAAGATGCACAGCTTCCCAATGTACTGTATGTGGATTAAAATGACACTGATTATTAACCACTTCCAGACAATCCATGCTGGCTACTGTATATAGCTGGACAGGAATTGTACTGTCTAAACTCCCATTCTGACTATTAGGCAGTAGTGCATTGTACACATCTTGTTGCAAACATACTTTATTTTTCAGTGACAATAACAATGTTGTCTTTATAGAACTTCTACATATAAAATGTAGATTTCATTACAATATACTTAAAAAAATATATATTCCATGTACAATCTCCCAGTGGAAAACTGAACATAAACAAAATCATGAAACAACAAATATAACATGACAATACAAGATCAATCAAATCGGCATCACATAAAACCAACAACCCTTTGTGTGTGTTTGTTGCTCACCAGCCCGAGGATGTGTGTATGTGAGCCTGAGGATAGACATGCAATAAATCGATACCAAATCATATTCAGTCAGACATACATAACACGTTACGGACCATTCAAACTTCCTATCCCAATGGCTCCTTTAACAAACATTGCTTTGTCAGAAGGCATACAATCCTTTCACACCCATGTCCTCCTCCCTATCTTTACCCCTCCTCTATATTTGGTTTATTTTCCATAGAACTTCTTGTTGAGGAGGAAGATGAGCAGGTTGACGTTGACTTTGGCCTTGTCAAACATCTTCATCACTGCCACTCCGTCGTACTGAAGTTGGAGCAGGTCCTAGACAGGGACAGAAACAGAGACAGTCAGCCAGGGACCGAGATAGCCAGTCAGACAGGGACCGAGATAGCCAGTCAGACAGGGACCGAGATAGCCAGTCAGACAGGGACCGAGATAGCCAGTCAGACAGGGACCGAGATAGCCAGTCAGACAGGGACCGAGATAGCCAGTCAGACTGGGACCGAGATAGACAGTCAGACAGGGACCGAGATAGCCAGTCAGACAGGGACCGAGATAGCCAGTCAGACAGGGACCGAGATAGCCAGTCAGACAGGGACCGAGATAGCCAGTCAGACAGGGACCGAGATAGCCAGTCAGACAGGGACCGAGATAGCCAGTCAGACAGGGACCGAGATAGCCAGTCAGACTGGGACCGAGATAGCCAGTCAGACAGGGACCGAGATAGCCAGTCAGACAGGGACCGAGATAGCCAGTCAGACAGGGACCGAGATAGCCAGTCAGACAGGGACCGAGATAGCCAGTCAGACAGGGACCGAGATAGCCAGTCAGACAGGGACCGAGATAGCCAGTCAGACAGGGACCGAGATAGCCAGTCAGACAGGGACCGAGATAGCCAGTCAGACAGGGACCGAGATAGCCAGTCAGACTGGGACCGAGATAGCCAGTCAGACAGGGACCGAGATAGACAGTCAGACAGGGACCGAGATAGACAGTCAGACAGGGACAACAGACAGTCAACTATCATACTGCAGACAGGGACAGAGACAGACGGTCAGTGACAAATATGAGTCATCGTAATTCCGGGGAAAAGCATTACCTGAAAATGGAGTTGGACCTTTTCCATCTCAACTCCCATAAACTTGGCCTTCACCGCAAAGTCTCCAACTTCCTCACTGGGCGAGATGTCAAACATTACATTTTTGAACCTGAGAGAAAATACAAAAACATGGGATTGAAATAATGAGTCAAAATGAAAATACAGGATACAGAGACTGGATAATAACCAACTCTAGTCCTGCTATTGTCCGCAGGTCACGTCGTCAGACAGGCCTGTTTTGGAATAACATTTAAATGTTGTGTGAGAAATAGTATGACCAGAAATAGAATGCTTTGAAATCCTTTTTTTTGTGTACTTATTTTCTGAAATGCATTGATGATATTGGGCCAAAGTGTAGTGTTTTTAAATGGCTCTAAAGAGGACGTAGCTCTGTCTTCTAGATACTAGCTCTCCGTTTCCTCTCTGACCTAGCCTGGAACTCCCACAGAGTGCAGTGAGGAGCCACAGGAGCTGACTTTGGCTCTCAGCGCCACTCTAGCTGGAACAGCCTGGCCAAAACAGGAAAGACGGGAGCAAGTATTCAGAGAGATGGAGGGAGAGGGGAAAGAGAGAGGGACAAAGAGTGAAGGAGAGAGTGGGGATAGCACAAAAAAGACAGAGAGAGCAAGAGAGAGCGAGAGATAGAACACGGTGGGTGTCTGTATGGACAATGCCCCTTAATGAGGTTTTTCCTTCCTCCCCGTCTCACACAGAGCTTACTCAGCTCACTCATCACATCAAAGACCTGGCCTTGGCCCCGTCCCAATACTTTACCAATGCATCCTTTTGTCCTCCCTTCCTTTGGAATAATCACTGATCTGATTTGTAAAAGCTATGACAGACTCATTAATTTCTGAAAGTATTGGAGCAGAGCCCCTTGTCAAATATGGATAACCTACTTCTACCACAATACCGAGACCTGGTATGGTACAAACTCACTCAGAATTCAATACCATGTTCACATTAGTTCAACCACACTACCCCTTAAATCACAAAATCCTGTCTGTTCGTTGTAAAACCTTTTATGTTGCAAAACGTTTTCAATTCTAAAACATTTTGCAATGGCTTGAAACGGTTTGTACAAATGAACACGACTACAGCGTCGGGAAGCTGATGTCCATGCACAATGCTAAGCTAACTAGGACCAGCTGTCCTCCACTCTGCTTCACTCACTGGTTGGTTTGCAGCCCCTCTATCTCCAGGATCACTCCCTTCTCATGCAGCCGGGCCGCCGTGTACTTCAGAGACTGATGCTTCCACTTCTTACTGCCCTTCTCCTCCACCTTCCTGTCCAACTTGATGGACCGCCGCGCGTTCCTGTGGGGACACACACCAGATAGGTCACACACACGCATGGAAGTCACTCACGCACACATCAAGTTTTGAATGGGACCATGGGCTCTGATCATGACAAGAGCAATGACAATGTAATTCAAAACTAGCCCATATGGCCCCATTCCAAACCAATTCCTCCTCTGTGACCCTAGATCCTTGTTGACTTGCTAGGCCCTGTACAGTGTATGTTTTTAGGTTAACTAAGACTTATGGTTAGTGCCGAGGGGTCCGTTTGTAGGGGACACTCACTTCCTGTTGAGGTTGTCAAGGCAGGTCCTGATGTAAGTGTCATAGTAGTTGGTCTGGTCCTGATAGAAGGCTGTCTTTGAGTTGAGCGCACTCAGTGTCTGCTGGAGCTTCACTAGCTCCGCCTTCCTCCTCTGTCTGTAACGCCTCTGGTAACGAATGTCCTGTCAATCACACACAAAAGGGACGTGATTGGTTAGATGGGTTTTCTGCAACAAACTCTGAAGGCCATCAGTGTGTGTGTGCGCGTGTATGTGTTTGCGCTTGTTTGTGTTCGTGTACCTTGGAGATGTCGTTGATGAGATCCTGGTACTTGTTGCCAGTGGTGACGAGGCCAGCCTGCTCCAGGGTTCGGAGATTGCGGAGGATCTTCCTCTTCTTCTGCTCTAGAGGCAGCTGTCTGTCCTCCAGCACTGCCTGGCTGCTCTTCAGCCCCTCTGGGGCTTGGGCGTCCTGCACTGCACGCAGCTCCACCACCTTAGCATGCTCACGCTCCTGGACCACAGCACAAGTAGGAAGAGAGACAGACACAAAGACAGACAGGAAAATTAGCATGACTGCTCTTTTCCACTCCTGCATGGCACAAAGGGCATAGCATGGAAATCAAACCACTTTAATAGAAAAGTATCTGAGGTGTGGGGTGCTGGGCTGGTTTAGGGGTCATGATTATGCCGTCACCTGGAGGCCAGAGGCTGGGGTCTCCAGGGTCTCTGGGAGAGTGTCTCCTGGCTGGATCCTGATCACATCCATTATCAGCTTCTTAGTTCTGACAGAGACAGACAGAGAGAAAGAGAAAACATCACCTAGGTTGCATCGCAAATGTGCATCACATCCACTATTCTCTATGTAGTGCAATACTTTTGACAACAGCCCCAGGCCATGATCAAAAGTAGTGCACACTATATAAGGAATAGGATGCGGTTTGGGACGCACTATGTATGAAACCTTATCATACACAGATAATATACTGTACAGGCCAGGGCACTGAGTAGGTTTCAATATTTTACCGGTATTTTACAAATGCTCCATCCCGAGAATAAGCCACTTTTCTCACGGGTAACCTGGTATTTCCCGCCAAAACCGGAAGTGTCATTCAAAAGCATTATAAATAGGTCTATAGAGGCCCATAGATGTACATTACATGACCAAAAGTATGCTTGTCGAATATCTCATTCCAAAATCACTGCCATTAATATGGAGTTGGTCCCCCCGTTGCTGCTATAACAGCCTCCACTTTTCAGGGAAGGCTTTCCACTAGACGTTGGAACATTGGAAGCAAGTCCCCGCGGCATTCAGCCACAAGAGCATTAGTGAGGTCGGGCACTAATGTGGAGGCTTTAGGCCTGGCTCGCAATCGGCGTTCTAATTCATCCCAAAGGTGTTCGATGGGGTTGAAGTCAAGGCTCTGTACAGGCCAGTCAAAAGTTCTTCCACACCGATCTCGACAAACCATTTCTGTATGGACCTCGCTTTGTGCATGGGGGAATTGCAATTGCAAACAAGAAAGGGCCTTGCCTAAAGTGTTGCCACAAAGTTGGAAGCACAGAATCCTCTAGAATGTCATTGTATGCTGTAGCATTAAGATTTCCCTTCACTGGAACTAAGGGGCCTAGCCCGAACAATGAAAAACAGCCCCAGACTATTATTCCTCCTCTACCAAGCTTTACAGTTGGCACTATGCAGTCGGACAGGTAGCGTTCTCCTGGCATCTGCCAAACCGAGAGTTGTCTGTCGGTCTGCCAGATCAGGCGTGATTCATCCCTCCAGAGAACGTGTTTCCACTGCTCCAGAGTCTAATGGCAGCGAGCTTTACACCGCGCCAGCCGACGCTTGGCATTGCACATGGTGATCTTAGGCTTGTGTGCAGCTGCTCAGCCATGGAAACACATTTCATGAAGCTCCCAACAAACAGTTATTTTGCTGACGTTGCTTCCAGAGGTCATGTGGAACTCAGAGTGTTGCAACCGAGGACAGACGATTTTTACGCGCTTCGAGCTTCAGCACTTGGCGGTCCCGTTCTGTGAGCTTGTCTGTCTTACCACTTTGTGGCTGAGCTGTTGTGCTCCTAGACGTTTCCACTTCACAATAACAGCACTTACAGTTGACCGGGGCAGCTCTAGCAGGGCAGAAATTTGGCAAACTTATTTGTTGGAAAGGTGGCATCCTATGACGGTGCCACGTTGAAAGTCATGGAGCTCTTCAGTAAGGCCATTCTACTGCGAATGGTTGTCGATGGAGATTGCATGGCTGTGTGCTCGATTTTATACACCTGTCTGCAACGTGTGTGGCTGAAATAGCCAGATCCACTAATTTGAAAGGGTGTCCATATAAACTCAGCAAAAACAGAAATGTCCCTTTTTCAGGACCCTGTCTTTCAAAAATAATTCGTAGAAATCCAAATAACTCCACAGATCTTCATTGTAAAGGGTTTAAACACTGTTTCCCATGCTTGTTCAATGAACAATAAACAATTAATGAACATGCACCTGTGGAACGGAAGTTAAAACCTGATATGGATAGGGGGCAGTATTTTCACGGCCGGATGAAAAAACGTACCCGATTTAAACTGGTTACTACTCTTGCCCAGAAACGAGAATATGCATATTATTATATTGGATAGAAAACACTCTGAAGTTTCTAAAACTGTTTGAATGGTGTCTGTGAGTATAACAGAACTCATATGGCAGGCAAAAACCTGAGAAAAAGTCAACCAGGAGGTGTAGTATCTGAAAATTGTAGTTCTTCTTTCTAGTCCCTTTCGAAACTACAGTATCTGTGCTGTTACGTTGCACTTTCTAGGGCTTCCATTGGCTGTCTAAAGCCTCCAGAAAGTGGATTGAGCCTTCTCCTGTCTCTGGGCAGAGTATAGGAGCTCAGTTTCTGAGTGGTCTGCCTGAGGATAAAGGGATTGGATATGCGCGTTCCCGCGAGCACGCTGTTTTTTCTCTTTCTCCTTGAATGAATACACTATTGTCCGGTTGGAATATTATCGCAATTTTACGTTAAAAATACCATAAAAATTTATTTTAAACAGCGTTTGACATGCTAAGTACGGTAATGGAACATTTTGACTTTTTGTGTCTCGAATTGCGCTCGCGCGTTACCCTTTGGATAGTGACCTGAGCGCACGAACAAAACGGCGGACATAAAACTATGGATTATTTCGAACAAAAACAACATTTCTTGTGGAAGTAGCAGTCCTGGGAGTGCATTCTGACGAAGATCAGCAAAGGTAATACAATATTTCTAATACTAATTCTGAGTTTAGGTTGCCCCGAACTTGGCGGGTAGCTCGCCGTGATGGCGAGCTATGTACTCAGAATATTGAAAAATGTGCTTTCGCCGAAAAGCTATTTTAAAATCAGACACAGCGGTTGCATAAAGGAGTTCTGTATCTATAATTCTTAAAAATAATTGTTATGTATTTTGTCAACGTTTATGATGAGTATTTTTGTAAATTCACCGGGAGTTTTTGGTGGGAATACATTTTCTGAACATCACGCGCCAATGTAAAAAGCTGTTTTTGGATATAAATATGAACTTGATTGAACAAAACATACATGTATTGTATAACATAATGTCCTAGGAGTGTCATCTGAAGAAGATCATCAAAGGTTAGTGCTTCATTTAGCTGTGTTTTGGGTTTTATTGACATATATGGTTGCTTGGAAAATGGCTATGTGGTTATTTTGGTCTATGTACTCTCCTAACATAATCTAATGTTTTGCTTTCGCTGTAAAGTCTTTTTGAAATCGGACAATGTGGTTGGATTAAGGAGAAGTGTATCTTTAAAATGGTGTAAAATAGTCGTATGTTTGAAAAATTTAAATGATTGGATTTGAGGTTTTTGTATTTCGCGCCACGCTGTTCCATTGGATATTGGCTAGCGGAATGTCTGTCCTCAACAAGTTTTAAGACACTAACAGCTTACAGACGGTAGGCAATTAAGGTCACAGTTATGAAAACTTAGGAGACTAAAGAGGCCTTTCTACTGACTCTGAAAAACACCAAAAGAAAGATGCCCTGGGTCCCTGCTCATCTGCGTGAACGTGCCTTAGGCATGCTGCAAGGAGGCATGAGGACTGCAGGTGTGACCAGGGCAATAAATTGCAGTGCCCGGATCTCAATCCCATTGAGCACGTCTGGGACCTGTTGGATCAGAGGGTGAGGGCTAGGGCCATTCCCCCCAGAAATGTGCGGGAACTTGCAGGTGCCTTGGTGGAAGAGTGGGGTAACATCTCACAGCAAGAACTGGCAAATCTGGTGCAGTCCATGAGGAAGAGATGCACTGCAGTACTTAACTTCTCTAGGGTAGGGGGCAGTATTTTGACATCCGGATGAAAGGCGTGCCCAAATTAAACTGCCTGCTACTCAGGCTCAGAAGGTAGGATATGCATATTATTAGTAGATTTGGATAGAAAACACTCTGAAGTTTCTAAAACTGTTTGAATGATGTCTGAGTATAACAGAACTCATATGGCAGGCAGAAACCTGAGAAAAATCCAACCAGGAAGTGGGAAATCTGAGGGTTGTAGTTTTTTCAAGTGATTGCCTATTGCCTATACAGTGACTTAGGGTTCATTTTGCACTTCCTAAGGCTTCCACTAGATGTCAACAGTCTTTAGAACGTTGTTTCATGCTTCTACTGTGAATATTGAGCGAACGAGAGGGCCTGGAGTCAGATGACTGAGAGAATGGCATGAGCTCAGAGGCGGGCATGAGCTCAGAGGCGCGCACTCACGTGAGTGTGAGCTGTGTTTCTTTTCTTTTCTGAAGACATTGGAATTGTCCGGTTGGAATATTACTGAAGATTTATGTTGAAAACATGCTAAAGATTGATGCTATACATCGTTTGACATATTTCTACGAACGTAAATAGGACTTTTGACTTTTCGTCGTGACATTTTTGCGTGCTTCCTGCACTTGGAGTAGTGGACTGAACGCTCAAACAAAAAGGAGGTATTTGGACATAAATGATGGACTTTATCGAACAAAACAAAACATTTATTGTGGACCTGAGATTCCTGGGAGTGCATTCTGATGAAGATCATCAAAGGTAAGTGAATATTTATAATATTATTTCTGAGTTTTATTGACTCCACAAAATGGCGGGTTTGGTTTCGTGTCTGAACGCTGTACTCAGATTATTGCAAAGTGTTCTTTCGCTGTAAAGTTTTTTTGAAATCTGACACAGCGGTTGCATTAAGGAGAGGTGTATCTATAATTCTTTGAATTACAGTTTAATATTTTATCAATGTTTATGATGAGTATTTCTGTAAATTGATGTGCTCATTCACCGGAAGTTTTGGGAGGCAAAACATTTCTGAACATTACACGCCAATGTAAAATGGGGTTTTTGGATATAAATATGAACTTTATCGAGCAAAACATACATGTATTGTGTAACATGAAGTCCTATGAGTGCCATCTGATGAAGATCGTGAAAGGTTAGTGATTCATTTTAGCTGTATTTCTGTTTTTTGTGACGCCTGTCCTTGCTTGGAAAATGGCTGTGTGGTTTTTCTTGTCAAGGTGATGTGCTAACATAATCTAATGCTATGCTTTCGCCGTAAAGCCTTTTTGAAATCGGACAATGTGGTTGGATTAAGGAGTAGTCCATCTTTAAAATGGGTTATAATAGTTGTATGTTTGAGAAATTTGAATTATGAGATTTTTGCTGTTTTGAATTTGGCGCCCTGCTATTTCACTGGCTGTTGAATAGTGTGTCCCGCAGGTGGGACGGCCACGTCCCACATACCCAAGAGAGGTTAATGCAGCTGGTGGCCACACCAGATACTGACTGTTACTTTTTGACTCCCCCCTTTGTTCAGGGACACATTATTCAATTTCTGTTAGTCACATGTCTGTGGAACTTGTTTATGTCTAAGTTGTTGAATCTTGTTATGTTCATACAAATATTTACACATGTTAAGTTTGCTGAAAATAAACGCAGTTGACAGTGAGAGGACTTTTCTTTTTTGCGGAGTTTACTTTTGTGTATATATATATGTGTGTAGCTAGCTAAATACTCTCCTGGGTAAATATATATATGTGTAGCTAGCTAAATACTCTCCTGGGTAAATAAATTAAACTAGCTCCAGCAGGCTAATCTTTGAGTGTGAACAGTATTACCGTATTGTATTATATGACTGGAATTACACACATCGTTCAAACCATGATAAAGCAGGGAGAGAACATGCAATTCTGGTGCAGCACAAGTTACAAGTATAGGCTAGCGAATCTGAATATAATATGGCCTATTTGTATAATTAGTAGGCTGACTCATATTACACCTTTCATAATATTTCCCTTATTGTTATTAGCCTACCTCCTCTTTCTCTATTGTTGCTTCATTCCTTCCTCACTTTCAACAGCCCGGTTGGAGTTTGCCAAAAGGCACCTAAAGACTCTCAGACAATGAGAAACAAGATTCTCTGGTCTGATGAAACCAAGATTGAACTCTTTGGCCTGAATGCCAAGCGTCACGTCTGGAGGAAACCTGGCACCATCCCTACGGTGAAGCATGGTGGTGGCAGCATCATGCTGTGAGAATCTTTTCTAAGTGGCAGTTACTGGCAGACTAGTCAGGATCGAGGGAAAGATGAACGGAGCAAAGTACAGAGAGATCCTTGATGAAAACCTGCTCCAGAGCGCTCAGGACCTTAGACTGGGGCAAGGTTCACCTTCCAACAGGACAACGACCCTAAGCACACAGCCAAGACAACACAGGAGTGGCTTCGGGACAAGTCTCTGAATGTTCTTTTGTGGCCCTGCCAGAGCCCGGACTTGAACATCTCTGGAGAGACCTGAAAATAGCTGTGCAGCGACTCTCCCCATCCAACCTGACAGAGTTTGAGAGGGTCTGCAGAGAAGAATAGGAGAAACTCCAAATACAGGTGTACCAAGCTTGTAGCGTCATACCCAAGAAGACTCAAGGCTGTAATCGCTGCCAAAGGTGCTTCAACAAAGTACTGATTAAAGGGTCTGAATACTTATGTAAATGTGATATTTCACAATTTTATTTTTAATACATTTGCAAAAATTTCTAAAAACCTGTTTTTGCTTTGTCATTATGGGGTATTGTGTGTAGATTGGTGAGGGAAAAAACTATTGAATCCATTGTAGAATAAGGCTATAATAGAATGTGGAAAAAGTCAACTGTTCTGAATACTTTCAGAATGCAATGCACTGTATAGGGCTATAGTCGATCTAGAACAGGATAATCTATTTTGGATAGATAAGCGTTGATGATTCATCATGTAGAGGCCGTAGAGAAGCCACATTTATACATTGCATATAATTTAACAGTTCCATATCACGTCATGCTGTTCATATAAATAACTTATCGGTTTCTCGCAGTTATTCATCCGGGGAAAATGGAGTGGTTTTGGGCGATAAATCCCCGAAAATCTCGGTAACCAGGTTCCCGCCCTTCAACCCTAGCACTGACTGGGTGATTGTGTACAATATGTGGGATTAATGTAATTTTAACAAAACAGTGTAGCTGAAACATTGGCCTCATACTGGCTAGCTGTTACAGTACGTGACTGCTGTTTTTCAAAGGCTTGTTGATTTGGTTTGAAAATAATTGGCAGTGTGTTGAGCTCTGGCTTCTCTAGGTTCTGGGGGAGAGGAAACATTTAGCTGTGTTAACACACAAACGCGTCACTGTCCCATTGTCCCATTCACTGACCCTGCAGTAGGACATGACGCCACTCAGTCACACTTCCCATTTCCTGCCCCAGTGCATGCTGGCTCGACACTGGCCAGGACCACAGTGACACAGAGACTGAGACACAACAGAGCCCTAACATGGCTTCTCACCTCAACTACTGTAGGTCAGATGAACAGAGCTGCCATGTATAGTATCATAGGTAGAGCCAGGAGTTTTGCTTGACCACATGATCAGTTGTGACTGGCTGGATTGGTGTTCATGTCACAGGAAACATGATGAGCACAGTCACATCAGCAGAACAGAAACCATCTTTTAAACACACAGCCTTTTCCTCAAAGAAGCATAATACATTATCTAAAATGAGCAGGTCCATGAGCAAGATAACCCTGGCCACTAAACCTCTTCCTGGCAGGATAGGAAGTGATAGTGGAGCAGGAAAGAGCACATAGAGCTGTCACTGAGCGATAGCCACTGTGGTTATTTATGTATGTACCTACTAGAACATCTATAGAACAGTTTGTGGTCATACCACACCCTAGGTGCTGGGTTAATGAAACTTGAAAAGCACAGAAAGGCCGGCACACTGAATATGCTCATACTTACCACCTTTATTGACAACGTTTCGATCCACAAGGATCTTTGTCAGGTCACGACGCTGTCAATAAAAGTGGTAATTGGGAGCATATTCAGTGTGCCAGCTTTTCTGTTATTTTCAAACCTACTGGAACGTCAAACACATTTAAACTGTTTCTTCTGGCTTCTTTGGCTCGCTCAGTACAAAACCTCTCACTGTGCAGTCCTCCCATGTGTGTGTTTAACTTTATGGGGATTTTAATGGGCTTCCATAATGAAGAGTAAATAATGAGTAGATTGTTCATAGCAATATGTCTCAAATGGAACCCTATTTCCTATGTTTTAGTGAAATAGGGTGCCATTTGGGACGAATCCAGTGTCTTACTTCATCATCAGGCCTTTCGTGTCCTTGTCATCGCCCTCCAGCAGCTCAAACTTGTTAGTGAGGCTGAGGGAGATCTGAGTCTTTGCCAGCTGACTCAGGGTGCTCTCCTTGTTGGGGTTGTTAGGATCCACCACCCCTTCACCTGAAAAACAGAGAAATAAGTTTAGCTATCCCTGCAGGCTGGTTCCTGGTATGAGAGCTAATGTGTACTTTTGTCAGTCCCAGTGGAGAACCAAAAACCAAAAGAATAGTTAAACAAATCAAAATATATTTTAGATTTTTCAAAGTAGCCACCTTTTGCCTTGACAGCTTTGCACACTTTTGCATTCTCTCAACCAGCTTCACCTGGAATGCTTTTCCAACAGTCTTGAAGGAGTTCCAACATATACCGAGCGCTTGTTGGCTGCTTTTCCTTCTCTCTATGGTCCAACTCATCCCAAACCATCTCAATTGGGTTGAGGTCGGGTCATCTGATGGAGCACTCCATCACTCTCCTTCTTGGTCGAATAGCCCTTACATAGCTTGAAAGTGTGTTAGGTCATTGTTCTGTTGAAAAACTAATGATAGTCCCACTAAGCGCAAACCAGATGGGATGGCGTATCGCTGCAGAATGCTGTGGTAGCCATGCTGGTTAAGTGCGCAGAGAATTCTAAATAAAATCACTGACAGTGTCACCAGCAAAGCACCCCCACACCAGCACACCTCCTCTTCCATGTTTCACGGTGGGAACTACACATGCGGAGATAATCCGTTCATCTACTCTGCATCTCAAAGACATGACGGTTGGAACGAAAAATCTCAAATTTGGACTCATCAGACCAAAGGACAGATTTCCACCGGTCTAATGTCCATTGCTTGTGTTTCTTGGCCCAAGCAAGTCTTTTCTTCTTATTGGTGTCCTTTAGTAGTGGTTTGTTTGCAGCAATGCGACCATGAAGGCCTGATTCACGCAGTCTTCTCTGAACAGTTGATGTTGTGATGTGTCTGTTAGTTGGACTTTGAAGCATTTATTTGGGCAGCATTTTCTGAGGCTGGTAACTCTAATGAACTTATCCTCTGCACCAGAGGTAACTCTGGGTTTTCCTTTCCTGTGGCGGTCCTCATGAGAGCCAGTTTCATCATAGCGCTTGATGGTTTTTGCGACTGCACTTGAAGAAACATTAAAAGTTCTTGACATTTTCCGAATTGAGTGACCTTCATGTCTTAAAGTAATGATAGTCCCATAGGGCGGCGCACAATTGGCTCAGCGTCGTCCAGGTTAGCAGAAGGTTTGGCCGGGGTAGGCCGTCATTGTAAAATAAGAATTTGTTCTTAACTGATTTGCCTAGTTAAATAAAAGTTAAATAAATAAAAATAGACTGTCGTTTGTCTTTGCTTATAGCTGTTCTTGCCATAATATGGACTTAGTCTTTTACCAAATTGGGCTATCTTCTGTATACCACCCCTTGTCACAACACAACTGAATAGTTCAAGAGCATTAAGAAGGAAAGAAATTTCACAAATTCACTTTTAACAAGGACACCAACCTCTTGAGGATACAATCCCAATAACGGGATTGGTTGGACAACAACCAGTGAGATAGCACGGCGCGATATTCAAAACAAAATAATCTCAAAATTAAAATTCAAGTATTATACGGCATTTTAAAGATACTCTACTCGTTAATCCAATCACATTGTCCGATTTCAAAAAGGCTTTACGGTGAAAGCAAAACATTAGATTATTTTAGCAAAGCACCTCAGCAAAAAAAAAAAAAAAAAATTTTCCAAGCACGATAGCCATCACAAAACCAGATATACAGCTAAAATTAAGCACTAACCTTTGACAATCTTCATCAGATGACACTCCTAGGACATCATGTTAGACAATACATGCATTTTTTGTTCGATCAAGTTTATATTTATATCCAAAAACCCATTGGCGCGTGACGTTCAGAAAATGTTTTCTCCACATAACTTCCAGTGAATAGGCACATTTAATTTACGGAAGAACTCATAAACGTTGAAAAAATGTATAACAATTATTTAAAGAATTAGAGATAATCTACTCCTTTATGCAACCACTTTGTCAGATTTCAAAATAACGTTACGGAAAAAGCACATTGTTCAATATTCTGAGTACAGAACTTAGCCTTCAATGCTAAGCTATACAGTTAGCCTACAACCACGGCGTCGACAAATCTCTAACAATATGTTCGAAATATTTACTTACCTTTGCTGATCTTCGGCGGAATGCACTCGGATGGGCACCCACTTCCACAAGAAATGTTCATTTGTTCTGCAAAGTCCATCATTTATGTCCAAATACGTCCGTTTTGTTGACCCATCCAGAACACTTTACAATGCCATGTGGTGTGGATGCAAATCCATAGACGAAATGTTCAAAGTTCCATTACCGTTTGTAGAAACACGTCAAACTATGTTTACAATCAATCCTTTAGGGTATTTTTTTACGTAAAATTGCAATAATTTTACAACCGGCAATAGCTATTCATCCCAGAAGAAAAATATAAAAATGATGACGTCACGCATCATAAGACACCTCTCCTCAGACTGGCCAATGATTGACTGAGCCAAAATGATCTGCCCCGGTAACAGCTGACGGTTGAAACCAGTTCCTAAAGATTGTTGACAGCCAATGGAAGAGTTAGGAGGTGTAACGTTAATCCTATGTCACTGTAGTTTTTCAAGGGATTCAAAACAAAAACTACATTTCTAAATTCTCCCACTTCCTGATTCATATTTTTCTCAGGTTTTTTGCCTGCCATATGAGTTCTGTTATACTCACAGACACCATTCAAACAGTTTTAGAAACGTCAGAGTGTTTTCTATTCAAATCTACTAATAATATGCATATTCTATTTTCTGGGCCAGAGTAGTAACCTGTTTAAATTGGGTACGTTTTTCATCCGGCCGTGAAAATACTGCCCCCTAGCCCCTAGAGGTTAATTAAAATGCATTCCAGGTGACTATCTCATGAAGCTGGTTGTGAGAATGAGTGTGAGTGTGCAAAGCTGTCATCAAGGTAAAGGGTGGCTACTTTTAAGAATCTCAAATATAAAATATATTTGTATTTGTTTAACACTTTTTGGGGTACCACATGATTCCATATGCATTATTTCATAGCTTTGATGTCCTCACTAATATTCTACAATGTAGAAATGAAGAAAAACCCTGGAATGAGTAGATGTGTCCAAACTTTTGACTGGTACTGTATAACGTTGGGTGTCTGGGAGGCAGGGATGAAGGTGAACTGAGGGGTGTAGGAGGTATAGTGTGGGGGTGTAGGAAGCAGTGTGGGTGGTGAAAGAAGCAGGGCGAGGGGTGTAGGAAGCAGGGCGAGGAGTGTAGGAAGCAGGGCGAGGGGTGTAGGAAGCAGGGCGAGGGTGTAGGGGTGTCTGTGGTACCCAGCAGTGCCTCCACATCAGGCATGTCCCCGAGGTCCTGCAACAGCTCATGCAGCAGGTCGTTGTGGTCAGGGGAGATTGCTTCCAGGTGCTCCAACACTAGCTAGGACACACACAGAACACCACAAAGGTGGATTATGTCAGACACACACTCCTCCAAGACTAGGCCTCTCCAGCCCACACTGTATGTATGCTGTGTGTGATAACAGTTTGATGTTCGCCCTGTCTTTATAGACAGGGCGACACACACACACAGACACGCAGTAATAAACAAAGAATACTATTTACAGTAAAGTCTCAATACATGAACGAAATACATCCCCAAGGAGGATGAGATGAATGGAGGAAAGGACAGATAGATGATCCCCTCTTAGACCCCCTCCTAGCACAGCTCTGCAGTAATACCAAGCTCAGTCCTCTCTTCCTCCTTACGTGGAGATTGATAATGACAGGACGTTCATTGCCTTCCTATGGCAATGGACACAGCTGTGCTGGGGGGGGTCATCCATCCGTCCCTTCCTCCATTCATCTCATCCTCCTTGGGGATGTATTTCGTTCATGTATTGAGACTTTACTGTAAAATATAGTATTCTCTGTTTATTACTGTGTGTGTGTGTGTGTGTGTGTGTGTGTGTGTGTGTGTGTGTGTGTGTGTGTGTGTGTGTGTGTGTGTGTGTGTGTGTGTGTGTGCGTGTCAAAGTTGCAGTAAGGAAATCCTAAACTCTGTAACTGCAAGATAAAAGCTGAGCATGTCTGTCAGTGGGGTATAATGCACATCATGTCCATTGTTGTGCTTGTAAGCCATGTGGGTGAGGTGAGCAGAGAGTGAAACTAACGACGCCAAAAAGGATGTCAACATCTGAGACATTTGGCTATGAGAACCTCTGATGTCCTCCCTGTCACCATCACCCCTCTCATACCCAGGAGATGGAGAGGGACTAGAAGAGAGGGGGAAGGAAAAGGAGAGAGCGATGGGAAGAGGGAGACTAGAAGAGAGGGGGAAGGAAAAGGAGAGAGAGAGATGGAGAGGGAGAAGGAAAAGGAGAGAGCGATGGGAAGAGGGAGACTAGAAGTGAGGGGGAAGGAAAAGGAGAGAGAGAGATGGGAAGAGGGAGACTAGAAGAGAGGGGGAAGGAAAAGGAGAGAGCGATGGGAAGAGGGAGACTAGAAGAGAGGGGGTAGGAAAAGGAGAGAGAGAGATGGAGAGGGAGAAGGAAAAGGAGAGAGCGATGGGAAGAGGGAGACTAGAAGTGAGGGGGAAGGAAAAGGAGAGAGAGAGATGGGAAGAGGGAGACTAGAAGAGAGGGGGAAGGAAAAGGAGAGAGCAATGGGAAGAGGGAGACTAGAAGAGAGGGGGGAGGAAAAGGAGAGAGATGGGAAGAGGGAGACTAGAAGAGAGGGGGAAGGAAAAGGAGAGAGAGAGATGGAGAGGGAGACTAGGAGAGGGGGAAGGAATAGGAGAGAGTCCAAGGTCTTGTCCCAAATGGCACTTTATTCCCTATATAGGGCACTACTTTAACCAGGGCCCATAGCGCTCTGGCCAAATGTAGTGCACTATAAAGGGAATAGGGTGCCATTTGGGATGCACAGACAGTCTGGGCTTACCGAATGTGTGTTGATGATCTCATCTATAGAGATGTAGATGACAGGCTTGCACAGAGTCACCATGTCAGAGTACTCATCCACGTTAAACTTCTCCTCCGGCTCAGGGACGTCACACGCTGCCTGGAAAAACACCCTGAAAGACAGGATCAAAGCATTCTGTTGGTTTTTTACCTCACCAGGAAGATTACTGGACAAAAAGGGTAGTAGTAAAATCATTCACCATCTCTGATGAAACACTATTTATACAAAAGTATGTGGAATCGACTATTTTAGCCACACCCGTTGCTGACAGGTGTATAAAATCGCGCACACCGCCATGCAATCTCCACAGACTAACATTGGCAGTGGAAGAGCTCAGTGACTTTCAATGTGACACCATCATAGGATGCCACCTTTCCAACAAGTCAGTTCGTAAAATGTCTGCCCTGCTAGAGCAGCCCCGGTCAACTGTAAGTGCTGTTATGGAGAAGTTGAAACGTGTAGGAACAACAGCTCAGCCGTGAAGTGGTAGGCCACTCAAGCTCACAGAACTGGACCGCCGAGTGCTGAAGTGTGTAAAAATCGTCTGTCCTCGGTTGCAACACTCACTACCGAGTTCCAAACTGCCTCCGGAAGCAACGTCAGCAAAATAACTGTTCGTCGGTAGCTTCATGAAATGGGTTTCCATGGCCGAGCAGCCGCACACACGCCTAAGAAACACGATGTGCAATGATGCCTAGCGTCAGCTGGAGTGGTGTAAATCTCACCGCCATTGGACTCCGGAGCAGTGGAAATGCGTTCTCTGGAGTGATGAATCACGGTTCACCATCTGGCAGTCCGACAGACTAATCTGGGTTTGGCTGATGCCAGGAAAATGCTACCTGCCCGAATGCATAGTGCCAACTGTAAAGTTTGGAGGAGGAGGAAAAATGTTCTGGGGCTGTTTTTCATGATTCGGGCTAGGCCCCTTAATTCCAGTGAAGCAGCAGACAATGGCATTCTAGGCGATTCTGTGCTTCCAACTTTGTGGCAACAGTTTGGGGAAGGCCCTTTCCTGTTTCAGGTGACAAAGCCCCTGTGCACAGAGAGGTCCATACAGAAATGTTTTGTCGAGATCAGTGTGGAAGAACTTGACTGGCCTGCACAGAGCCCTGACCTCAACTCCATCGAACACCTTTGGGATGAACTGGAACGCCAACTGCGAGCCAGGTCTAGTAGAGGCTGTTATAGCAGCAAAGGGGGGACCAACTCCATATTAATGCTTATGATTTTGGAAGGAGACTGTTCGACGAGCAGGTGTCCACATGCTATTGGTCATGTACTAGTGTATTATCAAAGATGTCTGATATCTAGCCAATAAACAAAAACATTAAGGCCGTTTTCACATACAGTGCTGCTTAAAAGTATGTGAACACCTTGTGCAATTACAGATTTTTTACGTTTTTACCATAAAATCTTAATTTAATCAGAACAAGTATTTTTGATCTGACATAACAGGTTAATGTTTACCAATACCATATGTTAATGTAGAGGAAATCATGCGTGTAGTAGAAAAACAAAATTAAAAAGGAATTGGTGCTGGTGCAAAAATAAGTGAACCCCAAGTTGCATTAGTTAAATCAAGTAGGTAAACAGAATCAGGTGGGTTAATAATTGGGTACCAAATGAACCAATCAAAGGAGAGATCTTTAGGAAAGAGTTTGGACGGGACTCTGATAAATAGAGATAAGAAACCTGGTCAGTTTGGTGTTTACCCATCCAGGTGAATGCAAAGCACACCATGCAGAGAGGAAAGGAGATCTCAGAGGACATCAGGACGAGGGTAGTGAGAGCACATCAGTCTGGGGAAGGTTATAAAATCATCTCAAAAAGATTTGAGCTCCATCAGTCCACTGTGAGGAAAATCATTTACAAATGGAGAGCATTTAACATGACAGCAACTCAGCCTAGAAGTGGATGCTCTTCCAAAATATCCCCAAGAGCAATAATAAATCAGGTAAAAGCCAACCCAAACATAACTTGTAGAGATTTGCAGACCTCCCTTGCTGCATCTCAGGTAACTGTGCATGCTTCAACAATAAGAAGAACACTGAATCAAAATGCAATTAATGGGAGGGTTGCTAGGAAGAAGCCTCTGCTGTCAAAAAATAACTAAACTGCCCATCTTAACTTTGCCAGAGACCACCTGGACAAACCTGAAGGTTTCTGGAAGTCCATTCTCTGGACCGATGAGTCCAAAATCGACCTTTTTTGGTCACAATCAACACCGCTATGTTTGTCAAAAACCCAACACTGCCTACTACCAAAAGGACCTTATCCCAACAGTCAAGCATGGTGGTGGGAATGTCAAGATCTGGAGCTGCTTCTCCTCCTCTGGACCTGGACGACTCCACATCACTAAGGGAACCATGAATTCTGAGTCAAACCAGGAGATTCTTGAACAGAACGTCAGGCCATCAGTCAAAATGGGTCTTCTAACAAGACAACAACCCAAAGCATTCAAGCAAATCTACCAAAGAATGGCTCCGGAGAAAGAAAATTGGTGTTTTGGATTGGCCAAGTCAAAGTCCTGACTTAAATCCAATCGAGATGCTGTGGCTGGACCTGAAGAGGGCAGTTCATGCCAGACACCCCTCAAACCTCACTCAATTAGCTGAGTTCTGTAAGGAGGAGTGGACAAAAATCCCTCGAAACAGATGTCAGAGACTGATTACTGGCTATAGGAGACATTTACTCCAAGTTATCGCTGCTAATCGAGGTGCCAAAAGCTATTGACTGAAGGGGTTCACATTTCTGCACACATCAAATCTTGCACACATCAAAGTTTCTGTTAAATAAAGAAAATATCATTTATTTTGTGTGTCATTTACTTGGAATGTATTTATTACGAATTGGAGTTTAGATAAGGATTTTATGTTTATTTTAATATTTTATAGCAAAAGAATGACCAGCCCTGTAGGATTCACATACTTTCAAGCAGCACTGTATGTAGAGACTAGCATGGTGTTGAAGATACTGAGTGAGGTTGAAAAGTGGCAGAACTTCCCTTTAAAAGACAAAACATATCCTGTGTAATTACGGTTTTGTCTTTGCTTTTTTAGTAGCGGCTGGAGTTCAAACTGATTTCCAGTAAAGATAAGTCAATAATGTAAGAGGTCGGGGCAGAGAATTCAGGGAACACAAGCCTTTGTCCCTTTCTCGCTCTGTCTGTGTGGTATTGCGTTTTAGTGAAGACACATTGCTGACACTGCACTTTCACACAAAGACACTTCCTCTTTCTCCTGGCTCACCTCTGCTCCCATGTCAACTTAACCCTGCCCTGACCTCCCTAGCGTTTATCGGTAAAGCCCGCTCTTTTTCTTATCTCATCCCCTTCTGCTTTATTAGATGGCACATTCCTCTATACATGGCAGTCTCAGGAGCAGTTCTACTCAGAGTGAATTTAATATTTAAAAACATGGTGACAGTTTTAGTCCTACAGAGGTCTGCTAGCCAACAGCTCTTTTGGGGCAGCGGTTCTGTTTCTTCACGAGCGTCGGCCTGAGCCAGACACTACAGAGGTTCACACATCTTTCCATAATAAGGATCAGATGCACAGCTTCGAGATTTGAGGGAATGTATAGATCAAATAAATATCGATAAAGTGCCGCAGTAAACAGTCTGCGCAGCACATAGCGCAGACAAAGGCCAACCCTTGTGAATAAGCAATTTTTTTTTATCTCGGAACGGGCCGGCAGATAGAAAACTATAACTCCCAGACCCATCTTAACTGAACCTCAGCCAAAAGGCTTGGGAGTTGTAGATATTTACTCTCACCTGAACTTCTGGTAGGTCTGGGAGATGTAGTTGTTCATGGGGGTCATGTGGGCATTCTCTCCCTCGAACAGCTTGTTGGCGGCGGCGTGCTGCAGCATCTTGGCCACGGAGCCCAGGTTGCGACGCTGGTCAGAGTGGAGCTGACCTCCGGCTGACATGTCTATGATGTCGAAGCCGTCCGGAGCCACTATGGCTGGGTTCATATAGCGGTAGTACAGCAGGTTCCCTACAATCTGACAGCCGACACACACACACACACACACACACTCAGTTAAACATAGCTTCATGGCATCACAAAGCGCTGTCATAAAGACCTGTATTAATCAGTACAAACTGGAGTTTCTGAATATCTGCATGGGGACTACAGTGTCAGGGAACACTAAAGGAACTTGATATTACCAAACCAATATCAGCAACATGAACGAAAGGTGTATGAATGGCAAAGGAGAGAACATTCACCTTCAACAACTCATCCTCTGTAGCATCTGGGAACTTTTCATGAAGTGAATTTTTCAGGACCTTTGCAACGTACCTCATGCCATAGCTACATGCACAACAACAAAAAACATGGACAAGATGTGAAACCAGCATGCATTAAAAATATACACAACATAGTGAATTGATGCACAAATGATGGGGCGCATCAACATAAAATGCAGGGGACCATGACCATTTCAGAAAATGATGGGTGTATTTTAGTCTGTTGTATAAAATAACTGTGGTGCCCCCCTGTGGAGTATACTGAGCACTGCAGAGTGGGGATTCAACAGTTGTCTAAACCAGTAGCTTTGTAACATGGATGGGTTGTAACCCTCTGGCCTCTCTAAGCACTGTTTTGTCTACCCTTCCACTAACACACCACTGGGGTTGCCTCCCAAATGGAACACTATGCCCTTTGTAGCGCACTACTTTTGACCAAGGCAGGGAAGGAAAAAGGACGCATTTTTTAAGTATTCCAACCAGGCCTTAGACTTACGGGATGTTGTCCAGTGACGACACGATGGAGTTGAGCACTTTGTCTGTGGCTGTCCGCAGCGCCCGACTGGAGGACTCCAGCTTGGCACGTACTTCCTCGTGTGACATGGCCTGGTCCGGGGTCACCTCGTAAGGCAGTTTACTGAGAGAGGTAGGACAACATTGAGGTCAGTGTATGTTTGTGTGAGTGTACGCATGTGTGATTGTATGTGTCTGTGTGCAGTGGTAGAAAAAGTATGAGTAAAAATGTAGATACCTTAATAGAAAGTTACTCTAGTAAAAGTGAAAGTCACCGAGTAAAATACTACTTGAGTAAAAGTCTAAAAGTATTTGGTTTAAAATGTACTTCAGTATCAAAAGCAAATTGAATTATTAAAATATACTTAAGTATCAAAAGTAAAAGTATAAATCATTTCAAATTCCTTATATTAAGCAAAGTGGACGGCACCATGTTCTTGTTTTTAAAATGTACAGATAGCCAGGGGCACACTCCCACACTCAGATATTATTTACAGACGGCCAGGGGCACACTCCCACACTCAGATATTATTTACAGACGGCCAGGGGCACACTCCCACACTCAGATATTATTTACAGACGGCCAGGGGAACACTCCCACACTCAGATATTATTTACAGACAGCCAGGGGCACACTCCCACACTCAGATATTATTTACAGACGGCCAGGGGCACACTCTCACACTCAGATATTATTTACAGATAGCCAGGGGCACACTCCCACACTCAGATATTATTTACAGACAGCCAGGGGCACACTCCCACACTCAGATATTATTTACAGACGGCCAGGGGCACACTCCCACACTCAGATATTATTTACAGATAGCCAGGGGCACACTCCCACACTCAGATATTATTTACAGACGGCCAGGGGCACACTCCCACACTCAGATATTATTTACAGATAGCCAGGGGCACACTCCCACACTCAGATATTATTTACAGACGGCCAGGGGCACACTCCCACACTCAGATATTATTTACAGACGGCCAGGGGCACACTCCCACACTCAGATATTATTTACAGACGGCCAGGGGAACACTCCCACACTCAGATATTATTTACAGACGGCCAGGGGAACACTCCCACACTCAGATATTATTTACAGATAGCCAGGGGCACACTCCCACACTCAGATATTATTTACAGACAGCCAGGGGCACACTCCCACACTCAGATATTATTTACAGACGGCCAGGGGAACACTCCCACACTCAGATATTATTTACAGACAGCCAGGGGCACACTCCCACACTCAGATATTATTTACAGACAGCCAGGGGCACACTCCCACACTCAGATATTATTTACAGACGGCCAGGGGCACACTCCCACACTCAGATATTATTTACAGACAGCCAGGGGCACACTCCCACACTCAGATATTATTTACAGACGGCCAGGGGCACACTCCCACACTCAGATATTATTTACAGATAGCCAGGGGCACACTCCCACACTCAGATATTATTTACAGATAGCCAGGGGCACACTCCCACACTCAGATATTATTTACAGATGGCCAGGGGCACACTCTCACACTCAGATATTATTTACAGATGGCCAGGGGCACACTCTCACACTCAGATATTATTTACAGATAGCCAGGGGCACACTCCCACACTCAGATATTATTTACAGACGGCCAGGGGCACACTCCCACACTCAGATATTATTTACAGATAGCCAGGGGCACACTCCCACACTCAGATATTATTTACAGATAGCCAGGGGCACACTCCCACACTCAGATATTATTTACAGACAGCCAGGGGCACACTCCCACACTCAGATATTATTTACAGACGGCCAGGGGCACACTCTCACACTCAGATATTATTTACAGATGGTCAGGGGCACACTCCCACACTCAGATATTATTTACAGATAGCCAGGGGCACACTCTCACACTCAGATATTATTTACAGATAGCCAGGGGCACACTCCCACACTCAGATATTATTTACAGATAGCCAGGGGCACACTCCCACACTCAGATATTATTTACAGACGGCCAGGGGCACACTCCCACACTCAGATATTATTTACAGACGGCCAGGGGCACACTCCCACACTCAGATATTATTTACAGACGGCCAGGGGCACACTCCCACACTCAGATATTATTTACAGATAGCCAGGGGCACACTCTCACACTCAGATATTATTTACAGATAGCCAGGGGCACACTCCCACACTCAGATATTATTTACAGATAGCCAGGGGCACACTCTCACACTCAGATATTATTTACAGATAGCCAGGGGCACACTCCCACACTCAGACATTATTTACAAAAGATGCATTTGTGTTTCGTGAGTCCGCCAGACCATAGGCAGTACGGATGACCACGTGTTCTCTTGATAAGTGTGTGAATTTCACAATTTTCTTGTTCTGCTAAGCAGGGTTGTCAGGGAAAATGTATGGAGTAAAAAGTTGTCAAAAATTTACATTTTCTTTAGGGATGTAGTGAAGTAAAAGTTGGCAAAAATATAAATAGTAAAGTACAGATACCCCAAAAACTACTTAAGTAGTACTTTAAAGTATTTTTACACAACTGTCTGTGTGTGTGCCCCACCTGGCCTCTCCAGTGTTGGTCTCCAGCTGGTTGACCCAGGCCTTGTATACTTCCACAGGGTTGGTGTTGATGCCCAGGCCCTTGTCCTCGATGATCTCCTTGACCACAGGTGCCAGCAGCTGCCTCAGCGTGTTGTGACCACGGGCTCCACGGTTGAAGCTCACCACCATCTTGATGACCGTGGGGTTCCCAGTCACGATGTCCTGGATCTGATCCACCTTGGACCTGAGGGAGAGCAAGAGAGACACATTTTATCATGCAACCATATTATTCCTTTATATTCAGGAAACATCAGACAACTTATATATAATACTGTATATGATTGAGAGGATCCTTGAGTTATGAAGTAGGAGGTCATGTGGATTACTGTCTGTTGCACTCAACAGTGCTACTGTACATCGTTGCCTTATCATGAGTGCAAAGAAATAATAGACCATCTGTAGTAACTGTATAAGCGAGGTGTACGATTTGGGACAGGTGACAGTTCCACTCACTTGATCTCCTCCTCCAGAGCGGTCTTAAAGAGTTTGAGCAGCAGGTACTCCTCTCTCTGGTTGGAGGCGTAGTTATACAGGGTGAAGATCACTGTGTCCATGAACTTAGTAGACTTGTTCTGGGGCATCTGGAAGATCAACTTGGCCAGGTATGAAGGGTTGGTCTGTGGAGAGGAGATCGAGGTAAAAGTGTGTGTGTGTGTGTGTGTGTGTGTGTGTGTGTGTGTGTGTGTGTGTGTGTGTGTGTGTGTGTGTGCGTCTTAGTGTGTTCTGTGTTTCGAACTCACCTGCAGCAGGTAGAAGAGGTGCTGGTAAGCCTCTAGTTTCTTCCTCTTGTCTTTGCTCAGTGCCTTGATGCCTTGCCTGTCCCCTGCAGCCAGCTCTTCTTTACTCTTCTTCACCGTCAGCTTCTTACTATGGGAAACCACATCCTGGGAAGATGGACAGTAGGCAGCATGAAAAAAGCCCTGCTCACCTATACAGTTGTGTTAGATCAGTGATAACTTTAAGAAAGACAGGGAAGAAGAATGCATTATCCAAGTATCTGAGCAGGCCTATGACTATTGTAGACTAAGTGCCATCTCCAGAAACAGTTGTTATCAGCAGCATAAGGGGAATGGCTCTGGGAACCGTAGCAGGACTGCTGTGAATAAGCATAGTTTCTCAGCTGTGTTGAAAAGCATTGTTTTGTCAGTCGTGTTCCCTCGGTGTGTAAAACTATAAAATGTCACCTGGAGGGTGATCCTGTTCTTGACTAGCAGGCCAATCTTAATGTCCATCAGGTTGAGGTCTTTCTCCATCTGCTGATTGGACCGGATCTTAGTGACCACTTCCTCCCTAAGCCGTGTCACTTCCTGTTCTTCCAGCAGGTCCAGGCTGCTCTGCTCCAGCAGGTGTACAAACTTACGCACCACCGACAGAGGAGGGTCCTGAGCCCCGGCTACAGGGCAGACACACAGACAGACAAAGAGAAAGACGGACACAGACAGACATAAAAGCATTAAAAAGATGAACATTGCAATTGTATCGGAGAGGTTCAGGTAGTTCCTTCTCTGTCTGAAACTGTGACTTCTTTAAAAATGTGTGACGTATTAAATGCTGTCCGAACTCACTGAGTGTTCTGTAGTCGTCTCTGGCTTTGTTAGCCTTGAGGAAAGCCTGGATCTTCACTATGTCTTTCTCCTGAACATACAAACAAGACAGAAGGTAATCAAGCTTCAGCAAATATCACTGATGAATAATATGATATAATATGAATACATTACATAACTCCTTATTTGTAATGTAGGTTCTTTGTTACTCACATGGTCTTTGAAATACTGCAGTCTTTGAGAGTATTTACTTTTGGCTCTCCACATTTTAACAAACGACTGAAGCTGGACCAGGAGGAATACAACAATGTCAGCAACGGGTAACTGTGTTTTAATTTGAGATGAGTCTCCTGAAAATTGATACTTGCTTTTTCACCATTTCAAACTAATGTTCTCTCTTTCCAATAAGGCTCACAGCCCCAAAACTCATTACCTTGACGACAGTCCCCACGTTGCTTTGTAGCACATTCATTCTGTCTTTGTATATCTTCCTCTGTTTATAGCCCTTCCAGGAGGCCTATATATAAACATGAGGAAATCAAAACCAGAACCAGCTCTGTCCATGTGTGTTTACAGCATTTGTGAGTAAACTACAAAAGCAGTACGTGAATGTTAACTGTAGATATTACATTTGTGTTTGACTTAATAAACCGGTCGGTGTAGAACATATGACACAGTATAGTACCTGTAGTCGGACCACGTGTGGTTCTTGTTGTCGTAGGAAGTCCAGTCTCTGGGCGTGAGCTCTCCTCACCAGGTAACCTCTAACCCGAGCCTGTAGCTGAGTTACCAGGGCCTCGTTGGCCAACCATAACTGCTCCCTGTTATACTCCGCTGTCACACTTCCAACCACACTCTGACCAGGGGACACACACATGAATACAGTTCTAGTGTTGTAATGCATTATACATGACTTATAACATGTTACATGGTCTATGGTGAAGTGTAATTTAGTATGAGAATGTTATTTGTACATTGTCCCAACGTTTTAAGTAACATATTTTCATCAATAATAATGTAGAAAGGTATTTCTCCAACATACAAGCAGGTGTGTATGTACCTGTATTTCCTCTCTGCTGAGCTGTGTGCTGTTGTGTGTGAAGTCCTCTGGCTCCTCCCAGGTTCCCTCTCTGTTCTCCAGATTGTAGTAGTAGTCATAACCTCTCTTGATCTGGTGTTTCACCCACACACTATCACTGCTGCCTGCTGCAGGGGAAACAACACGGCATACATTTAGGGAGGAATCCTGAACAGGGATGAATCCTAACCTGAGACCCTCCTAATTTCCAGCATTTGACGTTACACGTTAAGACAAGTTGGGAGGGTAATGTCTTGAATTGTGTGAGAGTGTCTTGACGAGAGAACAAACATCCATAAATGTTTCTTTAATCTGTTACAGTGTAGGTGTACAAATGAGTAATAAACTGATTTATAAAGCAGATTGTATGCCAGGTTACCAGTAGTAACGTTGAGGTCCTGGCGCTGGCTCAGCTGTGTCTGGTAGGTGTCTGCACACTCAGACAGAACCCCTCTCAGCCCTGGCAGGGGTGATTGGAGGGCCTGCAGGGTGATTTGGGAGTCTCCCGCCGCCACCTCCCTGTTGATGTCTGCCACTGCTCCAGCCACTGCCACAGATGAAACACACAAAGGAACAATTTACATTTTGGTAATTTAGCAGACACTCTTATCCAGTGGCTGGAGTTAAGACATTTGAATGGTGAAGAACTTCTAAGAACTTATTTGTTGATGGTTTAGAGCATGTGGCTGTGAGTGAGCATGGTGTGCCTACATGTGAGAGCTTCCTCTTCATCTTGGTTGGCTGTGTGTATGCCTTCTTGGATCTGGTTGAGCCACAGCACAGCAGACTCATCCCCCGAGCTCTGGAGTCACAGACACACACTGAGTCAATCTCCGCTTTTCAGAGTGGTAGACCACACGAACAAAAACAAACAAAGCAATGCCAAATTCTAGCTTGAGATGTTCACACATAATTAGAACTTTGCTGTAATTTTAGCACTTGAGTTAGGACCACAAATCTCAAGTTAGGATTGAGCCCTAACTGAATGTTTTTTTTCCCAAATACTATCCAAGACAGCACATGTACAGTTGGCATTCCAAAGGAACAGCTAAATATATCATACCTGGGTTCAAATACAAAATCATTTAAAATATACTGCTAAAAAAATAAAGGGAACACTAAAATAACACATCCTAGATCTGAATGAATGAAATAATCTTATTAAATACTTTTTCTTTACATAGTTGAATGTGGTGACAACAAAATCACACAAAAATAATCAATGGAAATCCAATTTATCAACCCATGGAGGTCTGGATTTGGAGTCACACTCAAAATTAAAGTGGAAAACCACACTACAGGCTGATCCAACTTTGATGTAATGTCCTTAAAACAAGTCAAAATGAGGCTCAGTAGTGTGTGTGGCCTCCACGTGCCTGTATGACCTCCCTACAACGCCTGGGCATGCTCCTGATGAGGTGGCGGATGGTCTCCTGAGGGATCTCCTCCCAGACCTGGACTAAAGCATCCGCCAACTCCTGGACAGTCTGTGGTGCAACGTGGCGTTGGTGGATGGAGCGAGACATGATGTCCCAGATGTGCTCAATTGGATTCAGGTCTGGGGAACGGGCGGGCCAGTCCATAGCATCAATGCCTTCCTCTTGCAGGAACTGCTGACACACTCCAGCCACATGAGGTCTAGCACTGTCATGCATTAGGAGGAACCCAGGGCCAACCGCACCAGCATATGGTCTCACAAGGGGTCTGAGGATCTCATCTCGGTACCTAATGGCAGTCAGGCTACCTCTGGCGAGCACATGGAGGGCTGTGTGGCCACCCCACACCATGACTGACCCACCGCCAAACCGGTCATGCTGGAGGATGTTGCAGGCAGCAGAACGTTCTCCACGGTGTCTCCAGACTCTGTCACGTCTGTCACATGTGCTCAGTGTGAACCTGCTTTCATCTGTGAAGAGCACAGGGCGCCAGTGGCGAATTTGCCAATCTTGGTGTTCTCTGGCAAATGCCAAACGTCCTGCACGGTGTTGGGCTGTAAGCACAACCCCCACCTGTGGACGTCGGGCCCTCATACCACCCTCATGGAGTCTGTTTCTGACCGTTTGAGCAGACACATGCACATTTGTGGCCTGCTGGAGGTCATTTTGCAGGGCTCTGGCAGTGCTCCTCTTGCTCCTCCTTGCACAAAGGCAGAGGTAGCGGTCCTGCTGCTGGGTTGTTGCCTTCCTATGGCCTCCTCCACGTCTCCTGATGTACTGGCCTGTCTCCTGGTAGCGCCTCCATGCTCTGGACACTACGCTGACAGACACAGCAAACCTTCTTGCCACAGCTCGCATTGATGTGCCATCCTGGATGAGCTGCACTACCTGAGCCACTTGTGTGGGTTGTAGACTCCGTCTCATGCTACCACTAGAGTGAAAGCACCGCCAGCATTCAAAAGTGACCAAAACATCAGCCAGAAAGCATAAGAACTGAGAAGCGGTCTGTGGTCACCACCTGCCGAACCACTCCTTTATTGGGGGTGTCTTGCTAATTGCCTATAATTTCCACCTGTTGTCTATTCCATTTGCACAACAGCATGTGAAATTTATTGTCAATCAGTGTTGCTTCCTAAGTGGACAGTTTGATTTCACAGAAGTGTGATTGACTTGGAGTTACATTGTGTTGTTTAAGTGTTCCCTTTATTTTTTTAAGCAGTGTAGTTTGAGCACTGCAGGCCAAATGGACAGGGTCTTTCTATTGATTTATGAAGCCAGGCAAGCTCAAACAGGCACAGATAAAGTATTTGTAAAGTATTTGAAGCCCAGGTATGAAGCATATTAACAGCTACGGAAACAGCGCCAGCATGAACAAGAAGCTCTACCATTTCCTCTGTGTCCAGAGGTAAGACCTGAGGGAAAATGTTAAAACATGGATTGTTAGTTAGTGGCCAAAACATCTTCAGCTCAGTCCACAACATTGGTCATGGGGGCTCAAACACAAACACCACCTAAAATAGCAAAAAAACCTCACTGAACATTTATTCTCCATAACCACACAAAAGGCAGGAAGGAAGTCAAGGGAAAACATGCCCCTTTGGTTTCTGCCATGAACCCACTGACCGTACAGTATATGGATAGCTTTAGGACATGCAGTCAATCTTGTTACTGTAACATTAGGCTAGTCATTTTTTAATAGTCAAGAAGATCTTCAGTCACAGAAACTTGCACAATAAACCCATAACATTGAAACAGCCAAAGGTCTTCCTGGGAATGGCATAATAGAACACTAAGGGAAAAAACCAAAGTGAGAAATGAACAAACTGTAAACTATTAGGGTGTCTCATCCCGCTGCAACAAATGTCTCCTCCCACTACAACGAATCAGCAAATAGCTGCTGACACAGAGATCAGGAATTCAGTTTCAGGCCTGGACATGAAAAAAAATACACACACAAAATGCATACAGCCTGATGGTTCAGTGTTAACACTATCGAGTGTGGACTTACAGTACAGTAGCCTGTCTGACCATGTGAACCAGCAGTCTGGATGGCCAGTTGATCCTGCTAGTTGTTGATCCTGCTAGTAGACAACTAGCCTATAGCAGGTCTACTGAAGAACTAGAGGACTTTGAGTTGGAATAATAACGTGGAGGAGATAGGAGAAAGACATGGCAAACCTACTATCTGGGATACTCTTCTGTCTGTTAGTAGGACTCTCTTTCCAGGACAATGGTAAGTCACTTTCTTTTTACATTTCTCATTAGGATTTTATAGAATCTCTAAGAACCTTAACCTTGGAATTCCATATTACATGTGGGACTTTTTATCCACTTGGTAAAGCTGTTTATTGTCAGATCTTTAGGCTGGGTTGAACAGTTCCGTTTCCCCTAAAACAGGAAAACAAGACATGTTTTCTCTAACCAAATGTTATGCCAGAAAGTCTTCAGCTTGACAATATACACATGGAGATTCACTCTTCCCCCAGTATACTGTCACATTTGGTCACATGTATGATGAAGTCTAAATCATCATACATGTTTTAAACAGAATCTTGAGATAACTAACTTTAAAACGTCATTTCCATTTTATACTGTGTTTCATGACTATGTATGCAAAGTATAAAACCTCTCATGTGAATTAAAATCTATGGAAATATTCTTCCCCCTATTTTACCACAAACAGAGGAGAAACTCAAGACAAAAAGAACGGTCCCAGATGTGTTGAAACCAAAGACGTTCAACGGCAGGGGATACCAGCCCAACTGTACAGCTGAGACAGGGCCCCCCAGCCTGGTCCCTCTGTCCCCTGGGGCCCCTGGGCTGGACGTGAGGCTGGAGGACCCTGCAGCAGCCTACACCACGGGGCTCCTCAGCACCAGGCTCATCCCCTCAGCCTATCTCCTGGCCATGACAGTGGGCATCCCCTCTAACGCTTTCATCCTGGCCTTCCTGAGGCTCCGGGCCAGGTCCTACTCCATGGCTGTCCTCTACCTGAGCCTGGCCCTCTCCGACCTGCTCCTCCTGCTCTCCCTGGCCCTCCGCATCCACTACCACCTCAACGGAAACAACTGGGTGTTCGGCGAGGCGGCCTGTCGCATCGTCACCGCCTGTTTCTACTGCAACGTCTACTGCTCTGCCCACACCATCGCGTGCATCAGCCTGAAGCGCTACCTGGCCGTGGTGAGGCCCTTCCTCTACAGTCGGCTGCCCAAGAAGGCCTGGACGCTGGGGGCAAGCCTGGGCATGTGGGGCCTGTTTGGAGCAGCTGTGGTACCAGAACTCCTGGTGAGGCAGAGCTTCTTGCTGCCCCGTATGGGCCTCATCACCTGCCATGACATACTGCCCCTGGAGGAGGATTCCCATGCCCTGCTGGTGCCCTACAGGCTGACACTGGTCTGTTTAGGGTTCCTCGTGCCATTTGTGACCTGTGCCTGGACCCATGTGGCAGTGGTGTGGCACCTGGGTCACTCAGGCCTCGACTGGACACCCTTCATCAGAGTCAGTACACTGGTCTTCCTCATCTTCACCGTGTGTTTCGCTCCCAGCGGCGTCCTCCATATTGCCCACTATGTGAGGCTGTCCACCAGTGGAGAGGACGGGATGTATGTGTACTCCAGCGCTGCAGTGTGTCTGTGCTGCTTCCACAGCTGTCTGGACCCATTCCTGTGTGTGCTCATGTCCAGGACAACCACCTCCAGAATACGCTTTGGTTCGCTCAGGACACCTCAGAGACTTGCTGTTCCGGTGTAGAGACTCTGTGTGTGTGTGTGTGTGTGTGTGTGTGTGTGTGTGTGTGTGTGTGTGTGTGTGTGTGTGTGTGTGTGTGTGTGTGTGTGTTGGAAAGAAGGCTAATGCGTGCACCGATTTAAAGCAACAATATTCGAGTGATAGACTGTTTTAAAAAACTCTGCAGCTGCAATAAAAAAAATAATTTTACAATTAAAAAACAAGGTGACCCTCGAAAGCCAGATGGAGTTGGGTAAATTAGACACGCATTCGGTCTTTATATTACTGTGGTATAGGTTATGCTGCAGCAAATGTACCTGTCACAAGAAAGAAAAAAATTGTGACCATGAGATGATAGGTCAACATGAATTGTGAACCGCACTCCATACCGAGATGGGTCTGTCCCCACCCTAAGTGTTGATTCATCATGCAGAGGTTGTAGTGAAGCCAGATGTAGACATTGCATATAATAATAACATATAATCCATTTCAGGCTATGCTATTAAAATATTTATATTATTATAATTTACCAGTTTCTCGCAGTTATTTATCCCGGGAAAAGAGAGTGGTTTTGGGTGGGAAATCCCGGTAAATGGGTTCCCGCCATTCTTATGACTGACTGCATTTCACACTACTTCTGGATTATAATTGGACTGTAAAGCTCGTATGAATGTCCTGCTTAATATAATGTTTGTGTCATCATCGCAAATCCACTGCATTATACATAAAACACTTCAACCAGAAAAATGGCACTTTGGCTAGCTTTGGTACAGTCTATGTCAATCAGTGATAATATTCTAGTTAATAACCTCTACAGGATCGGTATCCCTATACTGGGATGGTTGTTGCTAACGTGCACTAATGTGATTAGAATGACTACCAGCCAACTTTCCAGGACATACAGTGCCTTACAAAAGTATTCACCCTCCTTGGCGTTTTTCCTATTTTGTTGCATTACAACCTGCAATTTAAATCTATTTTTATTTGGATTTCATGTAATGGACATACACAAAATAGTCCAAATTGGTGAAGAAGTGAAATGAAAAAAATTACTTGTTTCAAAAAATATATATTTTTTTAAAAACATAAAACTGCTACGTGCATATGTATTCACCTCCTTTGCTATGAAGCCCCTAAATAAGATCTGGTGCAAACAATTACCTTCAGAAGTCACATAATTAGTTAAATAAAGTCCACCTGCGTGCAATGTAAGTGTCACATGATCTCAGTATATATACACACACCTGTTCTGAAAGGCCCCAGAGTCTGCAACACCACCAAGCAAGGGGCACCACCAAGCAAGGGGCACCACCAAGCAAGGGGCACCACCAAGCAAGGGGCACCACCAAGCAAGGGGCACCACCAAGCAAGGGGCACCACCAAGCAAGGGGCACCACCAAGCAAGGGGCACCACCAAGCAAGGGGCACCACCAAGCAAGGGGCACCATGAAGACCAAGGAGCACCATGAAGACCAAGGAGCACCATGAAGACCAAGGAGCACCATGAAGACCAAGGAGCTCTCCAAACAGGTCAGGGATAAAGTTGTGGAGAAGTACAGATCAGGGTTGGGTTATAAAAAAATATCAGAAACTTTGAACATCCCACGGAGCACCATTAAATCCATTATTAAAAAATGGAAAGAATATGGCACCACAACAAACCTGCCAAGAGAGGGCCGCCCACCAAAACTCACAGACCAGGCAAGGAGGGCATTAATCAGAGAGGCAACAAAGAGACCAAAGATAACCCTGAAGGAGCTGCAAAACTCCACAGCGGAGATTGGCGTATTTGTCTGTAGGACCACTTTAAGCCATACACTCCACAGAGCTGGGCTTTATGGAAGAGAGGCCAGAAAAAAATAAGCGAACATGTTTGGTGTTCGCCAAAAGGCATGTGGGAGACTATCATCTAAGTCCTATCATCAACTGATTTGAGCCAGTGTACGGCTGTGGATTGACTGCATTGTTTGTATGGAATGTTGGCATATTGGCAGATCATTTGAAAAATGTGTGGAATCACTACACTTAAACTGGCTGGCTAGCTAACAAACATACTGTGCAGATCTTAAAAATCATTGTTTTACATATTATCTTATCACAGCACTGGCTGACTGATGGCTTACCAACTCCCTTACCAAAATGGCTGACCATTTATACCGTCATAGAAGGTTCATGTCCATTCTAGTATTGATGGTTTTATTTGTGTACTTTATCAGCAAGGATGTCCTGAAAAGCCAGCTGGCGGCAACAGTGATGACAAAAACAATTCTCCCAGAGGATGTTAAGAAACCAGACAGTGTTGGAGCCAAAAAGGACACGACTACTTCAAAGTTACCTTCATGTACTGTTATGTCTTGTTCACAATGACAACTTCTAAATAATACCCTTTCAGTACAAATTAAGTGTATTCATGTAGGCCTATTCCCATACATTCATTTGTTAATTACTTCCCATTTTACTGAATATTTAAAATGGTCCATATTGATAGAAGGAGCAGGGTTTAGATAAAGGTGAGGGCAGGTTCATACCTGTGCTCCAGACAGACCTGTTACAGCATGCTTCCATTAATCACTGACCATCTCTCATGTCTCAGGCCCTCCCTCTTATTAAGTCTAGGTTACAGATCTAGAGTGCGTCCCAAATGGCACCATATTCCCTATATAGTGCGCTACTTTTGACCAGAGCACTGGGCACTGATTAAAAGTAACGCACTATATAGCGAATACAGCAACCTAGATCTGTAAGATCTGATCAACAGCTGTGATCCCGAGCCTCTGAGTAGCACTCTGTCCTTGAAATGTATGAAGATTTCTCTGCTCGAGGGAATATACACAGTGTCTAAACATTAGGAACACCTTCCTAATATTGATTTGCACCTCCCCTGTTGTTCTCAGAAAAGCCTCAATTCATCGGGCATGGACTCTATAAGGTCTTGAAAGCTTTCCACAGAGATGCTGGCCCATGACTCCAATGCTTCCCACAGTTGTGTCAAGTTGGCTGGATGTCCTTTGGGTGGTGGACCATTCTTGATACACACAGGAAACTGAGTGAAAAACCCAGCAGCACTGCAGTTCTTGACGTACAAACCGGTGAGCCTGGCACCTACTACCATACCCCATTCAAAAGGTACTTAAATCTTTTGTCTTGCCCATTCACCCTCTGAGTGGCACACATACACAATCCATGTTTTGTACACTCAGTGTAGGATCTCATAATGGCTGGCAGTACAATACCTTGCAGATGATTAGCTTGGTGTTCTGCAGGACGTCGTGGTAGTGTTTGGCTATGGCTGGGTTGACTCCCTGCAGTTTGGCCGTGGGCAGGAGCAGGGCAGAGAGGGTCTGGTTAGGGTCACCAGAGCTCAGTGCCTCATTGATCTCAGATATAGCAATAATACCTAGAGGGGGAATGAGACAGACAGCACATGTAGTGAGTTTGACAGTCAGGGGAGAGTTTGACAGTCAGGGGAGAGTTTGACAGTCAGGGGAGAGTTTGACAGTCAGGGGAGAGTTTGACAGTCAGGGGAGAGTTTGACAGTCAGGGGAGAGTTTGACAGTCAGGGGAGAGTTTGACAGTCAGGGGAGAGTTTAACTGCACCAAGTACAGGTGAACAACCATAATGACACTGAACTCAGTACTACTTCATCATGTACATTTCAGATTTATAGTGTGTGGATTTATTTATTTGAGACTGCAGACTATTCTACCAGCCGTAGTGAAATGGTTGGACTTTGCACCCTATCCCCTATGGGGGAATAGGGTTGCATTTGGGATGCAACCAGTTAAGAGGATGTGACCTACGCTCGTGTTCCTCGTGCACCTGCAGATTGACTGTGTCGATGGTCTTCTGAACATCATTCCAGGTGAGGAACTCCAGGCCGCGGGACAGACTGTCGGCTCTGAGGCTGATCAGAGTGTCTGCGTACCTGAGAGACAGGGGGAGAGGGGGATGGAGAGGGGGGAGGGGAAAGGAGGAGAGGAGAGAGCGAGAGGGGGGAGGGGAAAGGAGGAGAGGAGAGAGCGAGAGGGGGGAGGGGAAAGGAGGAGAGGAGAGAGCGAGAGGGGGGAGGGGAAAGGAGGAGAGGAGAGAGCGAGAGGGGGGAGGGGAAAGGAGGAGAGGAGAGAGCGAGAGGGGGGAGGGGAAAGGAGGAGAGGAGAGAGGGAAAGGAGGAGAGGAGAGAGCGAGAGGGGGGAGGGGAAAGGAGGAGAGAGGGAGAGGAAAGAAGGAGAGAGGGAGAGGAAAGAGAGGGGGAAGGCCAAGGGAGGTTACATATTAGGTAGACAGACAGTTCTAGGTGTTATCTGTGTGCTTCTGTGGTGAGCTGTGGAGAGAGTTTCCTCTCGAGGGACATGGTTGTGGGGTTACCTGTGCAGGTTGTGATGGTGGTGGCGTTAGCTACCTGTGCAGGTTGTGATGGTGGCGGCGTTAGCTACCTGTGCAGGTTGTGATGGTGGTGGTGGTGGCGGCGTTAGCTACCTGTGCAGGTTGTGATGGTGGTGGCGGCGTTAGCTACCTGTGCAGGTTGTGATGGTGGTGGCGGCGTTAGCTACCTGTGCAGGTTGTGATGGTGGTGGCGGCGTTAGCTACCTGTGCAGGTTGTGATGGTGGTGGCGGCGTTAGCTACCTGTGCAGGTTGTGATGGTGGTGGCGGCGTTAGCTACCTGTGCAGGTTGTGATGGTGGTGGCGGCGTTAGCTACCTGTGCAGGTTGTGGTGGTGGTGGCGGCGTTAGCTACCTGTGCAGGTTGTGGTGGTGGTGGCGGCGTTAGCTACCTGTGCAGGTTGTGGTGGTGGTGGCGGCGTTAGCTACCTGTGCAGGTTGTGATGGTGGTGGCGGCGTTAGCTACCTGTGCAGGTTGTGATGGTGGTGGCGGCGTTAGCTACCTGTGCAGGTTGTGATGGTGGTGGCGGCGTTAGCTACCTGTGCAGGTTGTGATGGTGGTGGCGGCGTTAGCTACCTGTGCAGGTTGTGATGGTGGTGGCGGCGTTAGCTACCTGTGCAGGTTGTGATGGTGGTGGCGGCGTTAGCTACCTGTGCAGGTTGTGATGGTGGCGTTAGCTACCTGTGCAGGTTGTGATGGTGGTGGTGGTGGTGTTAGCTACCTGTGCAGGTTGTGATGGTGGTGGTGTAAGCTACCTGTGCAGGTTGTGATGGTGGTGGTGTTAGCTACCTGTGCAGGTTGTGATGGTGGTGGTGGTGTTGTTAGCTACCTGTGCAGGTTGTGATGGTGGTGGTGGTGGTGTTAGCTACCTGTGCAGGTTGTGATGGTGGTGGTGTTAGCTACCTGTGCAGGTTGTGATGGTGGTGGTGGTGTTAGCTACCTGTGCAGGTTGTGATGGTGGTGGTGGTGTTAGCTACCTGTGCAGGTTGTGATGGTGGTGGTGGTGGTGTTAGCTACCTGTGCAGGTTGTGATGGTGGTGGTGGTGGTGTTAGCTACCTGTGCAGGTTGTGATGATGGTGGTGGTGTTAGCTACCTGTGCAGGTTGTGATGATGGTGGTGGTGTTAGCTACCTGTGCAGGTTGTGATGATGGTGGTGGTGTTAGCTACCTGTGCAGGTTGTGATGGTGGTGGTGGTGGTGTTAGCTACCTGTGCAGGTTGTGATGGTGGTGGTGGTGGCGTTAGCTACCTGTGCAGGTTGTGATGGTGGTGGTGGTGGCGTTAGCTACCTGTGCAGGTTGTGATGGTGGTGGTGGTGTTAGCTACCTGTGCAGGTTGTGATGGTGGTGGTGGTGTTAGCTACCTGTGCAGGTTGTGATGGTGGTGGTGGTGGTGTAGCTACCTGTGCAGGTTGTGATGGTGGTGGTGGTGGTGGTGTAGCTACCTGTGCAGGTTGTGATGGTGGTGGTGGGGTGGTGTTAGCTACCTGTGCAGGTTGTGATGATGGTGGTGGTGTTAGCTACCTGTGCAGGTTGTGATGATGGTGGTGGTGTTAGCTACCTGTGCAGGTTGTGATGATGGTGGGGTGGTGTTAGCTACCTGTGCAGGTTGTGATGGTGGTGGTGGTGGTGTTAGCTACCTGTGCAGGTTGTGATGGTGGTGGTGGTGGTGTTAGCTACCTGTGCAGGTTGTGATGGTGGTGGTGGTGGCGTTAGCTACCTGTGCAGGTTGTGATGGTGGTGGTGTTAGCTACCTGTGCAGGTTGTGATGGTGGTGGTGTTAGCTACCTGTGCAGGTTGTGATGGTGGTGGTGTTAGCTACCTGTGCAGGTTGTGATGGTGGTGGTGGTGGCGTTAGCTACCTGTGCAGGTTGTGATGGTGGTGGTGGTGGCGTTAGCTACCTGTGCAGGTTGTGATGGTGGTGGTGGTGGCGTTAGCTACCTGTGCAGGTTGTGATGGTGGTGGTGGTGGCGTTAGCTACCTGTGCAGGTTGTGATGGTGGTGGTGGTGGCGTTAGCTACCTGTGCAGGTTGTGATGGTGGTGGTGGTGGCGTTAGCTACCTGTGCAGGTTGTGATGGTGGTGGTGGTGGCGTTAGCTACCTGTGCAGGTTGTGATGGTGGTGGTGGTGGCGTTAGCTACCTGTGCAGGTTGTGATGGTGGTGGTGGTGGCGTTAGCTACCTGTGCAGGTTGTGATGGTGGTGGTGGTGGCGTTAGCTACCTGTGCAGGTTGTGATGGTGGTGGTGGTGGCGTTAGCTACCTGTGCAGGTTGTGATGATGGTGGTGGTGTTAGCTACCTGTGCAGGTTGTGATGATGGTGGTGGCGTTAGCTACCTGTGCAGGTTGTGATGGTGGTGGTGGTGGCGTTAGCTACCTGTGCAGGTTGTGATGGTGGTGGTGGTGGCGTTAGCTACCTGTGCAGGTTGTGATGGTGGTGGTGGTGGTGTTAGCTACCTGTGCAGGTTGTGATGATGGTGGTGGTGTTAGCTACCTGTGCAGGTTGTGATGATGGTGGTGGCGTTAGCTACCTGTGCAGGTTGTGATGGTGGTGGTGGTGGCGTTAGCTACCTGTGCAGGTTGTGATGGTGGTGGTGGTGGCGTTAGCTACCTGTGCAGGTTGTGATGGTGGTGGTGGTGGCGTTAGCTACCTGTGCAGGTTGTGATGGTGGTGGTGGTGGCGTTAGCTACCTGTGCAGGTTGTGATGGTGGTGGTGGTGGCGTTAGCTACCTGTGCAGGTTGTGGTGGTGGCGTTAGCTACCTGTGCAGGTGGTGGTGGTGGCGTTAGCTACCTGTGCAGGTGGTGGTGGTGGCGTTAGCTACCTGTGCAGGTGGTGGTGGTGGCGTTAGCTACCTGTGCAGGTGGTGGTGGTGGCGTTAGCTACCTGTGCAGGTTGTGATGGTGGCGTTAGCTACCTGTGCAGGTTGTGATGGTGGCGTTAGCTACCTGTGCAGGTTGTGATGGTGGCGTTAGCTACCTGTGCAGGTTGTGATGGTGGCGTTAGCTACCTGTGCAGGTTGTGATGGTGGCGTTAGCTACCTGTGCAGGTTGTGATGGTGGTGGTGGTGGTGTTAGCTACCTGTGCAGGTTGTGATGGTGGTGGTGTTAGCTACCTGTGCAGGTTGTGATGGTGGTGGTGTTAGCTACCTGTGCAGGTTGTGATGGTGGTGGTGTTAGCTACCTGTGCAGGTTGTGATGGTGGTGGTGGTGGTGTTAGCTACCTGTGCAGGTTGTGATGGTGGTGGTGGTGTTAGCTACCTGTGCAGGTTGTGATGGTGGTGGTGGTGGTGTTAGCTACCTGTGCAGGTTGTGATGGTGGTGGTGGTGGTGTTAGCTACCTGTGCAGGTTGTGATGGTGGTGGTGGTGGTGTTAGCTACCTGTGCAGGTTGTGATGGTGGTGGTGGTGGTGTTAGCTACCTGTGCAGGTTGTGGTGGTGGTGGTGTTAGCTACCTGTGCAGGTTGTGGTGGTGGTGGCGGCGTTAGCTACCTGTGCAGGTTGTGATGGTGGCGGCGTTAGCTACCTGTGCAGGTTGTGATGGTGGCGGCGTTAGCTACCTGTGCAGGTTGTGATGGTGGTGGCGTTAGCTAGCTGTGCAGGTTGTGATGGTGGTGGCGTTAGCTAGCTGTGCAGGTTGTGATGGTGGTGGCGTTAGCTACCTGTGCAGGTTGTGATGGTGGTGGCGTTAGCTACCTGTGCAGGTTGTGATGGTGGTGGCGTTAGCTACCTGTGCAGGTTGTGATGGTGGTGGTGGTGGCGTTAGCTACCTGTGCAGGTTGTGATGGTGGCGTTAGCTACCTGTGCAGGTTGTGATGGTGGCGTTAGCTACCTGTGCAGGTGGTGGTGGTGGCGTTAGCTACCTGTGCAGGTGGTGGTGGTGGCGTTAGCTACCTGTGCAGGTGGTGGTGGTGGCGTTAGCTACCTGTGCAGGTTGTGATGGTGGCGTTAGCTACCTGTGCAGGTTGTGATGGTGGCGTTAGCTACCTGTGCAGGTTGTGATGGTGGTGGTGTTAGCTACCTGTGCAGGTTGTGATGGTGGTGGTGTTAGCTACCTGTGCAGGTTGTGATGGTGGTGGTGTTAGCTACCTGTGCAGGTTGTGATGGTGGTGGTGGTGGTGTTAGCTACCTGTGCAGGTTGTGATGGTGGTGGTGGTGGTGTTAGCTACCTGTGCAGGTTGTGATGGTGGTGGTGGTGGTGTTAGCTACCTGTGCAGGTTGTGATGATGGTGGTGGTGTTAGCTACCTGTGCAGGTTGTGATGGTGGTGGTGTTAGCTACCTGTGCAGGTTGTGATGGTGGTGGTGGTGGTGGTGTTAGCTACCTGTGCAGGTTGTGATGATGGTGGTGGTGTTAGCTACCTGTGCAGGTTGTGATGGTGGTGGTGGTGGTGTTAGCTACCTGTGCAGGTTGTGATGGTGGTGGTGGTGGCGTTAGCTACCTGTGCAGGTTGTGATGGTGGTGGTGGTGGTGTTAGCTACCTGTGCAGGTTGTGATGGTGGTGGTGTTAGCTACCTGTGCAGGTTGTGATGGTGGTGGTGGTGGCGTTAGCTACCTGTGCAGGTTGTGATGGTGGTGGTGGTGGCGTTAGCTACCTGTGCAGGTTGTGATGGTGGTGGTGGTGGCGTTAGCTACCTGTGCAGGTTGTGATGGTGGTGGTGGTGGCGTTAGCTACCTGTGCAGGTTGTGATGGTGGTGGTGGTGGCGTTAGCTACCTGTGCAGGTTGTGATGGTGGTGGTGGTGGCGTTAGCTACCTGTGCAGGTTGTGATGGTGGTGGTGGTGGTGGTGTTAGCTACCTGTGCAGGTTGTGATGGTGGTGGTGGTGGTGTTAGCTACCTGTGCAGGTTGTGATGGTGGTGGTGGTGGTGTTAGCTACCTGTGCAGGTTGTGATGATGGTGGTGGCGTTAGCTACCTGTGCAGGTTGTGATGATGGTGGTGGCGTTAGCTACCTGTGCAGGTTGTGATGGTGGTGGTGGTGGCGTTAGCTACCTGTGCAGGTTGTGATGGTGGTGGTGGTGGCGTTAGCTACCTGTGCAGGTTGTGGTGGTGGCGTTAGCTACCTGTGCAGGTGGTGGTGGTGGCGTTAGCTACCTGTGCAGGTGGTGGTGGTGGCGTTAGCTACCTGTGCAGGTGGTGGTGGTGGCGTTAGCTACCTGTGCAGGTGGTGGTGGCGTTAGCTACCTGTGCAGGTTGTGATGGTGGCGTTAGCTACCTGTGCAGGTTGTGATGGTGGCGTTAGCTACCTGTGCAGGTTGTGATGGTGGTGGTGTTAGCTACCTGTGCAGGTTGTGATGGTGGTGGTGTTAGCTACCTGTGCAGGTTGTGATGGTGGTGGTGTTAGCTACCTGTGCAGGTTGTGATGGAGGTGGTGGTGGTGTTAGCTACCTGTGCAGGTTGTGATGGTGGTGGTGGTGGTGTTAGCTACCTGTGCAGGTTGTGATGGTGGTGGTGGTGGTGTTAGCTACCTGTGCAGGTTGTGATGGTGGTGGTGGTGGTGGTGTTAGCTACCTGTGCAGGTTGTGATGGTGGTGGTGGTGGTGTTAGCTACCTGTGCAGGTTGTGATGGTGGTGGTGGTGGTGTTAGCTACCTGTGCAGGTTGTGATGGTGGTGGTGGTGGTGTTAGCTACCTGTGCAGGTTGTGGTGGTGGTGGTGTTAGCTACCTGTGCAGGTTGTGGTGGTGGTGGTGGTGTTAGCTACCTGTGCAGGTTGTGATGGTGGTGGTGTTTAGCTACCTGTGCAGGTTGTGATGGTGGTGGTGTTAGCTACCTGTGCAGGTTGTGGTGGTGATGGTGGTGGTGTTAGCTACCTGTGCAGGTTGTGGTGGTGATGGTGGTGGTGTTAGCTACCTGTGCAGGTTGTGGTGGTGATGGTGGTGGTGTTAGCTACCTGTGCAGGTTGTGGTGTTGGTGGTGGTGTTAGCTACCTGTGCAGGTTGTGATGGTGATGGTGGAGGTGTTAGCTACCTGTGCAGGTTGTGATGGTGGTGTTAGCTACCTGTGCAGGTTGTGGTGGTGGTGTTAGCTACCTGTGCAGGTTGTGGTGGTGGTGTTAGCTACCTGTGCAGGTTGTGATGGTGGTGGTGGTGGTGTTAGCTACCTGTGCAGGTTGTGATGGTGGTGGTGGTGTTAGCTACCTGTGCAGGTTGTGATGGTGGTGGTGTTAGCTACCTGTGCAGGTTGTGATGGTGGTGGTGTTAGCTACCTGTGCAGGTTGTGATGGTGGTGGTGTTAGCTACCTGTGCAGGTTGTGATGGTGGTGGTGTTAGCTACCTGTGCAGGTTGTGATGGTGATGGTGGTGGTGTTAGCTACCTGTGCAGGTTGTGATGGTGATGGTGGTGGTGTTAGCTACCTGTGCAGGTTGTGATGGTGATGGTGGTGGTGTTAGCTACCTGTGCAGGTTGTGATGGTGATGGTGGTGGTGTTAGCTACCTGTGCAGGTTGTGATGGTGATGGTGGTGGTGGTGTTAGCTACCTGTGCAGGTTGTGATGGTGATGGTGGTGTTAGCTACCTGTGCAGGTTGTGATGGTGGTGGTGGTGTTAGCTACCTGTGCAGGTTGTGATGGTGGTGGTGGTGTTAGCTACCTGTGCAGGTTGTGATGGTGGTGGTGGTGTTAGCTACCTGTGCAGGTTGTGATGGTGGTGGTGGTGTTAGCTACCTGTGCAGGTTGTGATGATGGTGATGGTGGTGGTGTTAGCTACCTGTGCAGGTTGTCGTGGTCCATGTTGCTGAAGCCCAGAGGAGAGTCAGAAAGCTGTTGAGTGACAGCCTGGGGGTCTTTGGTGTCCAGGACCTCATTGAGCACAGCCACCGCAGACAGCATCTCCACTGCAACAGACAGCTCCTCATGCCCCAGGCCTGCCTGTTAGATACAACCAGAGATTAGTGATCATATACTGGACATACAACCAGACACACACGCACAACTGTCTGCCCACCGGCCAACCTAGCTAGGGTGTGACAACCAGCAACCACAACTGTACAACATTATACTGTAGCTTAAAATAAGAAAAGAGTAACGTCACAATGTGTGTGTGTGTGTGTGTCACCTTTGCTCCCTGTATCTGCAGGCTGAACAGTTCGGTCTGGTAGAGGTTGGCAGCAGTCTGGTAGACAATGGGGAGCTGGGCCTCTGGGTTTATCAGCTCCTCTATAGTCTCTGCTGCTACTCCATGACGAATGGCAGAGTTGATCGCTGTAATGGCCTCCAGTTCTGCGTAGCGAAAATATCATACTCAACATTTTCATATTAACTGTACTATAGGGTAAAGACATACATATATACTTATAGTACCAACACTGAACTTTGAAACACTGGGGAATATTACAAAATGAGAGTGATGGAGGGTGAGGGGTGCTTACTTCGTTTCTCTGCCTCAGCAAAGTCGTTACAGGATATTACCACCCTCTGAATCGCCTCCCTCTCTAGCATCACTGCACCTCCAGCGTCCTGAGGTCCACGGAGAAAGTGTTTGAGTGACAAGTTCAATTCAATAGAAAATTCTGGGTTCTGTAACACTAACGCAACTTGCATTAATGAATTAAGACTGCCATCTTATGCTCTTAAAGGCAAACACACAGTGTGTAGGCATTCTCAATTATTTTTATGGGATACCTTATATCCCCTACTAGGGCTGTTATGGTGACCATACTACCGCCACACCGGCGGTCTCGAGTCATGACGCAGTCAAATTCCACGTGTCCGTTTAGTCACGATAACTAGGCTTCTCCAAGCTCTGATGCTGCAGCTGGTCATTAGTAGCCTACCAAACTTGCTAACTGCCTGGTACTCAGCACTCTATTGTCCCTCTCATCACTCTGACATCAATGCAAATGTATTCGAAAATCTAATCAAACACTTCATGAGAGCCCATGAGCTCTTGTTGCGCAACATTTCAGAGTTTTGATGGACTCTATTAAAAAGAGGATCCCATCAGCTTTCTATTTGCTAGGCCTACTATATTTATTTCTCAACTTTCCTAATATTAAACACATTACTTTGCAACAGGAGTATAGCCTACCTGGCTGGCGTGAATAATGAACAATGAAAAAAGTGTCCTCAATTTGCTATTTAAGTGTATAGATGACAAGTATTTTTATACCCTGCCCTTGTTCCGAGACAGGTGCATGATAATGGTCCATTCTAAATCAAAACTTATTTCACACATATACTAAATAATATATGTAAAGACAAGATTAAATCAAGAATAGTGTGATGCGTGACAATATTAATATATATCATTCACAAGTGATAGGCTATATCTTGTGAATGATGCCCAGCTTGTGTGCAGTAATGCAAGAAACAGAGCATGTCTTTTTTTTGGTGAGTTTTTCAAATGATAGTTGCACACCTCATGTAGCCTAGCCCATAGGCCTATATATTTTGAAAAGGTTTGTATTACAATTAGAGGGGCCAAATAACTTCTTAATATGAAGCACATTAATCTGCTTTACAACCGGTGTAGAGCCTAACTGGCATACATAAGCGGTGCGTGAGCTTCAAGTTTGGGGAACATGATTTTCACCATAAAAATGCACCTTTATAATAAAGCATTACATGCATAATCGCATTTACAGTCACTTTTGAGAATGGTGTTTTCCCGCTAATTGATTGCATTTTAGAACATTTGCGCTTATAGCCTACTACCATGTGTACATTGCTGCGCTTATAAAGTGAAGAAACAGCCTAATAGCTGATCAACATTTTAAGCTAAACTTTCTGATCTGTTGCATCAGTCTCATTGCTTTTAAACGTTTTTTTGATGCGAGTGGTTGTATTAATTTGGGATCTATCGCATCCCACACAACTGTCCCCGATGTGTCGGTCTTCCCTTGTAGTCTACTTCGGAGCTGAGATGCCTGTGAGAAGGACCCGATCACATGACGGGCATTGGCTAATAAGAATTGAGATATCTGAGAGAGCCATCTGAGTGCGAGGTGCTTCGGAGCATGCAGCCGGGAGAAGGGAATTATAATGATTATATTCAGCCCAAGGGCACAACGGCCATTGGCCGCAAAAGGCATGGATTTTTTTAGGGGGCATTACAGCCACACAAGGGGGATGTCGCCAGGAAAATCAAGGCATGTCAAGTGCTTGTCAAATTGTGAATGAGAGACTGATGTAGTGTGTACAGCCTGCGCAAGACACTAAGCAGAGCTCATGCCTTTCGTGCAACTTTTTTCAAATCATCATTAGGTCACATCATGCAGCCTTAGAATGTATTAAAAATGAAAACATATAGCCCAACGTTTGAATCACAACTAAAGTTGCATAAATAACTATAAATTAAGCATATAGGAGGATTCAGTTTCTTTGTTAACCGCTCAACACAGAATAGCCGCATGTACGCACTCCCTCAGAAATCCCTCAGAAATCATTTGGAGAAAATATCCTTTTGTATTTCATTGAGCTATGTTCAATTGTATTCTTCATACTACAAAATAATATAAAATAATGTAATGGAATTCTAAGCAAATCTTGTCTGCTAAATGAACTAGTGTAGCCCCTAGCCATATGGTATAGCCAACCTACTAGACGTGCATCCACCATTTGACCACTGTCCTTACTGACCCGAGCCTGGACTTGGCAGTAGGAGGTGAAGTGCTCAAGGTACCAGTGAGAGTTGGCCTCCTGGACCCCCAGCAGCCCCAGGGCCAGCACCTTGAGGCCAACTAGCAGAGAAGCCTCATTCTGGGCAGAGATGGCCTGGTTCACCTGCCGCACCGCCATCTGGGCTGGAGAGACAGACATGAGGGAGCAGGGGTTGGACGGAGACAGACTGGACACATCCCAAATAAATCAACCCTCAGCCACAAACCTGTAGACCAACGCCTTGTTTTGACATAAGATCTCAAACCGGCTGTGGAAAAGGTAGAAGATCTACCAGACACATCCTGAAGGCCTATCCTAGATGTTCAGAATACACATTTTTGAGGTCTAAGAGTGGCGGTAGTTACTGTTAACAAGGTCGACGCAGCTCTGGATCTCCTGCTGGGTCAGCAGCTCCTCATAAACATCTCTCTCCTCTGTGGCTATGGACGAGCGCTGAGCAGGGAGACAGGAGAAAAAGCATTGTGTTAGACGGACTATAAACATACATTCTTAAGGTTTTTACATTTTGTGCATATTGAAACCACAGGAGGCTGCTGAGGGGAGGTCGGCTCATAATAATGTCTGGAATGAGGTAAATGGAATAGTATCAAACACATGGAAAGCATGTCTGATGTGCTCGATACCATTCCATAGATTCCGATCCAGTCATTACTACTATGATTGAAACTAAAACACACCGTCATGCTAAAACTATTGACAATCTGGCCATCATATTAACTTTAGATGTAAGATCATGACTTTGCTGAAATAATGTGTAATTTAACACAGCAGGTCATGTTTACACAGAGTTAGTGAGGAGTATGAGAGGAAAGATACCAGTTGGTGTGGGAAGACAAGTGTTGTAGTGGGAGTTCAGCTGATGCTGCAGCCACTGGAATGTCATGGCAAGGGCTGCTGGGTGTTTCAGGTGGTATTCACTGCAGACAAGACTCTAATACTATACTATTTCTGTTCAGAACAGGATCAAGATGCTGTTCCAAGGTCAGTTTTGAAACTTCTACCAGGACTCAGGACCCATAGGTCACTGGTCAAAAGACAGCCTTCTTCTGGGTGCCTCTTGGGTGGAAAGGGCAACATCAGGGAGCGTTTGGGAGTTCCTCACCCTGCCTGAGGCCTGGAGCTCCTTGCTGGCCTTGGCCCGGCTAAGAGTGTCCTGGTAGTCCTGGGCCAGCTCTTCCCCAGTGTTCCTCAGCATAGCGTTGGGGTTCTTCAATGTCCCTATGGTCACAGCCGCCTCACCCTTATCCACCGCCTCGTTGATGGCAAACACAGCAGCGTGCACTGGGGAGGGACACCAGCAAGAATGAGTACCACTTGGCAGTAAACATGTCTGTATGTCTGTCTATGAGAGGTCAGACATTTGTTATAGCCCAGCACTAACACACCTGATTCAACTAATCATCAAAGGCTGGATTACTTGAATTGGGTGTTTTAGTGCTGGGCTGGAACCAAACCCTGGACACCCTATGGGTCTCTCCAGGAGCAGGACAGAAGACATGTGGTCTCCAGTGGATGGAACAGCGTACTGTACTACTCACAGGTTGCCTCCTCCACCGAGAGCTCGTTGGCCAGGATGCCTCCTATCTTGCTGAAGGTTGGCATCTGAATGCCGTACTTCTCCAGCTCGCTCCGCATGTTACTGATCTCCTCCTCTGGGGGACAGACAAGAACACAATACAACCAGACTGGTACAGCAGGAAACCTCGACACCCCTGGGAGAGGGGCCTGCTAATTCACTGGCAAAATGTAGAACATCAAGACGCTTTGGAGAAAAGTAACACAGTGAAATTAAGCTGTTTTCGTAAGCTAGTATTTACAGTAAGGAATGTCATCAACACGTGACTTCTGCTTTGCATGACTGGCATACAGCGCACTCGGAAAGTATTCAGACCCCTTGACTTTTTCCACATTGTTACGTTACAGCCTTATTCAAAAATGTATGAAATAGTTTTTTCCCATCAATCTACACACAATACCCAATAATGATGAAGCACAAACTTTTTGCACATTACAAATAAACTGAAATATCACATTTACATAAGTATTCAGACCCTTTACTCAGTACTTTGTTGAAGCACCTTTGGGCAGCAATTATAGACTTGAGTCTTATTGGGTATGACACTACAAGCTCGGCAGACCTGTATTTAGGGAGTTTCTCCCATTCTTCTCTGCAAATCCTCTCAGGCTCTGTCAGGTTGGATGAGGAGAGTCACTGCACAGCTATTTTCAGGTCTCTCCAGAGATGTTCAATCGGGTTCAAGTCCCGGCTCTGGCTGGGCCAGTCAAGGACATTCAGAAACATGTCCCGAAGCCACTCCTGCATTGTCTTGGCTGTGTGCTTAAGGTTGTTGTCCTGTTGGAAGGTGAACCTTCGCCCCAATCTGAGGTCCTGAGCGCTCTAGAGCAGGTTTTCATCAAGGATCTCTCTGTACTTTGCTCCGTTCATCTTTCCCTCGATACTGACTCGTCTCCCAGTTCCTGCTGCTGAAAAACATCCCCACAACATGATGCTACCACCACCATGCTTCACTGTAGGGATGGTGCCAGGTTTCATCCAGACGTGACGTTTGGCAATCAGGCCAAAGAGTTCAATCTTGGTTTCAACAGACCAGAGAATCTTGCTTCTCATGGTGTGAGAGTCCTTTAGGTGCTTTTTGGAAAACTCCCAAGCTGGCTGCAATGTGCCTTTTACTGAGTAGTGGCTTCCGTCTGGCCACTCCACCTAATTGGTGGAGTGCTGCAGAGATGGTTGTCCTTCTGGAAGGTTCTCCCATCTCCACAGATGAACTCTGGAGCTCTGTCAGAGTGACCACGTGTTGATTACTTTAAAATCAACACGTAGTGTTCTTCTCTGTCTGGCACCAGCCAGGTTTTGATTGAATGCTGGATGCTTGAACCCGTAGGAACAGTTGCTGTAGGAACCTGCAAGTAAGCATTTAGTTGGACAGTATACATACGACGGGATACACGTAAGGCTGTAACGTCACACAAAAAAAAGTCAAGGGGTCTGAATACTTCCCGAATGCACTGTATCTATTTCAGTCATATTAGCCTACAGTACTTTGATATTGTCCACCTTTTCATATAACATACACCGAGTATACTAAACCTTAGGAACATTGACAGACTGACCAGGTGAAAGCTATAATGTCACCTGTTAAATCCACTTCTATCAGGGTAGATGAAGGGGAGGAGACCGGTAAAGAAGGATTTTTAAGTCTCAAGATATTTGAGACATGAATTGTGTATGTGTGCCATTCAGAGGGTGAACAGGCAAGACAAAAGATGTAAGTGCCTTTGAACAGGGTATGGTAGTAGGTGCCAGGCACACCATTTTGAATGTGTCAAGAACTGCAACGCTGCTGGGTCAACAGTTTCCCGTGTGTATCAAGAATGGTTCACCACCCAAAGGACATCCAGCCAACTTGACAACTATGGGTAGCATTGGAGTCAACATTGGCCAGCATCCCTGTGGAATGCATTCAACACCTTGTAGAGTCCATTACCCAACAAATTGAGACTGTTCTGAGGTCAAAATGGGGGTGCAACTCAATATTAGGAAGGTGTTCCTAATGTTTTGTACACTCGGTGTATATCTTGTCGGTGAAATGTGCACTTTATTTTTTAAGGCGTTGGAGTACAAGTGAATAACTTCAGTCAGTGATAGCAATCGATCAAGGTTAAAGTATTTTTTTATGAGTAAGTGTTATGTTGCAGTTATTCATCCAGATAAAACAAGTGGTGGGTCCTTCCCACTTCACTCACAACCACAGTATATCATACTGATCTCCACAGTGCTTATCGAATTGAACATGCAGCTAGGTGCGAATGATGACGTTCTGTTTCAATCAAACCCAAACAAGAGCACCAATTATCTGTCATTACCACCCCCCTTTAGGCTCTAATTCCACACACACAAACACTTTTGCAAGCAAGACTAAATGAGTATTCATGTTTTCCTTTAGTTTCACAGAGAGGTAGTAATTACTACAGCAGTTCCTCCTTCACTACAACACTGTATGTGATGTTAGTGTTCATTCTGGAGCAGTCAGCTCAATGCAACAAGTTCATTAGACTGTAGTACCTCTATACACTAGTTTCAAGTTTTACTAGTCACTGTCCAACGAAATGCTTACTTGCAGGTTCGCACAGCAACTGTTCCTATGGGTTCAAGCACCCAGCATTCAATCATAACCAGGCTGGTGCCAGACAGAGGAAAACACTATGTGTTGATTTTAAAGTACAGGGTGAACTCAAGCTATGGCTCTTATGAGATCTCTAATTATCATGCTGGAATAGAAGAGCTGGTGGATTAAATGCTACTGTAGCCTTGTAAAACACTAGTGTAGCCTGGTAAAATGCTACTGTAGGTTGGTCTTTCTTACCTGTGAAGGCCACTTTCCCCAGCAGGTCCTGGATCTGTGGTGCAATGCCCCGTTTGTACAGGTATAAGCTGGAATAAAACACAAGGTTATGTTACATTTCCATTTCATTTTGGTCATTTAGTAGAGCTACTTCTAGTCAGGTTTTGCTTCAAGTATCCTGGAGAATAACTGCCTGGGACGGAACGGTATGAAGCACTCAGAACTTTAATTTAGTGGTTAGGAAGAAAGGGTACTAAAGTGGTGGATAAGATGTGGCTATGTTTATTCAATAACTCAGAGGTCAGGGAAAACATCATTTACTAACATCTGCATCTATCCACACTTTTCCCTTGCTTGAATACTTTAGAAATGCATCCTTCCTTCCTCTTGCCCTTGGGTCAGCAAGGGACCCACCGTATTGCTTCCACCTATGAAAGCATGTCAGTCCGATAAGTGACAACTTGAAGGAAGTGAGGAAGGAAGGATGCATCCCAAGGGGACCTTGAAACATCCATCTTCTCCAGACTGAGCGAGGAGAACGTCGGCCCAATAAACTGCAATTCCCCCTTTTCCCCACAGGGGAGCAATATGTGCTCAGAGAAAGCAGCAGTCAGAATACTGACAAGCCAACTGCACTGACTGTACTGAGCCCAGTTAGCCTGAAACAAACAGGTGGCTGGAAACTGCATTAAACTTTCATCTGCCAGCAGGTTCCTGATAAGTGGGCATGAATTATAGATTGGGCTACAGGGGTACGGGTGTCTTCCTGAGGGGTTTAAAGTCTGCTAAGACAGAGGGAAGGCCAAAGGTTTATTATGTCGTTTCCATTCTATTGTGTTGCCTTTCTATTTTTCCACTTCACTGAAATCTCAACAAAGGCTCACTAGCCCAGTGTGTCTACTTCTCCTCAGAGCTAGAGTTTATTCCCTACCCTGGCTCCCAATGGGGGTTAGACCGCACTGCCAGGAAGGAAGAGCACGTGTGCGCGCACAGGCAGGGAAGGAAGCCTGCCCTCATGGGCCATGACCAAACAGCTCAAAGAGAAAAAAAACAAGTCAACTAGTTAACGCATTCACTCCAATTCTCTGTCATATTCAGATGGATATACTGTACGAGTAGTGCTCGACTTGGGCAGGAGCTTAGCGGTACTGAATAGCAGCACCGTAAATGTTCTGCTGCTTGGGTTCCTGCACTTCATAAAATACTGGCTAAAAGTATTGTGGAGTTCCTGCACCTAAACAGTAACGGCACCCAAAATGATACCAGCACCTATTTCAGTCCAAGTCAAGCACTGTATACATTACAAACCACTCTTCTCTGTACACATGACAGTGTATGTGTACTGTATACATGACAGTCAATGTGGTCACAGAACACAGGGTCTGGAATAAAACCAGTCAGTACAAAACCAGACACTAACAGTGACACCATTGACTTCACACAATGACAAAATGTCACTACAGATCTGTTACTTCTACTAGCACCACCACACTATGATAGCAGCTCTGAGGTGAGACTGGAGACTGACTGGCTGACTGACTAGTCAAAAGTAGTGCACTAAATAGGGAAAGGGTGCCATTTAGGATGTGGTCAAGAGTAGTGCACTAAATAGGGAAAGGGTGCCATTTGGGATGCAACTCAGTATAGGCCGGCCTGTCTTATAGGCCAGTGTTTACCAACAAGGGGTACTAGGAGCCCTGGGGGTACATGGCCTATCCACAGGGGGTACTTGAGATGACTCATGAGACCATAGGCTTACTGGTCAAATGCACAAGGGGGTACTTCAAGGTAACTCTGGGAAGAGCAAAATGTACTTGGTAGTACAGTAACCGAAAAAGGTTGGGAAGCACTGTTATAGGCTGTTTATTTTCTAGAGATGTTAACAGGGGTGTGTCTACTAGAGGTCGACCGATTATGATTTTTCAACGCCGATGCCGGTACCAATTATTGGAGGACCAAAAAAGGCCGATACTGATTAAATCGGCCGATTTTTTCCCCCCCCATTTATTTGTAATAATGACAATTACAACAATACTGAATGAACACTTATTTTAACTTAATATAATACATCAATAAAATCAATTTAGCCTCAAATGAATAATGAAACACGTTCAATTTGGTTTAAATAATGCAAAAACAAAGTGTTGGAGAAGAAAGTAAAAGTGCAATATGTGCCATGTAAGAAAGCTAACGTTTAAGTTCCTTGTTCAGAACATGAGAACATATGAAAGCTGGTGGTTCCTTTTAACATGAGTCTTCAATATTCCCAGGTAAGAAGTTTTAGGTTGTAGTTATTATAGGAATTATAGGACTATTTCTCTCTATACGATTTGTATTTCATATACCTTTGACTATTGGATGTTCTTATAGGCACTTTAGTGTTGCCAGTGTAACAGTATAGCTTCCGTCCCTGTGTGAACCTGCAATAACAACGTCATATAGGCTATAATGGGTGTGTGATGCATATAGAGCAGAAAGCCTAACGCTTGAGGTTGAGGTTGAGGTTGTGTAGAAAAATCCCTCTGAACATGATCTCAGATAAACCTATTCCAGTTCCTCTTCATATAACAGGTATTTCAATGCTCACTGAAAGTTAGGAGTCAGAGTCAACACTGACTGCACATAAGAAAATAGGCTTCACATTAAAATATAGTGAGGGGGCTATTAATTTAAAAACTAAAAAGTTGAGTGATAGACAGGCCCTTCTACCATCCTCAGCTCCCAATATAACATCTGGCTTTCCTTACAGAGCCTGATGATACTATGTGAGAATGACATCATTGTGGTCTCTTGTAGACTCAAGAGAACATTGTCAAAGGAGACACTAAATGGCACGAGGAAGCCTACAAATTGAAGCAGTCTGTTGGCAGGAAATGACTCAATGTATACAGGAAATCACCTATCAGTTCTGAGGCTGTACCTAGCATTGCATGCGCAAACGATATCCATACATACACACAAAAACAACAGCAAGCTTGGGAAATGACTGCATATTGCCACACCTTCGTTCCATGAATCGTGTAAATAGCATGTCTTAACCATAAACTGAAACAACCGATACTAGTTTCATGTCATCTTTTACCATTTTCCTCCATTCATCTTCACTTCTCTTGTTTCACACATTGTTAGCTTTTTCAAAATGATCCTCAAGTCCCATTTAGACATTAATATTATGTGATATGCTTTTAGGGCTCTTCAAACATCAGAAGAAGAGCTAAAAACGTAGGTCTCCTACACAATATAAAGTGCAGTCAAGAAACAAGAAATATTCTAGTGTGTTTTGGACAAAGAGTAAGAGGCATGATGTAAGCACTGAGCAGTAAGCACTGAGCAGTAAGCCTAATGGGGGGTGAGTCAGATAGAAAACCCACCTTGTGTTGGAATGCTCCCCGTCTTACCTTAATGCGTGTATGCAGTACACCACCTTGGGCATGTTTTTACGATTGTACACATCTGTCGTTTCAGGATAGAATATCTGAAAGTAGCAACCAGAGGAGGCATCAGTCATGGGTCTTTCATTAACGTCTCCTGATACCTTGCACAGTGCAGCAGCCAAGAGGCACAGCGAGCACAATACATCTTTCAGACTGTCAGCTCATTTTCAACCTGAAGCAGTCTGACACTATTCCTCTGTATCCTCCTGGCCACTGCCACACACCTTTGGGTGATGTAATTCTTGCCTGTCAGTGTGTCTCACTGTACATACACCTACCTGGCTGACTGCTGTGGATGTCCATGTGTTTCCCAAAAGGGAACAGTAGTGGTAAACAACAGTGAAGAAACCTATTTGTATTTATTATGGATCCCCATTAACTACTCTTCCTGGGGTCCAGCAAAATTAAGGCAGTTTATACAATTTTAAAAACATTACATTCACAGATTTCACAACACACTGTGTGCCCTCATGCCCCTACTCCACCACTATCACATATCTACAGTACTAAATCCATGTGTATATGTGTGTATAGCGCGTGTTATCGTGTGTGTGTGTGTGTGTGTGTGTGTGTGTGTGCCAATGTTTGTGTTGCTTCACAGTCCCCGCTGTTCCATAAGGTGTTTTTTTAATCTGTTTTTTTAAATCTAATTTTACTGCTTGCGTCAGTTACTTGATGTGGAATATAGTTCCATGTAGTCATGGCTTTGTGTAGTACTGTGTGCCTCCCATAGTCTGTTCTGGACTTGGGGACTGTGAAGAGACCTCTGGTGGCATGTCTTGTGGGGTATGCATGGTTGTCCGAGCTGTGTACCAGTAGTTTAGACAGACAGCTCGGTGCATTCAACATGTCAATACCTCTCATAAATACAAGTAGGGATGAAGTCAATCTCTCCTCCACTTTCAGCCAGGAGAGATTGACATGCATATTATTAATATTAGCTCACTATGTACATCCAAGGGCCAGTCGTGCTGCCCTGTTCTGAGCCAATTGCAATTTTCCTAAGTCCTTTTTTGTGGCACCTGACCACACGACTGAACAGTAGTCCAGGTGTGACAAAACTACGGCCTGTAGGACCTGCCTTGTTGATAGTGTTAAGAAGGGCTAACTTATTCCTTGTCACCCACTCTGAAACTAACTGCAGCTCTTTGTTGAGTGTTGCAGTCATTTCAGTCGCTGTAGTAGCTGACGTGTACAGTGTTGAGTCATCCGCATACATAGACACTGGTTTTACTTAATGCCAGTGGCATGTGGACAGTAAAAATTTGAAAAAAAGCAAGAGGCCTAAATAGCTACCCTGGGAAATTCCTGATTCTACCTGGATTATGTTTGTTCTGTTAGACAAGTTACTATTTATCCACATTATAGCAGGGGGTGTAAAGCCGTAACACAAGTTTTTCCAGCAGCAGACTATGATCGATAATATCAAAAGCTGCACTGAAGTCTAACAAGACAGCCCCCCCATCCATACATTTCTCTCAGCTAATCATCAGTCATTTGTGTAAGTGCTGTACTTGTTGAGTGTCCTTCCCTATAAGCATGCTGAAAGTCTGTTGTCAATATGTTTACTGTGAAATAGCATTGTATCTGGTCAACAACAAAAAATCCAGAATTTACTAAGGGTTTGTAACAGTCTGATTGGTCGGCTATTTGAGCCTGTAAAGGGGACTTTACTATTGTTGGGTAGCGGAATGACTTTAGTTTCCCTCCAGGCCTGAGGGCACATGCTCTCTAATAGGCTTAAATTGAAGATGTGTCAATATCGTCTGCTATTACCCTCAGTCATTTTCCATCCAGATTGTCAGACCCCGGTGGCTTGTCATTGTTGATAGACAACAATCATCTTTTCACCTCTTCCACAATGACTTTACAGAATTCAAAGGACAATTCTTGTCTTTCATAATTTGGTCCAATATACTTGGATGTGTAGTGTCAGCGTTTGTTGCTGGCATGTCGTACCTATTCCCCTACCCTGATCATTATTTTGAATTAAAATAAATAGTGAAACATTTTAATCAATCAATAATGAGAAGATGAGGCTATAATAACCATATGAATAAACAATGTATCATATCATTGGTTGTCTGTCTACTCCTAAAGATTCTCCTTTGGTAAGTGTACTGCTTCCCACAAAACAGAATAATTCATTGATTGATCATCATCAAACATGTATCTGAGTGATTCCAGTGTTACCATCACATGGCATGACAATAAGGTGTTCCATAAGGACGCAGTAGAACAAACAGCATGCTTTCATTTACCTGGTCCACTGTCATTTGACTTAGTAAAATCCATAAAACAGCCTTGTGAACCAGTTACTACAAGGTTCTGATACTGTATGCCTCTGGTAGGAGGGACTTGGGCAGTGTGTGTGTGTGCGCGTGTGTTAGTCATACCTTAGGCAGCCCTACAGACTCCATAGCCCGTAGCCATTGCACTGTGTTGTCTGTGTGTCTGAAGTGAAGTCCTGTGCACTGGAGACAAACACAGACAAACAGAAATATTAGATCCCTGCAACTGAGTCTGTTGTGTATCAGAAATAGCATGTTTTTGGTAGGAATCGCACGCATGCAAGGACGTGCATGCACACGGAAAGATGGAGAGTGTGTTCGTGTGTTGTGTCCGCACAGTTGCTGTTTTTAACATGGGAGATGGTTGACAGGAAGTGAGGCTGTCTGCGTTGGATCTGGGATTAGACATTTCCTTTATGATGCCATGGAGGTGCGGGGGAGAGGAGAGAAACTCGATAGAGGTGGGGGGGGGAGAGAAACTCGATAGAGGTGGGGGGGGAGAGAAACTCGATAGAGGTGGGGGGGGGAGAGAAACCCGATAGAGGTGGGGGGGGAGAGAAACCCGATAGAGGTGGGGGGGGGAGAGAAACCCTATAGACGGGGGGGGGGAGAAACTCGATAGAGGTGGGGGGGGAGAGAAACTCGATAGAGGTGGGGGGGGGGAGAAACTCGATAGAGGTGGGGGGAGAGAAACTCGATAGAGGTGGGGGGGAGAGAAACTCGATAGAGGTGGGGGGGGAGAGAAACTCGATAGAGGTGGGGCGTGGGGGAGGAGGAACTAGATAGAGGTGGGGCGTGGGGGAGGAGGAACTAGATAGAGGTGGGGCGTGGGGGAGGAGGAACTAGATAGAGGTGGGGCGTGGGGGAGGAGGAACTAGATAGAGGTGGGGCGTGGGGGAGGAGGAACGAGATAGAGGTGGGGCGTGGGGGAGGAGGAACGAGATAGAGGTGGGGCGTGGGGGAGGAGGAACGAGATAGAGGTGGGGCGTGGGGGAGGAGGAACGAGATAGAGGTGGGGCGTGGGGGAGGAGGAACGAGATAGAGGTGGGGCGTGGGGGAGGAGGAACGAGATAGAGGTGGGGCGTGGGGGAGGAGGAACGAGATAGAGGTGGGGCGTGGGGGAGGAGGAACGAGATAGAGGTGGGGCGTGGGGGAGGAGGAACGAGATAGAGGTGGGGCGTGGGGGAGGAGGAACGAGATAGAGGTGGGGCGTGGGGGAGGAGGAACGAGATAGAGGTGGGGCGTGGGGGAGGAGGAACGAGATAGAGGTGGGGCGTGGGGGAGGAGGAACGAGATAGAGGTGGGGCGTGGGGGAGGAGGAACGAGATAGAGGTGGGGCGTGGGGGAGGAGGAACTAGATAGAGGTGGGGCGTGGGGGAGGAGGAACTAGATAGAGGTGGGGCGTGGGGGAGGAGGAACTAGATAGAGGTGGGGCGTGGGGGAGGAGGAACTAGATAGAGGTGGGGCGTGGGGGAGGAGGAACTAGATAGAGGTGGGGCGTGGGGGAGGAGGAACTAGATAGAGGTGGGGCGTGGGGGAGGAGGAACTAGATAGAGGTGGGGCGTGGGGGAGGAGGAACTAGATAGAGGTGGGGCGTGGGGGAGGAGGAACTAGATAGAGGTGGGGCGTGGGGGAGGAGGAACTAGATAGAGGTGGGGCGTGGGGGAGGAGGAACTAGATAGAGGTGGGGCGTGGGGGAGGAGGAACTAGATAGAGGTGGGGCGTGGGGGAGGAGGAACTAGATAGAGGTGGGGCGTGGGGGAGGAGGAACTAGATAGAGGTGGGGCGTGGGGGAGGAGGAACTAGATAGAGGTGGGGCGTGGGGGAGGAGGAACTAGATAGAGGTGGGGCGTGGGGGAGGAGGAACTAGATAGAGGTGGGGCGTGGGGGAGGAGGAACTAGATAGAGGTGGGGTGTGGGGGAGGAGGAACTAGATAGAGGTGGGGTGTGGGGGAGGAGGAACTAGATAGAGGTGGGGTGTGGGGGAGGAGGAACTAGATAGAGGTGGGGTGTGGGGGAGGAGGAACTAGATAGAGGTGGGGTGTGGGGGAGGAGGAACTAGATAGAGGTGGGGTGTGGGGGAGGAGGAACTAGATAGAGGTGGGGTGTGGGGGAGGAGGAACTAGATAGCACCCACTGCCACCCAGTTGTGATCCTGTGTCTGTGACAGTTTTACTCTGTAGCCTAGTTAAATTCATAATCTGAAAAAGTGTCAATTAACTTGGAGTATCCTGCGGTACCAGATCTTTCCAATATGAGGACAAAGGTCACCTTGTAGCGGGCCTGGTCCCCGTCATAGATCTTCTTCTCAGACACCATCTTGGGAGCAAAGAACTTGGCCAGTTTTCCAAGGTAGACTCCGTTCCTCAGACCCTCCTCCAGATCTGTGGTGGAGGGCAGCTCCTCCTCTACACACGCCTCCATCCACCTGGGTATACACACAAACACTGATCTCAGAAAAGGAACAAAATATATACTTCCTGCTTTGCTCCTATGGGGACACTAATAATGGCCACCAGTCCACCCATTATGGCATAATTGAACTGAATGGGGATGCCCGTTCTGCTAATTCTAATGATGACAACATCTGTTCAGTCATTTATATGGAGACGACTGGAACAGAAACTGATCTCACAACAAAATGGCAACAGCTCTCCAGTCATTCATATGGAGCAATAGGGAAGAGACACTGATATCACAACAGAATAACACAGGGTTATTTTTATAAAAACAGACCAGCGTTTCCTTTGGATGATTTGTTAGGAAGGTTGTCGGGTCCCGTCCTGCCTATGTAAACTGTGAGGCCAGGTAAACACTAGCAGAGACACCAATCCCAGAACATTATAGGTTCATTTAGCATCATATGTTCATCATCTTTGAGGAGCTTATGGATAACAAAACGCAAATGTTTGGACCAAAGTCTGACTCTTTGAACCTGTTGCCCGCTCATTCCTTGGCTTCAAGTTAACAGTTCTCTCAATATGAAAGCTGTCGTCATGGATACAAGCAGATATAAACAAACAGAACCTTGGTCTGTCCATCACCTTGCCCCGTGTTGATCTGCGATCTAAGAGCATGTGAGCTATTACCGGGCTGACTGACAAGCCGCCTACGCTAGCACCACATAAGTCAATATTGGCTTTCCCTGTACCTACCGAAGGAGCAGCACGGTCAAGGGAAAACCAGCAGTAGACCTAGGCTAACTCCTAAAGTTCCTCTGGCGGTTGTTGGGAGTCACTTCAGGTCTTATGGTCCACAGGACAAAACCCAATCCTCAGTCGTCACCAAGAAAAAAATAAAACGTTTTTTTAAAACTGGCCACCTTTCTGTATATTGGCTACATGCTTTATTTAAGTCCATGTCTGCATCCGCAGGAATCCTCCTTGCTTCCTGACATTTCATGGTATTGAAGGATTAGGTATTGTAGGACTGTGGCAGTGGTTTAAATTTCACAATATACTAAGTGTGCACACAAACACACCTGGAGAGGCACGTGCAAGTCACAAAAATGACATCAAGCCTTCAGTGAAAGGCACAGGTCGAAGGGTCATTAAGGAGTCCCACAACTGTTACAAAATCTCTAAATCCAAGATCAAAACAGCGCCATCAGCTGGTTTGAGTTTATATTGACTGTACAGTATTTCACATGACTGGCTGGTTTGTGCATCCAGTCACTAATCTTAATCTAAGGAATTAGACTACACAATCAACCTGTACATTCAGTCAGTCAATGTATACTGACATAACATAACACATGTCAGTGTGTCTATAAATTGACTGACATGCTTGAGGATGATAAACCCTCTCGGTCTGTGGTGTTAATAGACTGGTACTGACCCAGAGAGAAGAGGCCATTGTTCCAGCTCCCACATTCACTGTCCAACATACCAGTGTAGGGGGGTTGGAGAGGCATGCCTTTTGGCAATACATTAGGTTTTTGTAAACTGTTTAATAGAAGACTATTTGGGGCATAAGAGTAAACTGTTCAGGAGTATATGGGGCAGGGAACAAGGGTTTGGTCCTCAACGAACTCAACAGTAGGCCAATATGTGATTCTGGGTCTTGAGTCAAGATGAGTGAAACCCTGTAAGACAAATTGTCATGCATGTGCTCAGAGGGAGAGCGAGAGAAAAGAGATCAAGCTTAAATTTACAATATGAATGCATCTGTTGCATTCGTTACCCCAGTAATCATACAAACCCTTGAAAGCTGAACTGAAACCAGCCATTTAGATGTTGAACCTTGCAGCAAGTGAAGTGTCAGTTGAGAATAATGTTAAGTTCCCTATAAAATGTTACAGTAAGATTTGTTTCACAAGTGAGTTCCTTGTAAAATGTGTGTGTGTGTGGGGGGGGGGGGGGGGTGTTCAACACACACAGGGTGTTAGAGGTTATTATTAAAGTCACAGTAAAGTCCAACTTCATTCATGATAATACATCATTTTTTTAAAACAGGCCTCCCCTCCTCCATCCATCAGGCCTCCTCCGTCCTTCTCATTCCATCAGGCCTCCTCCGTCCTTCTCATTCCATCAGGCCTCCTCTGTCCTGCTCATTCCATCAGGCCTACCCTCCTCCATGCAACCACTAATGACAAGTCATCTGTAAAACAGTCTGTCTGTAGGCTGAACCACCACAGCAGAGACAACACGTGTCAACACATTGAACCCAACACACACACCATTCCCTCTCCTCTGTCAGCACTTACTGTCTCTGTGTGGACAACCACAACAAACATGATGTTACTATGGCAAGTCAGTCCATGGTACCCCATCATGTTGATTGATTCATTTAAATGGATATTTCACCCAAATTACAAAATGACGCATTGGTTTCCTTACCCTTTAAGCAGTCTATGGGCAAGGTATGACTTTGGTTTAGTTTCCTTGACATCATTTCCACGTGCTAACATTTTAGCATTTGTGGCACAAATCCCATTCAAGTCATGGGACCGATATTATAATTTTTCACACGTCCAAATCATCAGAAAGTATGTCAAATTGATTGTGAAGCTCAAGAAAGTCAGAGGACTTAAACATGATGCATAGAAAAATGCTAATATCGGTCCCATGACTTGAATGGGATTTGTGCCACAAATGCTAAAATGGTAGCATGTGGAAACAGTGTCAGGGAAGCTAAACTAAAGCATGGATTGTTGTCATATCTTGTCCATAGACTGCTTACAGGGTAAGGAAACCAATACGTAATTTTGAAATTTGGGTGAACTCTAACTTCATTGTAGAGTTTCATTGCAGAATGATCAGTTCCTTGCATCTGCCATTCATTGTAAGGTCCTTTGTTTGTTCTACAATCTTGCTAAGGAGGGTTGCTAAAATTATAAAGTGATGTGATTCTTCACCAAAACCCTGCTCGTGAATGCCAAGATTCTACAGTACATAAGGACATTTTATTACAGCAAACAGTATTATGGCAAATCAATGGCTTTCTGATATCAAACGAAACATGAGGATGTTGACAGACACAGAATGTTGACAGACACAGAAAAAGCAACTCTACATGTACAGTACCAGTCAAAAGTTTGGACACACCTACTCATTCAAGGGTTTTTCTTTATTTTTACTATTTTCTACATTGCACCTCCAGAATGTATAAGGGCAATTTGACCAAGGAGAGTGATGGAGTGCTGCATCAGATGACCTGGCCTCCACAATCACCTGACCTCAACCCAATTGAGATGGTTTAGGCTTAGTTGGACCGCAGAGTGAAGGAAAAGCAGACAACACGTGCTCAGCATATGTGGGAACTTCTTCAAGAATGTTGGAAAAGCATTCCAGGTGAAGCTGGTTGAGAGAATGCCAAAAGTGTGCAAAGCTGTCATCAAGGCAAAGGGTAGCTACTTTTAAGAATCTAAAATATATTTTAATGTGTTTAAGACGTTTTTGGTTACTACATGATTCCATATGTGTTATTTCATAGTTTTGATGTCTTCACTATTATTCTAGAATCGCAGTCCTATTCTGGAGACACTGTGAATACAGGCCTAGATATCAGTTGGTCCAATGCTGCCATGCTGAGCCATAATGGCCTGGGAAAGTGGGAAATTAGTGCAACAGGCCTGAAGAATCTGAGTGGTGTGGCAGATCGGCACCCCAGTCAGATCCGCTGTGTCAGATCGGCATACTTCTGCACTAACGCTACCTGACATTAATCTACCATCTTGGAACAGTGCCACGGCCACATTCTACACACTGCAGCGCTGTGGCTACTGAACTGGCCCAGGGGACTACAGGACAAACACAACCAGGCCTGCCCTTGCCAAAAAAAAACGCAATAACAAATCCCAATCTGGAATAGAGGCGGTGTGACTGGAGGCACAGAGGGCTTTGTGTGGGTGGCCGATAGAGATAACAGCACACCATGCCATGTCCACCTGATCACAGTGAGCACTTGATGAGAGTTGGTTGCATGGGTTGGAGAGAGGGCCGGCCTACTGTACTGGCTAGCGCTCAAGTAGTGGAGGAGGGGAAACGCAAGAGTGTACAGCCACAAGGCTGGGAAGGCTTTAGTGACACACCATTGTGGCCGTTTTAAATCATAGATGAAAATAAGAGGGAAAGTGTATTATTACATAAGCAAATGAGGAGAGAGGTGGAAGGAAAGAGAGAAACCAAGCAAGAAAAAGAGGACCAGGGTGAGGTAAAGTGAACGAGGGGAGAAGAACATCCTGGCTCAGTCAGTAACAAAGCTCTCCAGCCTCTGAAGCTGCACTTCCGGGAGTGAAACAATGTGGTTGGTTGTATACAGCCGCATGGCGAAGCACAGCTCCAACAACAGTATTTAAAACTCCTCAGCCACTCTTTCCTGTTATTGTCTGAGATTTTTCTGCCATTGTAATCCTTGGGCGAGCCACCTAAACGTTTTTGCAGGTCGCCTTAGTCCAAATATTGTAAAAAATAAATAAATGGTACTGTTAGACCTGTGGCCAGGCTAAACTATATTAGCTAGTGATGCGATGGCGGGGGTGGGTGGTCGATAGTTGCATATCACGATATCGCAATTTTTTTCTTCTTCTAGGTAGTTGCTCTTAATCTTCTTTTTAAATAGTGAGCCAACATGTTTTCAGCACTTATTTCCATTACTGATTTTCTCATGCTCTCTCATGCTCTCTCATCTTTGCAGCAGACATATAGTGAGCAATACGTATGGAAAATCAAAATTGCAGTATCGAGCTGCAATACATATAGAATCACAATACATATCGTATCTGCACCTAAATATCGTGATAATATCGTTTCGTGAGGTCCCTGGCAATTCCCAGCCCTAATATTAGCCTACTGCTCTCTAGGACAAATGGAGAAATCCCACACCAGTGACCAGTCCACAATAGCCTAAACTAAACTGCTAGCCAGGCCAAGTGTTACTAGCCTATATGGGTCTTTCTATAAATTAGGGTACCAGTGAGGATTTCCTATGCAGGACAACTTGTTACAGCTGTTGATAAGTCATTGATAATAATCTGCAAAAAAAAGCTACAGTTCCTTCGGAAAGTATTCAGACCCCTTGACTTTTTCCACATCGTTATCAGTCTTACAGCCTTATTCTAAAATTGATTTTATTTTTTGAAATCCCAGCAATCTACACACAATACCCCATAATGAAAAGTGAAAACAGGCTTTTAGAAATGTTTGCTAATTTAATAAAAACAGAAATACCTTATTTACATAAGTATTCAGACACTTCATTATGGGACTCGAAATTGAGCTCAGGTGCATCCTGTTTCCATTGATAATCCTAGAGATGTTTCTACAACTTGATTGGAGTCCACCTGTGGTAAATTCAATTGATTGGACATGATTTGGAAAGGCACACACCAGTCTATATAACATCCCACAGTTGACAGTGCATGTCAGAGCAAAAACCAAGCCAGGAGGTTGAAGGAATTGTCCGTAGAGCTCCGAGACAGGATTGTGTCGAAGCACAGATCTGGGGAAGGGTACCAAAAAACTTCTGCAACATTGAAGGTCCCCAAGAACACAGTGGCCTCCATCATTCTTAAATGGAAAAAGTTGGAACCACCAAGACTCTTCCTAGAGCCGTCCGCCCGGCCAAACTGAGCAATCGGGGGAGAAGGGCCTTGGTCAGGGAGGTGACCAAGAACCCGATTGTCACTCTGACACAGCTCTAGAGTTCCTCTGAGGAAATGGGAGAACCTTCCAGAAGGACAACCATTGATGCAGCACTCCTACAATCAGGCCTTTATGGTAGAGTGGCCAGATGGAAGCCACTCCTCATTAAAAGGAACATTACAGCCCGCTTGGAGTTTGCCAAAAGGCACCCTAAAGGACTCTCGGACCAGCGAGTCACTGGTACTTCCTGCTTTAGTTTTTGCTTGTAAGCAGGAATCAGGAGGATAGAGTTATGGTCAGATTTGCCAAATGGAGGGCAAGGGAGAGCTTTGTACAGAGGTTCCTCCTTTAACCTCTCTTGGGTAGGGGCCAGTATTTTCACGTCCGGATGAAAAGCATGCCCAAAGTAAACTGCCTGTTACTCAGGCCCAGAAGCTAGGATATGCATATAATTGGTAGTACTGGATAGAAAACACTATAAGGTTTCTAAAACTGTTAAAATTATGTCTGAGTATAACAGAACTGATATGGCAGGCGAAACCCCGAGGACAAACCCCCCCCCAAAAAAAAAAAATTCAGACTACCACTGTTTTCAATGGCTGTCACTTTTATTATAAGGCGAAATCCTCCCAGATTGCAGTTTCTAGGGCTTCCACTAGATGTCAACAGTCTTTAGAATGAGTTATGCTGTTTTTTGGAAAAATGAGTCAGAAATTGTAGTTTTTCTAGGTGGCTCCCATTTTGGCTGTAGTGTTTCCAAGCACGTGAATGAGAGCGCGTTCTTTGGTATTTTTCTCCGGTAAAGACAATAATGATTCTCCGTCTTAAATTTTATTATTTATTTACGTATTAGGGTACCTAAGGTTTGATTATAAACGTTGTTTGACTTGTTTGGAAAAGTTTATTAGTAACGTTTGGGATTAATTTTCTATGCATTTTGATGGAGGGAAACTGGGTGGATAATTGACTGAAGCGCGCCAGCTAAACAGAGTTTTTATAGATATAAAGGACATTATCAAACAAAAGGACCATTTGTGATGTATCTGGGACTTTTTGGAGTGCCAACAGAAGAAGATCAAAGGTAAGGCATTTGTTATATCGCTATTTCTGACTTTCGTGGGCGCACCTGCCTGGTTGAAATATTTTTTTCATGCTTTTGTATGCGGGGCGCTGTCCTCAGATAATCGCATGGTGTGCTTTCGCCGTAAAGCCTTTTTGAAATTTGACAGATCGGCTGGATTAACAAGAAGTTCAGCTTTATTTTGATGTATTACACTTGTGATTTTATGAAAGTTAAATATTTATAATTCTGTAGTTTGAATTTCGCGCTCTGCAATTTCACCGGATGTTGGCCAGGAGTTGCGAGCTTACGCCGCGGGACTTAGAGGTAATTTGTGGTTTAGTACGATACCCTGCGTCACTACTTCATTGCTCCAGACCAGCGCAAGGGGGAGTTAGAGCACTGATTATGCTTTTGGGTCCTACTGTGTATCTAACTGACAATGAATGGGCAGCATAAACCTAAATAGAAACTGATAACTGTGCACGACTTTAGTATTACTTACTAAAACTGTTGTTACACTAAGGTTATTATTTTATTAGGATTATTTTGCTCTTACTGTAGTACTGTAGGCCACTCCCGACCAGTCACATTGTACAGCGCCTGAGTGGCGCAACAGTCTAAGACACTGCATACCTGTGCCGCCCTCGACTGGGAGACCCATGAGATGATTGTAGGTTTTTCTCCCTCTAAAAACAGAAATAAATCATTTTTAATAACAAACTGGCTTTATTTACAAACGTCTCACCCCATGTTCAAGAATGGCCTTTTTCCTCGCTCATTTTACTTTATTTGAAAACAAAATCTCCAAAATATTTATTTTTTAACAAAGTGATTATTAATTTTGAATTTAATGAAAGCCTGTTGGATATTCACAGATATATTATTAACCCTGTTATTAGCAGGACAATATATATATTGGTCATGGCTCCCGAGTGGCGCACAATGGGACTGCCTTGCAGTTCTCCAGCTGTATCCACTGAAAGCGCGCGAGGTTCAAAGCACGAGGGCAGGGGGCACGGGATGGGCCGCAGAGCCGCGCACAGAAGACCGACCTAAAGTTTGGACACACCTACTCATTCCAGGGTTTTTCTTTATTTTTTACTATTTTCTACATTGTAGAATAATAGTGAAGACATTACAACTATGAAATAACACATATGGAATCAGTTATGAACAAATTCTTATTTACAAGGACAGCTTACTCCTTCCTCCCCGTCAGGGAATTGAACTCCGGTCTCCCACGTGTACGCATTCTCTAGTACAGCCATTATTGAAGGCTATCAAATGCTTCTCAAAGATGTCCTCTGGTGGTCAAACCAGGACTAACTAGCATTAATGGTACCAGTGGTTCACACTTAAATAACGTGCCATAGAATTCTGCGGCACCATGCAATCTGTGCCACAGTACTCTGCAACTTTTAAAGGAGGAACCACTGTATGCGTCTTTGTGTGTGGAGTAAAGGTGGTCTAGAGTTTTTTCCCTCTGGTTACAAAGGTAACATGCTGGTAGAAATTAGGTAAAACAGATTTAAGTTTCCCTGTATTAAAGTCCCCGGCCACTAGGAGCGCCGCCTCTGGATGGGCATTTTCTTGTTTGCTTATGGCCTTATACAGCTCGTTGAGTGCTCTTAGTGCCAGCATCAGTTTGTGGTGGTAAATAGACAGCTGCGAAAAATATAGATCTTGGTAAATAGTGTGGTCTACAGCTTATCATGAGATACTCTACCTCAGGCAAGCAAAACCTTGAGACTTAACATTTTGTTTTCTGTCACGGTTATCGTCGGTGAAGGAGGACCAAAATGCAGCAGGACTGTGTTTGTTCATTTTGAACATTTATTAAATCAAAATGAACACCAAAAACAACAAACAAGAGAACGAACGATCCACAGACAGTCTGGCAAGGCACAAGGCTAAACACAGAACAATCTCCCACAAATACAAGACAAAACACACCCAACTAATATAGGACTTCCAATCAAAGGCAACACCAAACAGCTGCCTTCAATTGGAAGTCCACCCCAATTAACTCAACATAGAAACACACTCACTAGACTACACATAGAAATACATAAACATAGACCATAACTCAAAACCCGGAAATAATAAATCAAACGCCCTCCTAACTAACACACCAACCTGAACCACATAAAACAAATACCCTCTGCCACGTCCTGACCAAACTACAATAACAATTAACCCTTTTACTGGCCAGGACGTGACAGTGTCTCCTTATGTTACGGGGTGAAAACCGTTTTCATGGGCACATAAATCCAAAATAAATGTGATTGCAAAATCGAATGCTTCTAACCGAAAGAGTCACCTTACCTCGATACTTACAACCGAAAATCGATACTGTCATTAATGTGGTTGTTCAATAATTATGCATAACACTTGTTGGATATGCATTTGGTGTCCAGCTGATTAGTAACGCAGTGATATTGTCACACATCATCATCTGATCTGGGACGGAATTTTCCTAATGACAGTCAAGTAACGAACAACTGTTGAGATGTTGCATCGCATGCAATAAAGAGCTGGAAAAAAGGTGTTCACAAGGAATGTCCAGAATATTTTGGTGTCTCATTCATTACGCCAGTGAAGACAGTTGTGTATGGATCCACATTGGATCTAATATCTTTAGTGAATTGTTGTTGATTATCTGTTGTCTGCTTGATTTACAGCAGGGTCTCATTAGATTTAACAGAGAAGGCATCAAGGTAATATGTTCACGTTTTCATATGTTTTTGTGCGTCGGATTGGACACCAAGTCTACTGTGCGCAATTGTGAAGGATAGACTCAATTGTGTAGAAAATCCATGCAATTATTGTAGCCAATTTATTGTTTTGAGTTCTCCTGCTCCCTCATAATTATCTGTGATTTCATTTTTGATCAGTTTTTATGAGAGATATGGCCACTTTAGTTTGTTTCCCGCTGCTTCAAATGAAAGGTGTAGCGCTACTCTGTTGCGGTAAAACCACGTGAGGTTATTATGAGGACAACAACATCTAATGTTGGCTTCAAACTTGGATGTCCATACAAACCCTTCCATTAAAAAAGGAACCTGGTTTTTGGTCACTTTCTAATTATAAAAACAGTGATGGCAAGATTCAAATGGTGAGATTAATGTTACCGCTATTCATGGTTTTAGTATGTGTGCCTGCGTCGGCCACATAGGCTACAGAAAAATCAAATTAGTCAGGCAATGTCCACATTATTGTCACATATTTTTGAATGTAATAATAATTTGATTTTCTGTGCATTGGCAAGGCATACATTTTATTATTATCGTTAAAAAGTGGTAATGGCCTACTTGTTTGACACTTTTTGCATGCTTTTTGGGGGGAGGGGTGAGGTTCTATATTAGGCCCTATGTACAATTATATCAATTACACAATTGTACTACACATTGAGGTCCTTGAAAATTACAATTAAGTGCTTGAAAAAGTCCCTGAAAGTCCTTGAATTTGACATGCCAATGTCTGTATAAATCCTGCTTAAAGGATGTATAGTCCTAGACCTATGTTGTAATATAGGTGGAGTTATGGGTACATTTTCATATGGAACTGCATGAAAATCCTTTTTATTTTTGTTTCAAACCACATTTACTCCATTATTTATAGACAGACCCATATACAGTAACGCCATTTGTACCCTTTGTGTTACTCTACTATGTGCACAGTAAGCCTGCCTTTGAGAGCTCACATGTTATGAGATTGTGTGATACTGGTGACACTAAGGGTATTTTTGCATGTTTGATCAGATAACTTAACTTACAGGAGCTAAGTTGTTTCGACTAACTAAATGACCAAAGATCTGACAAATGTTAAATAACATTTTGCCCCACTTGTAAAAATGGAACTAAAACTTTATTAGTTCCCACTGTTCCTAGGCCGTCATTGAAAATAAGAATTTGTTCTTAACTGACTTGCCTAGTTAAATAAAGGTAAAATTAAAATTAAAATGAAGTGAAGGGTAGTAAGGGTAAAAATGTAACTTCCAAAAATGACACCCTATCAAAAAACATGAGAAAGCAAACAAATTGTTTACTCAGTACTACAGGTACAAAGTCCGCCAATGAGCCTGTCAACGAGTGTCAAGGCCAGTCACTGCACTACAGCTTGGTTAAAACGGAGGTAGGCCTACATTTTGTTTTTTGTTAAGGCTGTGACTTGTGAGCTACCAGTGTGTTATCATATCATACCTGTAAACCACAGGTGTATTATCAATGCAAATTAAGAAATAAAGTCCAGACAGATACTCAGAGGGCATTAACCCCATTTACCAGAGAAGACAAAAGCAGCATGGTTTAGCTGTTCCAATCAAGCCATTCTCCCGGGAGCTGTTGAAGGGCCGACAAGACTGGGGCTGCATGCCTGCCCTGTGCCTGTGACTCCTGACCCCAGAGTGGAAGCAGAGTTAGACGGGTCCTAATCGCACTGCCTGACTCAGTCACTAATATTCACTAATAGCCTAATTAGCAGCCAGCACCATAATCCTAATCCCAGATGACAAGCTTCCCAGAATAGAGGCTTCACCAGCGACAGAGGAGAGAGACAGGAAGTCAGTGGTGTTGCTGAGTGCTAGTTTGTCACCAGAATCCCTATTATACTTTAACAGACAGAGATGGATGACACCAATAAGGTCATAAATCAGGGTTCCTCAAAATGGTTTTATTTGTCCAATAAGACTGTAAAAAAACACAAAAAAATCAGCTCCAAGTGATTTTAATTTAAGAAATCTGTTCTCAAGTATTCCCACGCATAACAGAGACGAGACTTGATCATGTACAAATGTAACCAAGGTTTGAACTGATTATGTTTTAGTCAAACATTATATCTGTTTGGGCTTCTTGCGTTGAATTTGCAGTCTACAAATTATTTGTAATTATGTTCCAGCCCCCAACCATCGCTCAAGAAAAAGAAAACAAAAGTCCCACGGTTGAATCTAGTTGATGATCCCTGTCATAAATGATCCTTTGCACAGCAAACTCTGACCTCAACACATAGAGGCTAGAAGTGTTTAAACCACCTGCTGACTGGTGATGTCACCATGGTACAGCTTTAGCAGATTAAGTTTTGGTGTGATTATTCTGGGTTGCTTGCAGAGGTGTGGTGGGCAGTCCCAAAAACAGCACGTGAGAACACGAGAGGAGAGGCTTCCTGTTCCGTTGGGTGCCTTCATACAGACGACAGGAAGTGGTTCACTATCAGGTACAGCACGCTCAGAGCTCTCAGGAAAAGACTACATTGGTTTATAGAAAAATAAGTTGTGATTGGTTTTGATAAAACAGTATTAAAAATTCTTTACACTAAACTTTAAAACTACATTATTAGTTACAATGGCATCTTTATGCTTTCATTAATAAAATAATGATAAAATGCCACTTCATGGCTACAGAAGTGAGTGCCATGGGTCGGTAGTGGTTACCTAGGCAGGTTACCTTAGTGTTCTTGGGCACAGGCACTATGGTGGTATGCTTAAAACATGTTGGTATTCAGTGAAGACACTTGCCAGTTGGTCAGCGCATGCTCGCAGTACACGTCCTGGTAACCTGGCCCTGCGACCTTGTGAATGTTGACCTGTTTAAAGGTCTTACTCACATCAGCTACGGAAAGCGTGATCACACAGTCTTCCGGGAACAGCTGGTGCTCTCATGCATGTTTCAGTGTTATTTGCCTCGAGGCGAGCATAGAAGTAGTTTAGCTCGTCTGGTAGGCTCGTGTCATCGGGCAGCTCTCGGCTGTGCTTCCCTTTGTAGTCTATAATGGTTTGCAAGCCCTGCCATATCTGATGAGCGTCAGAGCTGGTGTAGTACGATACGATGCTTTGCATGTTTGATGGTTCGTCGGAGGGCATTGCGGAATTTCTTAAAGTTCCGGGTTAGAGTCCCGCTCCTTAAAAGTGGCAGGTCTAGCCTTTAGCTCAGTGCGGATGTTGCCTGTAATCCATGGCTTCTGATTGGAGTATGTACGTACGGTCACTGTGGGGACGACGTCGTCGATGCACTTATTGATAAAGCCAATGACTGATGTAGTGTACTCAACGCCATTGGAGGAATCCTGGAACATATTCCAGTCTGTGCTATAAAAACAGTCCTGTAGCTTAGCATCTGCTTCATCGGACCACTTTTCTATTGATCTAGTCACTGGTGCTTCCTGCTTTAATTTTAGCTTGTAAGCAGGAATCAGGAGGATAGAATCATGGTCAGATTATCCAAATGGATGGTGAGCGAGAGCTTTCTGTGCGTCTTTGTGTGTGGAGTAAAGGTGGTCCAGAGTTTTTTTCCTCTGGTTGCACATTTAACATGCTGATAGAAATGTGGTAAAACGGATTTCAGTTTCCCTGCATTAAAGTCTCCAGCTACTAGGAGCGCCGCCTCTGGGTGAGCGTTTTCTTGTTTGCTTATGGCGGAATACAGCTCATTCAACGCTGTCTTAGTGCCAGCCTCTAACTGTGGTGGTATGTAAACAGCTACGAAAAATACAGATACTCTATCTACCTAGAGAGTTTATCTCATGATAAGCTGTAGACCACACTATCTCAGGCGAGCGATAGCGCGAGACTTCCTTAGATATCGTGCACCAGCTGATAATTACAAAAATACATAGTCTGCCGCCTCTTGTCTTAACAGACACCACTGTTCTATCCTGCCGGTGCAGCATATAACCAGCCAGCTGTATGTTGAGTGTCGTTGTTCAGCCACGACTCCGTGAAGCATAAGATATTACAGTTTTGAATGTCCCGTCGGTAGTTTAATCTTCCGCGTAAGTCATCTATTTTATTGTCCAAAGATTGCACGTTTGCTAGCAGAATGGAAGGAAGTTGGGGTTTATTCGATCGCCTACGAATTCTCAGAAGGCAGCCCGCCTTCTGGACCCTTTTTCTCTGCCTCCTCTTCCCGCAAATCACGGGGATCTGTGCCTGTTCCCAAGAAAGCAGTACATTGACGAGCCCGACGCGTACAGACTCATTAAAGGAAAAAAAGGATTCTGTCAGTCCGTGGTGAGTAATCACAGTCCTGATGTCCAGAAAACAAAGAAAATAAACGAACAAAAAACTATCGGTTGGGCGCACGTAAAACGTCTGCCTTCTTCTCCGCCACCATTTTGTTGTTCCCTACGCTCCATGACTCCTCCTCTCTTACCGTTTGGCCTCCTCCAGGTGACAGAGGTACTCGTAGGCGATGTTCTGTCGTCTCCTCACGTCCATCTCCTCCGCCGAGAGCCTCTCATCGTCCTGAATGGCTGCAGATGGAAACAAAAACACAGTTACAGCCTGATGCACAAATGCCAGTAATGAGAGGGTGGGAATCATCTGCTGTAATCATCTTGGACTGGATATAGTTCTCTCTGTGTTCTTGTGAATGAAGAGATTCATAAGAACACAGAAAACCATAATCAACATGATAGGATCTTTTTGGCATTCATTCTTTAAAAAATCGCAACGTATCAGAAACCTGCCTAGTAGGATACTTGGGACATTATTACCTTACTTTAGAGAGAGCGTGGGGACATTGCTTACATTTGCTATGACAAGTTCATTGTCCACCCTCCCTTACAAAAGCCTGGAAGGAGTGAGAGAGCCAAGCTTTCTGGTCAGTAGCTTCAGACCAACATCACATCACGCGCGCACACACACACACGACTGACTAGATCAGTCAAACAATATTTTTATTTTATAATTTTTTTCTCCACATTATGTCCATCTCCGATAAGCTACCCAGGAAAGGGTAGCCCATATTAATATTTGTAGCCTTAGTTAGTTATTGATTTCATGAACCATTTCTAACATCGGATAACATTCATATACTGGCCATCTCTGAAACTCACTTAGATAATTCCTTTGATGACACAGCAGTAGCAATACATGGATATAACATCTACAGAAAAGACAGGAATGCCCATGAGGGAGGTGTTGCTGTACAGTATATGTTCAGAGCCATATTCCTGTAAAGCTTAAAGGAGGATGTTGTTGTGTCAAATGTTGTGTTTGCAAGTTCACCTGCCTCATCTAAAGTCACTTATTTCAGGGTGCTGCTATAGGCCACCAAGTGCTAACAGTCAGTATTTGGATAAGGTCTGCAATGCTTAATAGTGTGTGTGATGTTAACAGAGATCTATTTTCTGGGTGACCTGGACCGGTTAGCAACTAGCTTTCCTCTCAAGAGGAATCTTCTTACTGTGACTAATGCCTGCAATATGACCCAGGTTATCACTCAACCAACTAGAGTGTATACCAATAGTGTTGGATCTGTGACATCCACTTGTATTGATTGTATCTTATTTTCTCCAAAGTGATATCAGTTCCCATTGGCTGTAGTGACCATAACATTGTGGCAATAAAAAGGAAAGCCAAAGTGCCAAAAGGTTGTGTTATCTTTTGTTAAGATGTAAAAAATGTATGTTGGTCTGATGTGTATGAGGAAGTGAATCCAGATGCAGCACTGGAAGTATTTGTAAAATTCTTCATTTCATGCATTGACAAGCATGCACCTGTTAAGAGATTAACTGTGAGAACAGTTAGAGCCCCCTGGATTGATTATGAATTAAAACATTTTATGGTTCAAAGTAATGATGAAGAAAAAAAATGGCAAACAAGTCAGGCTGCTCAGCTGATTGGTTGACATATTGTAAATAGCGACATTTTGTGACTAAACTTAACATAAATAAGAAATTATATTACCAAACCAAGAACTGATATAAAACACAATGGAACAAGACTTGAGTACTTTAAATGATATCATGGACAGAAAACCCATTCATCTCCATCGCTCATTGTAGTTGATGGGTCATTTATAACAAAACCTTTTAATAATGCCAATCATTTCAATGATTATTTCACTAGTAAAGTGGAAAAACTTACAAGTTAAATTACATTATTGAACAGTGAATCATCATTTTTGCATAAAATATCTAATAATGAAAAAGGATTGCGGTTTGGAATTGTCAAGTTCGTGTGGCAGAATGTGAAAACACTATTGTTATCCAGCAATAATGATAAGCCACCCGATATAGACAACCTTGATGTGAAACCATTTAGAAAGATAGCAGACTGTATTGCCATCCCTATTTGCTAAAGCTTAAACCAAAGCCTAAAGGAGTGTGTCCACAGGCATGGAAGGAAGCTAAAGTAATTCCACTGCCTAGAAATAGTACAGCACCCTTTACTGGCTCTAACAGCTGCCCAATCAGATGGCTGCCTGTTCTTAGTAAACTGATGGCTAAAATTGTGTTTGACAAAATACAACGCTAATTTCCAGAAAACAAGTACGAACTTTTAGCATGCATATAGATAAGGGCACTCAACTTGTACTGCACTGACACAGATGCCTGATGATTGGTTAAAATAAATGGATAATAAGATGATAGTTGGAGCTGTATTGTTAGATTTCAGTGCAGACTTTGATGTTATTAATCATAAATTGTTATTGAAAGAATCTCACTTGCTTTGGCTTTACATCACCTACATCTCATGGTTGAAGGGTTACTTATCCAATAGAACCCAGAGAGAGTTCATCAATGGAAGCTTCTCTAACATCAGATATGTACAGTGCGGTGTCCCTTAGGGCAGTTGCCTTGGGCCATTAACTTCTCTATTTTTACAAATTATTTGCCACTGGTCTTATACGAAGCTAGAATGACTATGTATGAGGATGATTCCACACACTACATGTCAGCACCAAAAGCCTGTGGGCCTACTGAATTTCTAAATAAGAAGTTACAGTCAGCATCAGAACGGGTGATGAATAATAGACTGGTCTTAAATACATCTAAGACTAAAAGCATTGTATTTGGCTCAAAACATTAAATCTCAACTGGAGTTGTGTATAAAGGGAGTGAACATTGAGCAAGGTGAGGAACCTAAACTCCTAGGTATAACATTTGATGGTCAATTATCATGGGCAAGTCATATTGACAAAGTTGTTGTGAAGATGAGTATTATTTTTGTTATAAATTATATTATGCTTTTGACACAAAAATAAAGTGTACTAGAGGTTCAGGCTCTGGTCTTGTCCCATCTTGATTACTGTCTGGTAATATGGTCAAGTGCAGCAAAGAAAGACCTAGCAAAGCTGCAGCTGGCTCAAAACAGAGCAGCACACCTTGCCCTTTACTGCACATACAGAACTAACATTAACATGCCAGTGCTTCTCTTCTAGTTATGAGAAATATTGCTGTAATGAAAATTCCAGATTGTCTACATAATCAAATAACATACAGTTCAGACACCCATACTGTACATACCCCACAAGTCATGCCCCCAAAACGAATTCATGCCAGCGGTCAGTATTATACAGAACCATGATCGCATGGAACTCCCTTCCATATCCAATTACTCAAGCAACCAGCAAAATTACTTTACATTTTCAAAAACATCTCATGGCACAATAGGGACTGTGAAATGACAAACACACGCACATACACACTAATCACACTATTTTTTGTTGTTGTATTGCTTGTATATTGTTGTATTTTAAATTTGTGTAACTGTTCTTGTCTATGAGTGTTTTGTTACTTGTCGTGTTTTATGTTTTTGTGTGGACCCCAGGAAGAATAACTGCTGCTTCAGCAAAAGCGGATCCGAATAAACCAAAAGAATACAGATATTCCAAAGAGAGGTCTGCACTATGCAGCACTTGACTCTCTCCTCCTACTACCTCAGTATTCAGACAGCGGTTACGGTAAATCACATGGTCGAATCGCTCAGAGGCTGTGTTTAGACAAATAGCCCAATTCTGATTTTTCTTCCACTAATTGGTCTTTTCACCAATCACGTCAGATCTTTTCACATCAGATTTTTTCAGAGCTGATCTGATTGGTCAATAGACCAATTCGTGAAAAAAACATCAGAATTGGGCTGTCTAAACGCAGCCTCTGAGAACTGCATGTGAACAGATGACTTAGCAGGCAGCCTATGGCAATTATTTTATAGCAACTTTCTTTTATTGTCCAGTAGCCAAAGGCACAAACCTAGTCATAATATATTATTAGCAACCCATGCTAGTTGTTGCATATTAGATCTCCCCTCTTTCTAAATTTCTAACAGATATTTTCATCTCTCACATGAAACCGTTCACATGTGTGGTGCCCTTTTGACAACAGTGTTTTCTTGATATAAATTGCATTATGGAACGAACATTTACGTGTAGCCTACTGCCTTGTGTGCATTGCTGCGCTTATAAATGTGAAGAAATAATAGCTGAGCAACATTTTAGGCTAAATGTTCTGATTGGTTGTATCAGACTCATTGCTTTTTAAAGTTTGTTATGTAGCCTAGGCCTACTGGTTGTATGAATTTGGGATCTATCGTCCCGCAACTGTCCCAGTCTGTTTGGAATAGGCAAATTCTTTCTCGACAAGCTGACCAATAGAATAGGTAAACGTTTGTACTATGGGGTATAGTAGAATGACATAGGCTAGTGATTTTGCTGTTAGTTACTGGTCTTGTTGGCTGAGGAAAAGTAAATGTGGACAGTTATTCAAACATCTTCAAGGTGCACATCAGAATTCATTAAGAAGAACTGCACATTGTTGCATCCTGGACTTACATATTCTGTTAATATGAATTTTCATAATGTAAATGTGATTTCTGTCATTCTGAGCAGAGTGAGTGGACATCCTAATTAGGTTACGTACCCAATGCAGATGGGTCCGGTAAATGTATCAAATGTCCAGTAAATCAAAATGCTGCCAGTCAAATGTCCGGTGCCACATTTTCGGAAACCCTGCTACAGTATGCATGTAGTGGGCGAGTATGTAATTGATGGACCATTATTACTGGGACGGGCTGAACTAGTTTAGACCGCTATGTTACTGGCGTGACTTTCGAAAAATACCCTTGTTGCCCTCAAGACCCAGAGTGGAGAAGTCTAGCAGGCACATGCAGGCAAGCCCAATCTGACTGATAGGCTGCATCTCGCCAAACACCATTTAGGTGATCAGAATAACTGAGCATGCTGCTGACACTGTCATACTTGCTCCTGTGCTCTTGAAAGAGCAGTACAATCCAACCCACTATGCAGTATTTACACCCTGATGAACAAGTTAGTTAGGCCTAGAAGTCTCACTAACGAATCCCAGCAGATAAGGCCCAACAATGGTGCAGGAATTATCAGCCCGCTACTGTAGAACTAATCTCACTGACATCTATCCCTGTAGCTCCTGTGACCCACTCTCACTGACATCTATCCCTGTAGCTCCTGTGACCCACTCTCACTGACATCTATCCCTGTAGCTCCTGTGACCCACTCTCACTGACATCTATCCCTGTAGCTCCTGTGACCCACTCTCACTGACATCTATCCCTGTAGCTCCTGTGACCCACTCTCACTGACATCTATCCCTGTAGCTCCTGTGACCCACTCTCACTGACATCTATCCCTGTAGCTCCTGTGACCCACTCTCACTGACATCTATCCCTGTAGCTCCTGTGACCCACTCTCACTGACATCTATCCCTGTAGCTCCTGTGACCCACTCTCACTGACATCTATCCCTGTAGCTCCTGTGACCCACTCTCACTGACATCTATCCCTGTAGCTCCTGTGACCCACTCTCAATGAGGCAGCAGACAAAGCCAGTTTACCCGACCAACAAAACTCTCCTCACCAGTCTTAATTAAGCCTTTATTTAACCAGGTGAACATTCTCTTTTACAATAACGATTAATGACCTTAAGTCTCACTTAGGGGCAGATTGTGATGCAAGGGTCTGCTAAAAACAAAAGTTAATTGGACAAGCCATGGAACTTCTAATTGAAGGGTCAATTTATAAGGGTCTGTTGGCCCTGAAATTGTTATGCCAAATACGAAAATATGAGAGGGGGAAGGGGGCACAGGAGAGGGTTTAGGCACAGGAAAGGACACACACAGCAGGGGTCCATCTCTGAGCTGTGTGGGCCCAGGGGGAGATCTATGGTCAGAGCATCCGTTAGCCTGAATCTGCTGAGCCAGCTGTGTTATTGGAGAGGACCAGAGTGTGAGTAAACACTCACCCCAGAGGCGTGGGATCCCCAGCACAGCCATTACACACACACCACACTCAAACTTCCTGGAAGACCTGCCTGCGCTCAGTATGCTGGGCTATGTTTAATCTGTCACTGCCTTCATCTGTCAGAACATCACTGGACATGATTTATAGACTTGACTCATTGCTTTGTTAAGGTAATGTTTCTCTATCCTATGGGAGCAACAAGTTAAGTTACACGAGGGGTTCTTAAATGCATGTGGCTATCAAATCCTTGAGTTGGGGGAAAGGGATATTGCCTTAGTCCCCCCATACTATGCTGAGGGCCCATGTGCAGTAGTACAAATATGTCAGAAGGGGTTCCAGATGTAGCATAAAGAGACAGTACCACTTTGCTCTGGAGTGTATAAGTCCAGTCAGAGGGCCACAGCCCTGCGATGAATCCCAATCCAGCCCCTCGCCCCTACCAACTCGTGCCGAGGGCCCTCCATTGTCACGTGTTGCTGATGAAACTCAGAGGGTAACTTTGAGGGGAATAACGAGAGAATCAATGAACCCATCAACTTCGGGCTTGAATGATGCAATTCATGTTCCACATTTAAATAAAACGAGAAATTAAATTGAACAAATTCCCCATGTCATTTTACAAGCCATAAACATCAGTAACATTAAACATTTCATTTGGGAGGTATTTCGTTTGTTTTATGTGTCAAGCCTCAAAATCAGACAAACAAGCTTTCTTTTGTATGAAATTGAACAAACTCTAAAAATATGGCGGTGCATGTCGGGAGAGGCTATCGGAGGTTATTAGCCACTACATCTTCAATCATTTTCTCTCCCTTAGCTTTGGAACACTCATTCATATGGCGGAGGCACGCGTCAACAAAGGAACAAGGGACCGGTTTGGGATTCCACACTGCTAGTGTTAGTTACTCTCTGCCCCTTAATTGATCAATTACAGTTATTGATTGGCTAAAGAGTCCATACACCTGCTTACCAAGGTCTTAAATCAGTCTCTGATTAAAAGACCACAACTTAAACCAGCTTACAGCGTGACCTTCCAAGCCCAGAGTTGTGCTAATCAGATTGGTTTTGGCTAGTCAACATATTGACTCTTATATAGGTTTGCCTAAGCCAATACATTTTATAAGTAACCTACATAAGAGTCAATGAAAATGGATCAATTTAACATTAGGCCTATAATCTATATATAAATAAATGAGTCGATATATAAAAACATGTCAAACTTCTAGGTAGGGGGGAAGCCTTGAGGCAAATCGACTAAACAGAAAAGGCAGAGACAGTGCTTTTTATAGATGGGTTACCTGACAACGTCATGAAAACGATGCGCACGCTTCAATGGGGCAGAAGTTCTGGTGTTGTTGTGATTGGGGTAGCAAGTAGCCTAGTGGTTAGAGCGTTGGGCCAGTAACTGAAAGGTTGCTGGATCGAATCCCTGAGCTGACAAGGTAAAAATCTGTCATTCTTCCCCTGAATAAGGCAGCTGGTTTAAGTTGTGTTCCCCGGTAGGCCGTCATTGTAAATAAGAATTTGTTCTTAACTGACTTGCCTCGTTAAGTAAAACATTTTTTTAAAGATAGATAGCAAGAAACTGCCTCGTTTCATTTAGTTCTTAAAACCATGTCTTGTTTTGACTGATTTCCTGTCCATGCTAATATGGCAAAAATTCACAAGGTAGCTAACCAACAACTGTAACAACGTTTTTGCGACAAGTGCTAATTGTGCAAATGTATTTGTTTTCAATAAACATTGGAGACTAAATATAGTTTACATGTTGTCAACAATCTAAGCCAAGCCAGTCTGTTTTTCCCCCATAGTTGCCCACGCATCAGTTTTGTTGCTAAACAACCAACCCATCTACTGGGCTTAAAACCCCAATTGCGTCTGATTAAAATCAGCTAAACCTGTTTTTGTGGACGGTTTCACCCAAGAGCTCACTTGGGTGCTAAATCCAAAATAAGACTCCTAGATAAAGATCACCCCTACAGATAATTAGTGCCGGAATTATGGTAATGCATTAGTCAGCTTCTATGGACCACCTCTGCCCTTACAATAATAAACTCCTCATTTTGTGTTAATGGGTGACACAGACAGACAGACAGACAGACAGACAGACAGACAGACAGACAGACAGACAGACAGACAGGGCAAACAATACCTTCAACCTTTCCTGTTTGGACCTATGCAGTTAGTCAGTTAATTTTAAACCGGTAAACAACAATGTCAGGCCAACAAACCGGTTGAGACATTTCCACTATAGTTGATAATGCAGCTAGACTATCCTTTTACTGGTTGAAATTGTAGAGGGAAAAAAAGACTATTGACCTGATTACCTAATTGAATATCTCTCACCATTGCACTTTGCCATTTGTTCTCAGGTCTGACTAAGCATAGGTTAAATCCTGTCAACAACACACAGGCATAAAGTGATACAGGTAAGCATGTTATTGGCGTTTCAAACCTTTTTTCCAAGATATTTATTGACTTTGTTAAATTCCTGGAATACCCATGCAGAAGTCATGCGTGGATTTCTTAACAGTAATCGCAAAAAGTTAATATTCAACCACTGGGAAAATGCCTTCTGTCTGTAGAGACCCTTAAATGTCGACTCTTGTGCACTAGGATGAGTATTTTTACTGTAAAGATATCTACAGTACCAGTCAAAAGTTTGGACAATTACTCATTCAAGGGTTTTTCTTTATTTTTATTTTTTTCTACATTGTAGAATAATAGTGAAGACATCAACACCATGAAATGACACATATGAAATCATGTAGTAACCAAAAAAGTGTTAAACAAATCAAAATATATTTTAGATTCTTCAATGTAGCCACCCGTTGCCTTGATGACAGCTTTGCACACTCTTGGCATTCTCTCAACCAGCTTTACCTGGAATGCTTTTCCAACAGTCTTGAAGGAGTTCCCACATATGCTGAGCACTTGTTGACAAATTTTACTTCACTCTGCAGTCCAACTCAGTGGGAACCACACATCCTGAGATCATCCGTTCACCTACTCTGCATCTCACAAAGACACGGAGGTTAGAAACAAAAATCTCAAATTTTGACTCATTTCCACCGGTCTAATGTCCATTGCTCGTGTTTCTTGGCCCAAGCAAGTCTCCTCTTCTTATTGGTGTCCTTTAATAGGGGTTTCTTTGCAGCAATTCGACCACAAAGGCCTGATTCATGCAGTCTCCTCTGAACAGTTGATGTTGAGATTTGTCTGTTACTTGAACTCTGTGAAGCATTTATTTGGGCTGTAATTTCTGAGGCTGGTAACACTAATGAACGTAGCAGAGGTAACTCTGGGTCTTCCTTTCCTGTGGCAGTCATCATGAGAGCCAGTTTCATCATAGCGCTTGATGTTTTTTGCGAGTGCACCTGAAGAAACGTTCAAAGTTCTTGAAATTTTCCAGATTGACTGACCTTCATGTCTTAAAGTAATGATGGACTGTTGTTTCTCTTTGCTTAATTGAGCTATTCTTGGATTGAGAAAACAGAGTTGTTGAAGATGGACCATGTCTGTCTGAGGTGATATGGGGCACACACAGGCCACTTCAAATTGGTGTCATTTGTTCCCTCGCTTTATGGGTGCAAATGGTTAGTAGAACTTTATCTGATGAAGGGTCAGGGTCACTGACAATAGCTTGAGTGAGTACAGACTAGTCAGGGATGGGCAACTCCAGTCCTCTGGGGCCAGAGTAGTGTCATACTTTTCCCCATCCCTAGCAAACAATGTCCCTACAATTCCACATTTGACAACATTACATCAGAGTTTGATACCTTTTTCAAAGTTAACTTGTTTATGCAGAATATAATTCAAGGTGAAAATCTAGCTGTTCTGCGGTGCACATGTACAGTAGTCCTATGGTGTTTCTTGCCTAGTTAAATAAAGATTAAATTGATAAAAATGGTAGCTCCAATAAACACCTGTGGCTCATCATCGAACATTCCGCTATAAGGCCACATACGCGCGAGGTGTGCCCTGCCAAAACAGCGCTTACAAAACCACTTAAAATATGAAAGCTACAATAAAAACTATGTCGATTGAATTAACTTTAAAAAATGGTGGGTTAGGTCACTTTTACTTACTTCCATAACGTGGCTTGTGTGAATTAGCTTTTTCTTCATAGTACATCCTGCCTCTGTTCCCCCGGTTATGAACTTGATGAATGTTACCCAACCAATGCTAGCTATCAGAAAACCATAAGCCGCGCTTTTGGTTTTAAGATGAGTCAAAAAAATATTCTTAGTTGTGACACTATCGAGAGAAGATTAACTTCTAGTTTTCTAAACTTCCTTTTCGTCGAAATGCCTCCTGTCACTTTCTCAGCAGAACTCCCATCGCGTTGTTCACCTTTGCTGGGTCATGTCAGAAAGTGCTTGAGGTTTCCTCTGTCTCAGTGTAAGTGTTCACAGTCAGTGCGCTCTGAACTGGGGTAAATTCTTTACTCGGATTCCGTTGCTAAACGTTTGGTCGGTTGCGCAACGTTTTGCAACGGAAACCGTTTAATTCAAACGGAAAACGTTTCCCAACGAAAACGCGTTTATATTGGACTAATGATGGTAGCTCCCTTTTCCTTCGTCCCGTTTGCTTCCATATGGTTCCTAAAGTAGACGGTTTCCGTTGTAAAACGTTGTGCAACCGACCAAACATTTTGCAACGGAATCCGAGTAAAGAATTAAAGTAATGATGGACTGTTGTTTCTCTTTGAGCTATTCTTGCCATAGCTCATAGCTTCAACAGACCAAACGTTGTGCAACATAATCCGAGTAATGAATACACCCCTGGGGTGTACTCATTAGCCAAACAGTTGCAAAAGGGAACGTTTTGCAACTAAAACGAGAGTTACAATTGGACAAATTCAGGAAAATCCCTCCCGAATTGTGTTCCGTTTGCTCCCGTTTAAACGTTTTGCAACAGAATTGGCGTAATGAATACGCCCCTGATCTGACGCTCTAATTATCTAGCTGTCCCCAGCACCACCTGGCGACCAATTTATCATGACAGCTGTCCATCTCTTGCTGTCAGAATGAGGGAAACAATATACCCTCAAGACAGCAAATGAAATGGGTGTCAGTGGAATCATTACAATAAAAGGGTATAAAAAGTGTATCTGATTGGTTTATGGAAAAATGCATGGTGAAGTTGGTTAGGCTTTTAGACATCAGAGGGTTTCACTTCACACATCAAGGTTAGGTTCTGCGAAAACCGGATTACCGAAAAGACACGCTTGGCACGTTTGGGGTTTGGAGCTCCCTGGAGGTCGGAGGCCCCCAGATAGCATATTATGATAGCAACATTTTTAGAATTACAGGAAATTAGCTTTAAAAATGCCAAATGTTCTCTCAGCCTCAGGGCAAAATGTGTAGAATAGCAGGAAATTCGCTTAAAACTGCAGATTTTCTCTCAGCCTCATGGCAAAATGTGTAAAATAACTGGAAATTAGCTTTAAAACTGCAACATTTTCTCTCAGCGTCATCACACATTCTAAATAAAAGCATGAGAGGAGTTATGAAACAGCAAAAAAAAAAAAATACCTGCCTTATGGCAAAAAGTGTAGAATTGCAGGAAATTAGCTTTAAAACATTTTCTCTTTATCTCATGACAAAATGTGTAGAATTCCATTATAACACTGCAAATGTTTCTTTCTGTACCATGGCAAAATGTGTTGAAATGCAGGAAGTTAGCTGCATTTCAACACCTCCTGGGGGTGGGGGGCTCCAGGAGGTTGATGCTCCAGGGCCCCAAATGCTGTAGTTAGGCCCTGGGTCAGCAGGTTGAGGGGGTTCTGAGTGATGCACTACTTTTGACCAGGCCCCATATAGCTCTGGTCAAAAATAGTACACTGTAAGGGCCCATAGGGCGCTGGTTAGAGAAGTGCACAATAAGTGCCCATAGGGCTATGGTCAAAGTAGTGCACAATAAGTGCCCATCGGGCTATGGTGAAAGTAGTGCACTATAAAGGGGGAAGAGGAAGAATTTTGGACACACCCATAGGGACCACTAAACACAATTCCTTTGGATTACTCAGCCATGCTTTTTAGTCCCTGATAGTTTAGCTAATGGGTTTCTGAACAGGCCTGAGAAATGCATGTACAGTGAATTTGGAAAGTATTCGGAAAGTATACCCTCAACCTTTTTCACATTTTGTTACGTTACAGCCTTATTTTAAAATGTATTAAATTGTTTTCTTCCCCTCATCAATCTACACACAATATCCCATAATGACAAAGCAAAAACAGGTTTTTACATTTTTTGGCAAATGTATTAAATTGAAGCACCTTTGGCAGCGGTTACAGCCTCAAGTCTTCTTGAGTATGACGCTACAAGCTTGGCACACCTGCATTTAGGGAGTTTCTCCCATTATTCGCAGCAGATCCTCTCAAGCTCTGTCAGGTTGGATGGGGAGCATCGCTGCACAGCTATTTTCAGGTCTCTCCAGAGATGTTCGATCAGGTTCAAGTTCGGGCTCTGGCTGGGCCACTCAAGGACATTCAGAAACTTCTCCCGAAACAACTCCTGCGTTGTCTTACCTGTGGTTTTAGGGTTATTGTCCTGTTGGAAGGTGAACCTTCACCCCAGTCTGAGGTCCTGAGCGTTCTGGAGCAGGTTTTCATCAAGGAGCTCTCTGTACTTTGCTCCATTCAACTTTGCCTCGATCCTGACTAGTCTCCCAGTCCCTGCCGTTGAAAAACATCCCCTCAGCATGATGCTGCCACCACCATGCTTCACTGTAGGGATGGTGCCAGATTTCCTCCAGATGTGACGCTTGGCATTCAGGTCAAAAACTTCAATCTTGATTTCATCAGACAAAATAATCTTGTTTCTCATGGTCTGAAATTCTTTAGGTGCCTTTTGGCAAACTCCAATCGGGCTGTTATGTGCCTTTTACTGAGGAGTGGCTTCCATCTGATTGGTGGAGTGCTGCAGAGATGGTTGTCCTTCTGGAAGGTTCTCCCAGCTCCACAGAGGAACTTTAGAGCTCTGTCAGAGTGACCATCGGGTTCTCGGTCACCTCCCTGACCAAGGTCCTTCTCCCCCACTTACTCAGTTAGACCAGGCAGTCAGCTCTAGGAACAGTGGTTCCAAACTTCTTCCATCTAAGGTTAATGGAGGCCATTGTGTTCTTGGGGACCTTCAATACTTCTGCATTTTTTTAGCACCCTTCCCCAGATCTGTGCCTCGACACAATCCTGTCTTGGAGCTCTACGGACAATTCCTTCAACCTCATGGCTTGGTTTTTGCTCTGACATGCACTGTCAACTGTGGGACCTGATATAGACAGGTGTGAGCCTTTCCAAATCATGTCCAATCAATTAAATTTACCACAGGTGGACCCCAATCGAGTTGTAGAAAAATCTCAAGGATGATCAATGGAAACAGGATGCACCTGAGCTCAAGTTTGAGTCTCATAGCAAAGGGTCTGAATACTTATGTAAATAAGGTATTTCTGTTTTAGTTTTTTATACATTTGCAAGAAATAAGCTGCAAAGTAACAAAATCTGGGAAAAGATCTGAACATTTTCCAAATGCACTGTAGGCTGACAGACCGTGCTAATGTTGCCTTTGCAGGGCAATAAGCAGGCATTCCATTGTAGACATTTTCAAATACTGTGTGTGAGAAGGCATTAACTCCAAATTCCAAGTTAAATTTATATGTACATTTTATCTGTTTGTTTTGTTGGAAGGTTTATTTTTCTAATTAAAAGGGAAAAGCCAGGGGTAAATGTAATTACTTTATATGCTTAATGCCTACTAGCTATGAAAACAAGGCAGTGAATATGGAAATGTCTTTATTGTTGCTGTTGTTTGTGTTGTTGTTTAAAACTAATACCATAAGCCCTCACTTTGGTTCAACTGTATCTTTTCCTACTTTATAGACTGGAATTATAGTAGACTATACTGTTAGGTTCTAATTCTCAGAGTAAAAAACTCAACGGACACTATGAAAGCTTAACCAAGTTTATTCTCCCAGAGGATCAATACAGCTGCATCAGACAAAACATGTTTCCACCAACCCAAGTGTATATATAGTCCAATTTAGATGCACTCCTCCTTCTCTCCAACCCTTACATATTTTATGGTTCGATAGGAAGACAAAGTGATGGGGTAATAAACCCTTCCTTCTCCCTTAAGGTGACCTGACATGACCTCAACCCCCTTGAAGTCTAATCCAAAGATCTCTCCCCTTATCAATGCCTGCCACATGTGATCGCTTCCCTGCTCAACTAACGTCTGTCATGGTGTCTGGTACCAGACTGTCTCTTCTCCCATAGGATCCCTGATGGCTAACAATAACATATCCTGACATAATGTAAATGTTATACATTACCCTCTCTCCCTCAGTGACATGAATAAGTATATTTCATATTCTCAGAACCCAACAATACTAATTGAAAATGGACCTTCTTTATTCCCAACAACAATTGATATCTGATTTGCAAACATTGAAGGCACAGTAACTCATACGATTAAATCTTTTTGAGTTGTGATTGTGAGAGCGCAGAACTAAACAATGCTATTATTATTATTATTGAGGTGTAGTATTTTTGGGCCAATGCGCTCCAGTGTGCATGCACTCTGACATAATATTGTCTCCAAAATTACCTGCAGTAGACCTATCTATGTAAGCTGCAATGTACTCAATGTTGTGTAGCTTTATATGCAGAGGAACACATGATTTAATTTGCTAGAGAACATCATTCTTTATTTCATATACGTGACGCTCATAAACAGCACTGTCTGCTATTCCTGTCATTCCCCTTTAATTAAAACAATATTCGCAGGGCATCATTTGGCAAATATTTCTCTACACAGCTTCATGTTTATAGACCTCTGTACGTACAGTCATCCCACGATTGGCATTCTTTTCACAATAATATACACATCTATATTAATCTGAGTACACACCTTGTTCACTTCAACAAAATGGCCAAACAAAAACTAACTAGAGTGATACATTCACTTTTTTCTAAAAAAAAAAGATTTTATTTTCTTCTGGTAGAAGATTATAGTAAGAACACAAAAGAAGAAGTTTTCATACACGCATGCAAGTTTATATACACAGTAGTCGAGGAGACACAGATGTACAACATGGAGTTATCGCTTGAACAAAGCTGGAGATGCATCACTCAATCAAAAAGCATACAGAATGAACTCAGAAGTCCACAAATTACAGCATTGATTATGTACAATATTTACACACACACATACACACACGCAAGCAAACACACACTCATACAATAACCTCCCCCCAGAAAACAAAAGAAAGAGATACTTATTTATCTTTTGTAAGATACCATAGTCAATGCTGTCACAATTAGGTTAAGAGGCAAGGTTTAAACACATCCAGTACCATCATATAGCTGCAATTCTTGTTCATAAACAACTGGTACCTTATTGAATGCATATCACTGCTGAGGTGGTAACAGTAGTCAGTAGCTTTGGTTTGACATCAGCCTAATCAGAATGGCTTTGCCATGTCACTGCTACTACTATAAATACTCAAGTTTTGTTGATAATGTCATCACTTTAAAATCATGAAGTCATCAAAAATTCAGTTGTTGCTAATTTGTAATGCATACCAAGACACAAACAATCAGAAAACAGACTTTCCTGTATCCAAGACGATGTAAAGCAAACAACACAAGCGCACACACCTACATGTACCCATTATTGGAAGCCTGCCCTTTTCTTTAGATATGAGGAGGGGGCAAGCAGACAGCAGTTTTGATACAGTGGACTACTAAAACTACGATATACTCACAGAAACGACACACACAGAAACAGGCGTGCTACACCGGCAGTAAACCACAGAAAACACTATAGAGCCATGTAGAGATGTAGACCTGTGAATTGGATATGAAAACACTATAGAGCTACAGTATGTAGACCTGGAGATCATACTGTTTACAGTAATAACAACAGATTTCTACAGGATTGCTTGTAAACATCAGATGCATTTGCCAAATTTGGGTGACATTTTAGACAGGGGAACATTAGCACTAATGAAATTCCATTATAAAGTGTAAGATTTGTAACTTAACTTTGTATTGAATCATGTTCATTGTGTACACAGTTTGTATATATGGCTAAAAGCCTTCCAAAAAATATAAGATTTTGTTACTGATTCTAAAATGTCTTCCAAATTATCAGTATGGTGTTTCATTTTTTTAAATTTATAACAAGCACTGAAATTGTTTACTCAAAAAGTTGTAAAACTTAAAAAAATTGCTTAAAATATGCAAGCAGTTACACTCACTCTTATGCAAGTAGTTAATAAATAGCTTATTGCTCTCAGTTTTTCTAAAATGGTAGTTGATCTCCCCAATTCAGTTTAAATGAGATCATCTTCCAACTTCATCTCAAAAGGGGAGGGCATCTTTTTTTAAACATATGAAACGGATAGGATGGATGTTGTACCTTCACACGTCTGTCACGGTCACACCAATGTAATGATGTACTTAAAAATGCTGACTGTGGTGAGAAGGGACATCACACACCACACACACAGTTCACTTCCTGTTTACCTCCTGTACCCTTCTATGCGGAGAACGCTCCAGCGAAGGAGAGGCACATTTAAAAAAAGGCCCTTCAGTATCTTGAATAGGAAGCAGCATGACATGTCTATATAAATTCAATGCCACAAGCGACGTTAAACAGAAACGCCAAATCAAAAGGCTGAACATTAACAAAGCCCTTTCTGCGAGCCTGCATACAATACAACATATAGGAGGAGAGAACAATATTTTTTGCAGAAAAAAAAGGGATTCTTACATTTTCCCCAACAAAAAGTTTAGAATAGGTGCAGATACATACCTGCAAATAATGTAAATATCTTAAGACATATTGATAGATTTAGTATGTACACTTAAAATAACAATAATTCAAGTTATTAAATATGGCCTTTTTATTCTTGGGTAGAGAACTTGTGCAAAGGGCTTGGAGATCTGAGTGTCTATATGTGAATGTGATAGTGTGGGGCAGAACACTGATAAAAACCTCGTTATGCATCTGTCAGCGTAAACTAATAAACGAACATGCTATAATAGTTTCTGATGTTATCTGTGAGAAGCTAGGCTTCAAACCAGCTCCTGCAGGTTAAATCCTGTCCATCACCATGACTCTAGATGGTTGACGGTTCAGGGTATGTGCACATATCCAGCAGACATAACAAGTGCAGGGTACATACAGTACAAACATCAGGTGAAAAGACAGGAGAACACGTCAAGCCTGACAAAGATCCATCTATACTCTTCACGGTAGCCCAGAAATACACTTGTTCTCTCTCTGGTTCTGCCTCCCTGCCAGTCTGTCTGTCTCTCTGTCCAGGCCACCTGTGTTGCAGCTGTGTGATCTCTCCAGTCTTTCTGATCATCTATTCCCCCTTCTCTCCCACAGCAGGCTGGCTGTGCTCATTACAGCTTGTTTTTCCCTCTCTCCTCCATCTGTTTTGGCCTAATAAAAACACATTGATATTTACAGCACTCACTAACCCTGTCCCTGCAATGGCTCCAGACAAACTGTGCTCATACAGTACAACGCAACAGGCACTACTGATATCTACACAACTCTCATAGCACTAACCCAGTGCTGATTCCACCAGCCAACTCATAGCCGACAGCCATTGACACTGATATTTCCTCACACATACACCACTGATCTAGACTTCACATCAACCAACTATAGAACAGACTACAGGACCCCCAGGGTTTCCTTCACAGCTAATACTATGATGGTATGGATGGACATAATCCACAGGCAATAAGTCATATAGATAGCCAATGAGCCACAAGCTTAACTAAAATATCCACTAACTGTTATGATTATATCATGATAAAATAACATTAAAATATTGATTTAATCTTAGAGGGGTGTTGTGACATTCCCAAACAATACATTCACTAAGAAATAGGAGTTCTCGCTCGACCCCAGGGATGTATCCAGAAGGTCTGGTACTTGGGTCCTGTACATAAATACATTGACAAAGTAAAAGTATACTGTTTCAAAGAGATATGGGATGGGGGGGTTATGCAATTGAACTCCCTGTGAGACCAGAAGGGGCAATAAAGAAATCAAATATCAAAATCCATAAGGAAACATTTGAACTAAACCCTTTGCACCATTCTGCTCCTTGTTTCCCATGCCGTCCCCAGGTTTGGCCCAGGTCTTCCCCAGATGAGGTGGTCCTTCCTGGGGCTACATGAGGACGTTGGCCCGAGTATCAGGCAGCCGGAGCCCCACCAGACCTCCACACACCAGCACAGATGAGGCCAGGAGGATGGGGATGGCCTTGGTGATGCCAACCAGCGACCCAAAGATCATGTTCCCCAACACGGCAGCTAACTTACACAGAGCATTACAGAACCCAAAACCTGTCCCTCTGAGAGAGAAAGAAAGAGAGAGAGACAGAAACAAATTACAAATGCAATTTAGTGATTTAAAAGGTTTTGTAAGTATATTTGTGTGTTTGTGCATGCGTGTTGTGTACACATAGAAATGGAGTATTCCTATTATTCTGCTAACCATACCTCCTGTCTGTAGGGAAGGACTCTGTGGTGACCACGTCCAGTGAGTTCCAGGCTGATATGCTCAGGCCGTTGTAAAGGCACAGCATGAAGATCATCATCGACTCACTGGTGCCGAACCACAGGAAGAAACAACTGATCCCTGACAGAACCATGGAGCCACCTGTCCCATACACACACAGACACAGACACACACACACACACACACACACACACACACACACACACACACACACACACACACACACACACACACACACACACACACACACACACACACACACACACACACACACACACACACACACACACACACACACATAATTTATTATTTGAACACTCTACAGTAATGCTCATAACAAAGGTAGCCCTAAGAACAGACTACGCAGACTGTCCCTGTATGTACCTAACATCGAAAGGCGTCCAATCTTATCCATGAGCAGTGCAGAAACAATGTTGCCGGGTAGAACAGCTAGAGTTCCCAGGAAGTTGATAAAGTAGACCCAGTAGGCGCTGTAGTCGTCGTCAAACGTCATCTGACAGCCCGTCTTGTTGTGGTGGAACGAGCTGTTGATCACCTCTGTGCCGTCTATCAGTTTTGAGTCATCGATGTCTGCCATCAAAAATAGGGAAAGAAGCCTGGCTGACACAGGATAATAGCTGAGAAAGCACAATACCCATTCAGCAAACATTATAACGCTCTCTGTGTAACCATATACTGTGTATGAAACCATATACTGTGTCTGTGTTGCCTATGCAAAATGGAACATAACTCTTTTGATTCAGGAGTGATGGCTTAGAAGAAAAGTGTTTCTGTCCATCTCTCCGTCTTTCTTACCAGTGTTGTAGAAGAATGCCTCGATGAAGGTACAGTTCCGGAAGTAGGATCCCACCGACGTCACGTCGTCAAAGTAGCAGTTACGGAAGGTGGAGTCAATGAAGGTGACGGACTTCAACTTCATATTAACAAATCTGGACCGATCAACAGAGGAAAGTGTATGTGTGGACATGGTTAGTTACTAACGCCTACATTTTACAGAGACATCCTTGGTGGCTATTCTGTATTCAACTTAATAAAGTTGATCCATCTTATCTAGTTGACAGGGACAGTGCAGATAAATCAACATGCCATATGAATATAAAAGTGCCATAATAATGATTCACATTTTTCATCCATACTCCATTTTAGTCTATAAAGTCCCCTTTTCATTGAGGATGAAGTTATAACTACTTGACCATGATTCATTAGTGTGGAAGTTTTCTCCTTCCTTCCTACCTGTCGCTGATGAAGACCCCGTTGGTGTGGATCTGGTTCTCCAGGGTGAAGTTGAAGGTGAAGTCCTCGATGCGTTCGTTGCTGTGGGTCTTCACCTTGGAGGCATAGTCGTCTGCCTGAAGATGCTTGATGACGTCAGGGAACCACACAGACAGGCCGTAGTACCTGCATCCACACACACAGATACAGTGGCGTCGCAAACACACAGGTTAGGTTATGTACGTACCACAAGGGATTGGGTGTAGGGAGTCAAATCAGTGGATATCAGTTAACAAATGTGCAGAAAGACAGATCTTTACAGTATATTAAACCAGACTGTCTAAATGTATTGGCACTATAGGGGAAGAATACAACATTTGTGTTGGATTTTTTATTTTCCTCAGGCTGCTTGCATTCCCATCCTGTCACACTGAGAGGAGAGCCCAATGAAAGTGTATTGATTCAGTAGTTCTCCAAGCTCAAGTCTCTGCTATTTCCTGACGAAGGAAATTAGCCTATTCTGACTTCTATGTACATCTCTAAATGGAGAAACAAAACGTTCTATCAAGAGAGGGTGGGAGCGGCAGTCTATTACATTACAACACAAAGCTTACCCAAATGATAGTGTAAACCACACAATAGCCAGCTTGATAGTGTTTTCTTTCAGAGGGTAGTCAAAACACTTAATAAAGTTAACCAAGATCTGCATGGAGAAAGAAGAGAGACACATCAATGATGATTTGTGAGTGTGCAGTGCAGGATATCATGACCATCTACCGAGCCAACAGGTGGAGAGGCAGAGAAAACCCACCCCACGTAGCTCTGTCTTTGACCTGAAGAGGACCTTGGAGACTGCGTTCCCAGACTCTGACTTCATCTCCACCAGCTCATCCAGATGCTTGGGGATCTTGATTCTGTTCACCTGGGATGGGAATGATGGGAAATTGAGTTTTCAATAACAACATAATTCAGTCAAAAGTCATGTTAATGCTGTTTCTTTCATGTAGGCTACTGCTGGTGGAGAAATGTAACTGGAAGGTCATCTGTGTATCATCCCTTCATTGGATATCCCTCTCTGGGTGGTACAAGGAAACACGGACCCTGGAGCCACCTCTGAGAGGAATTGGAATTGACCTGGTTCGCTTACAGTATCCACAACTATTTTACATTGCAATTTGATTTGCTCATGGAAACATGTAGGCTATGCACAGTCCTTAAAGAGATGATACCCAGGTTTTGCAATGCCAGAATAATTGCGCCCTTATGCTATTGCATTAGCAGCAAAAACCTCCAGCTGAAAAATATAGGCTACAGTTGTATCATGGTGTGCTAGAGCTTTATTTTACTTTAAAGAGGTTTGTATCAGAGGTTTGAAAGGCTTTAAATCTGACTCCAAATTCAAAGCTCTAAATGCGGATCGATTGGGATGCTCCTTTCCATCGTGTGTTCGAATGACACAAATCACCTTTCAAAACCTTCTCATATCACAGATATGATTCTCAGCACAGATTTTAACAGGTCACCGTGGTGGCGGTTATAAGCCAATTTCCTTTCTACTGTGAGGAGCAAACAGGAGCACAGGCTGGAAAAAACTCACGGTGAAGACTTTTTCCGGCTGCCCACGCGCTCGCATGTTGGTGTCATGGATCTGCTTGAGGATCATCCAAGCCTCATCATGCTTCCCCACCTGACAGGAGGGAGAAACCGGAGGGAATTAACGGGATTAACGGAGAAAGAACCGGGAGCGCTCCTCCGTGACAGTCATGCTCACACAGGAGGAGAAGGGCTGAGATGACAGGAGTCACGACAATGATGACTCATTTTACTTCAAAGGGTAATTCTCCTACAGTAACAGGCCTACTGTCACGGACCTTTTGCTTTCTTATTTGCCATCGCAGGCAAACCATGCGAAATGGCATGGAATGTGTAGCCAAGGCCTCTGCTGCTGAAACATTAGGCTGACTCACTGTTTGCCTCATAGGCCTTTCTGTTAAAGAACAAATTATCTCAAACTTTTACAAACACTCTTAAACATGATAGTAACCTAGGATAATGCACTCTGTTCAATGGTTTTCTGAGGAAATAGTTTCTATTGGGCCTTAGGCTAAGGGCCCTGGGCTAATGATAACCAACTATCAGACTTAAATGATGGATTAACTGGGCTACATGCCTATCTGGGAATGGATTGGTCTACAGTTGCCTATTAGTTGCCTAAACTGTTCAGAATGAAACTCTTGAATTGAAAATCTGAGACCATTCATGCCCACCAGAGGAGGCTGGTGGGAGGAGCTAAAGGATAATGGACTCATTGTAATGGCTGGAATGGAATTAATGTAACGGAGTCAAACATGTGGATTCCATATGTTTGATACAGTTCCATGGATTCCATTCCAGGCATTACGACGAGCACGTCCTCCTATAGCTCCTCCCTCCAACCTCCTATGATTCCCCCACTGATGTAGCCTGTGAGGGGCAAACATTCTCCCTAAAACCCCATTTCCCATAATGCTTTACCTTACCTCCAGGTAAAACCTGGGGCTCTCAGGCATAAAGGTGAGAGCCACCACAGCACAGACGCAGGGCAGGGCGCAGACCACCACAAACACCCTCCAACTATGGAACTGGTAGGCCGAACCCATACTGAAACTCCAGCCTGTAACCAATCACACGCAAGAGAACCCATCAGCAACCAATCACACACAAGAGAACACATCAGCATATTTTACATTAGGGTCACATTCTCAAGAGAGGGAGCCTCTTTTTTATTCATACAATATTTATCTTGTCGTTGGTCTCATAGTTCATAGTAACTCAACATTATCAGAAGTGGGGTTTTTTTAAGTTACTTTGAGCAACTGATTGTTGCTTCCCTTGGTGACGTGATGTCTGTTCTATTTGCACAGTTCCTATGGTGTTTATTCTGGAAGACCACACACCCAACACGGAAAGGAAAGAAAAGGACATTTTAAACCAGCTGGCAATTATCCTTGCCGGGCTACTCTTCCACATCGCTCCGGCCAAACGGCACGCCCACTAACGTTTCTTCACCACAATGAGTCTGGATTTGCTTCTTCTCTGACAACTTCTCGAATGCGAACCAATCAAACCGTTCTGATTGGTCCCAGAAACCGATGGGTTGGATGAGAGCTGGCCTACATGAATCATGAATCACAAAATTTTGACGTCAGCACAAACGACTTCTAGGATGGTGCTGTAGGTTCAGATGGATCGATCGATAGAGCAGCTGAATTAAATTCAGTATGAGTCAGGCAACAATTATCCAGCAATTCAGAATAGCAAGATCACCAGCAATGCAATTGAACTGCATATGGGTCCCTTGGGAAGACTGGTTGAATGATATCAGATGTATTCTTATCAGGTGGAGAGCTCTAGATCTTTCACTCAAACAATGTTTTGAATGGTGTTATGGGAGTCTTGTAATGTGAACCTGATTTAACGCTGTTAATAAAAAATGCCATTTAATGAAAGCTGGCCCCACCACTGCAGTGGGACGTGTGAGAGGAGAGATTAATGAATATGTGGAGGCCTGGGAGAGCTTTAGAGAGACAGGTTCGTTGAATGTGCTGGAAAATATTTGATTGTTAAAAGTTAAAATGGTGCAATTATTAATTAATTAAGTTAAAAAGGTGCAATATGCAGACATCGCTCCACCATTTCCTGGTTGCTAAAATTCGAATAGTTTGCCTAATTTCAGTTTGTGACAAAACAAGTGTAGACAATCATTGTACCATCTAAACCACTGTGAAATATATTTTCAATAGCCCAAAATATTGTATTTTCAGCTGTTTGAAGCTGGTGTACAAAAACGAAAGTAAAAGACTCAAAAACTAAACTTAAGAACAGGAAGCATAGAAATAGCGCACATAGAACAGATCTACCGTTTCTTTTATACTTACGTTAAATGAGAATTATCTATAACTCACATTTCTATGTGCATTTGGTCAGGTCGCCCAAAGAGTTACATATTACAGCTTTAAAATCATGTTGCACCTGATCTCATCCGACAGGCAGACTGTGTCCCATTAATCATCATAGCAGCAACACACACACACAATCAATTTCCATTTCCCCCTTTCTAAATGACACTTATCTCAGCACATTGTAAAGTCATTTTCTGGAGCATTCAATTGGAGAGGAACGTGCTGGATTAGTGATGTCTTTGAGTTGAAAACGGCTGCTAAAACCTTCAATTATATCTTTCCTCAATCATTGTAATTAGTACACAGCCCTGTAAACAATCTTAGCCTCAACATCTGAACTAGCCATGTACAGCACTACAATCTATGATGTTCTCCCTCAGGCACAGTAAACCCTTCAAACCTTTAAATGTATGTTTTTTTATATTCTGTGAAATGGATTATAAATATCTTAATTGTTGCCCACGTCAATGGGTGTTGGTGAAAATTCGAGGGAACATCTAAAAAGTCAAACATCTTTCACAGTAAAAGGGTGAATAGAAAACAACGGTACAGGCTATTTTTTGCTGTCCTCATCTCCTTTGTACTGAAAATGACTGTTCTTCTGTGTGTGGGAGTGTAGCTACATTAGTGTAAGAGGGTAAATGCGGTGTGTGTGTGCTTATGTTACCTATTCGTGTTTGGGGAAAAATGGAGGGGGGGGGGGGGGTTGTCGTGTTAGTCGTGACCTCCCACGTCTCTCCCTCTGGATTGTGTCTTTTTGCACACGCGTTGAGGGAATAATACCATTATCCATCAACAGGAGTGGGAGGTGAGGGGGTGGGGGATGTTAATGAGAGGAAATTACTGCTGGGAAATAATCTTAACGGCAGATTGAAACTGGATTTGATACCATCATTTCTCAACCACTGTGGAAGTCAAGCCAGCTATGTTCAAAGCAGAAAGAAAGGTTGTCATAGATGTTGAAAATGCATTCCTTTAAAGAGCAATGGCTCTAATTCTAGAGTGTTATGAGAATTCTGATATATTTTCAACCACCCAGCACAGTAGTGGTGGCACATGAAAACTCTACATCCTTTTGTGCATCCAAGTCATCCACACACTGTGTTAGTGTTAATGTATAGGACGGGGGTGTTACTGTGGTTTTGTGCTGAGTAATGATGACGCAGTCCTGTAGGTGTGTGTGGAACGATGCCAAGGATTCCCAATAACGCATTACCATGAAGACCATCTTAAGTCCTTACATTCAGGGTATTGTGTGTGTGTTCATGCGGGTGTTGGTGTAAATGCATGTGTTTTTGCATGGATGGATGCACGTGTGTGTGTGTGTGTGTGTGTGTGTGTGTGTGTGTGTGTGTGTGTGTGTATGAACATGTATGTGTGTGTAAGATTTGGTGTGCTGCAGTGATTGCCTTTTTTTATGGTGGTGTAGCTGTGCTGTGAGACCCAGAGGGTTAGTGTTTTGCCTATGCCATTGGAAATCTCATTACTGGGATTATGTACATAATTGACAAAGTTTATGGATGACTGAGTCGGGTAGCTCTCTGCATCTCTGAGGCCTGAGAGAGAAGGAGAAAGAGAGAAGAAAAAAGAGAGAGACCTGAGAGAGAAGGAGAGAGAGAGACCTGAGGGAGAGAGAGAGGAAAGAGAGACCTGAGGGAGAGAGAGAGAGAGAGAGAGAGAGAGAGTAGTAGAGAAAGAGACCTGGGAGAGAAACCTGAAAGGAGAGAGAGACATAGAAGAGAGTGAGACCTTAGAGAGAGGGGAAGCGTGTGTAGGAGAGGTAGCTGTGGGGTGACCTTGTAGGAGAGAGCTGAGAGAGAGAAGGAGAGAGGCTCATAATGTTGTGGCCTACAATAGTCCTTTATCTGACTTTGTTTTCTCTTTGGTCACAACTTAGTGACTCAGGTAAGCTGGAGAATAGTGAAACTGCTGAAGGACAACCATTTTTTTAAAGAACCATTTTAGAGACAATTAAACACTTTTCAGTTCTGACACAGCCTTTCAACATTCTGCCTCTTGTCAATGGAAGCCAGACCATTCCACTCAAGGCTTGTTCATATAGAAAAGAACAGCACGAAAACAAATCAATTGACCACAATCATGTTACAGCACTTGAATGCACTAGGAACCAGCAAAAGTGTAACAGCTGGAAACAACAGCAGTGTGTAGCCCACACCCTCTCCAACTTAGGGCACTAGTGAAAAGTAGTGCACTACAGTGAATAGGGTGTCATTTGGGACACACACATAACTTCCCACCAGAGCAATAGTAGTGTAAGAAAAGGTAGCAGTATCCTGTAGTATGATGAGAGCTCTGCAGGCTGATTCAGGCTTCTGTAGTATCCAGCTGTGTGTTTGTCATGGGGCTTTAGGACACATTAGGAGCTGTCAAGTGTTGAAGGCATATGAGAAGTTACCTAAAGAGATTTAATGGAGTATTAAACACCAATGAGGTGGTAGATGTGTGGTAATCCATCATTATGTTTTTCTGTATTAGACAATAGACTACTCCTCAGGATCACTGTTGGCGGGCACTGCGGCAGTTTAGGAAAACATAAAAACCATCGAAAAGTGCTGGAGTATGCAAGGCACGCTCAGAGAGAAAGAGAGGGGGAGAGAGAGGGATTGGAAAGAGAGGATAGAGAGAGAGGACAGAGAGGGAGAGCATTGAGAGAGAGGAGAGAGAGATAGGATAGAGAAAGAGCATAGAGAGGGAGAGCATTGAGAGAGAGGAGAGAGAGAGATAGGATAGAGAAAGAGAATAGAGAGGGAGAGCATTGAGAGAGAGGAGAGAGAGAGATAGGATAGAGAAAGAGCATAGAGAGAGAGAACATTGAGAGAGAGGAGAGTAAGGATAGACAAAGAGCATAGAGAGAGAGGACAGAGTGTGTCAGGAAGAATGAGAGCAGAGTGGGTCTACTGACATGCCTTCACAGGGATATCTGCAGATCTGATAGCAGAGCTTTCACAGTGAGACTCGCTAAGTTTCCCAGATTGTGTTTGTAGCCATCCTCTATAGCCACTGCAAAATAGAGAGAAACAGTGGCTTTTGAAACTGATCCTCCCTGTGTATGTGTGTGTGTGTGTGTGTGTGTGTGTGTGTGTGTGTGTGTGTGTGTGTGTGTGTGTGTGTGTGTGTGTGTGTGTGTGTGTGTGTGTGTGTGTGTGTGTGTGTGTGTGTGCGTGCGTGTTCATCTGGATGTGACCAGCACCCTCAACTTAAATGAACCCCCACTGTGTCAGGTATCATTGCCTTCGATGTCTACAGTGCAGTCAGTGTTTGTACAAGCAGGTGTTTCAGTGGCTCAGTGCAGCCGGCTCATTTCCTCCATGCTGACTCTTCAGAAGCCCCTCACTGACGTCACCCACGGCTCGGCTAAAGCACACCCGACATAAATCATGGCTAGCTGTAGCTTTGTCCCATTACGTCAGAGCAAGGAGGAAAAGCTAATTATGTTTGATCAAGAAGAACATCCCCAGACAGAGAGAAGGCGAGGGGGGAGAGTAAAAGGTGGGTGGGAGAGATAGAGAGACAAACAAAAAAAAGCAGTGAAAGGGAAAGAAAGGATGAGCAGAGAGAGACAGGCGTAGAGAGAGAGAGAGAGAGAGAGAGAGAGAGAGAGAGAGAGAGAGAGAGAGAGAGAGAGAGAGAGAGAGAGAGAGAGAGAGAGAGAGAGAGAGAGAGAGAGAGAGAGAGAGAGAGAGAGAGAGAGAGAGAGAGAGAGAGAGAGACAGACAGACAGACAGACAGACAGACAGACAGACAGACAGACAGACAGACAGACAGACAGACAGACAGACAGACAGACAGACAGACAGACAGACAGACAGACAGACAGACAGAGACAGACACAGGCGTAGAGAGAGACAGGCGAAGAGAGAGAGAGAGAGACAGGCGTAGAGAGAGAGAGAGAGACAGGCGTATAGAGAGAGAGAGAGAGACAGGCATAGAGAGAGACAGGCATAGAAAGAGTGAGAGACAGTCGTAGAGAGAGAGAGACAGGCATAGAGAGAGAGCGAGAGACAGGCGTAGAGAGAGAGCGAGAGACAGTCGTAGAGAGAGAGCGAGACAGGCGTTGAGAGAGAGCGAGACAGGCGTTGAGAGAGAGCGAGACAGGCGTAGAGAGAGAGCGAGACAGGCGTAGAGAGAGAGCGAGACAGGCGTAGAGAGAGAGCGAGACAGGCGTAGAGAGAGAGCGAGACAGGCGTAGAGAGAGAGAGCGAGACAGGCGTAGAGAGAGAGAGCGAGACAGGCGTAGAGAGAGAGAGCGAGACAGGCGTAGAGAGAGAGAGCGAGACAGGCGTAGAGAGAGAGCGCGAGACAGGCGTAGAGAGAGAGAGAGACAGGCGTAGAGAGAGAGAGAGAGAGAGAGAGACAGTTTGAGGAATAAACAGAGGAATAAACAGAGGAAAGGCCATTTTCCTTCGTCTTTATTGATATGTGCAGCTTATTTCCAGCGTAGCAGCGTCGTAAATCACAGCCTTCTATCTCCCTCCGGCACACCTTCATTCCTTAAATATCCCTATGTGTTTGTCCATGTGCCTGTGAGTGTGTGTGTGTGTGTGTGTGTGTGTGTGTTTGTCTCTGAGTGCGCATGTGTGTATCCCCATGGTTTACAGGCCTACATTAATCACTTAAACTGTCCCTTTCTCAGTCTGCAGCCGCTTAGAGAGATTACATTCCTTCATGTGCCAGCAGGGCAAACTGGCACCTTCACCCACGGTCACAGCCAAACCTTCACCTCCACTGGTTGTACTCTGCCAACCTGGATTTCTGCAGATTAGTTTTATTTAATTAAAGATTTTCTTTAACACAAACTAAACAATGTCAAAATAATATACCACATTCAGACGCATTATAACCATCTAATCATTTACTAGGTTTAGTTACAAGCATTTCACTACACTCGCAATAACATCTGCTTACCATGTGTATGTGACCAACAACATTTGATTTGATTTATTGGTATATGCTTCAGCCATGGCCTGGGCCATTAAAGACTCACCATAGTGTGGTATAATGGCCCAGGCCATGGCTGAAGCATAAAGACTCACCGTAGTGCAGTATAATGGCCCAGGCCATGGCTGAAGCATAAAGACTCACCATAGTGTGGTATAATGGCCCAGGCCATGGCTGAAGCATAAAGACTCACCGTAGTGCGGTATAATGGCCCAGGCCATGGCTGAAGCATAAAGACTCACCGTAGTGTGGTATAATGGCCCAGGCCATGGCTGAAGCATAAAGACTCACCGTAGTGTGGTATAATGGCCCAGGCCATGGCTGAAGCATAAAGACTCACCGTAGTGCGGTATAATGGCCCAGGCCATGGCTGAAGCATAAAGACTCACCGTAGTGTGGTATAATGGCCCAGGCCATGGCTGAAGCATAGATCTCTCCAATCATCCAGAACATGCACAGCCAGCTCAGGTGCTCCCCTCTCTTCTCTCTGGACAGCACCTCCGCAAAAAAGGAGAAGACTATAGGCACAACCCCCCCTGTTCTGAAGGAGACACAAAGACAGGACACTGAGTAGGGACACAGGTTATGCAGAGGGCAACATTTTATCAACCCTTAGAAATGATTTAAGATAAAATAGACCCATGTAAATTATTCTAACTTAACTTTAGTACATATTGCTGGATGCTAAAGATTTTGTGGCGCCTCTATTTTTTTGGAGGAACCTTTTGTATTTTTCAGATGTGACACAGCTTTCAAACTGTGGTTCAGTTTTTACTACTGTAAAAGTAGACAATAGGAACAAACACTGGAACAATGTTCCTCAAAAAAAGCCAACTTTGCCAAAAGGGCATTTCCTTGGCTTTCCAGTTAACCATTAGGCTCAGAGCCAGTCCTCCGAGACTCCAACACCTGCTAGCTCCCAGAAGGCAGTTTGGCTGGCAAACCTTTTCGATTACTCTGAGTCTCTGGGGAGAGGGGCGGGGAGGCAATTAGTAAATGAGCTCTTGACAGGGACCGTTACACCCCTCCCATGTTTTCTCTGGATAAATCAATGCTCTGTTCGTACATTCCCAGACATGTGAGGCTAGAGACCATGCAGTCAGTGAACAACAGTATGGACATTCAGAAATGGTGCTGTACAGTAAGTAGTAGCCTGATTGGTCATCCTGCACTCTTGCTTATTTTCACCGTGTAGCGAAACAGAATGTAAGCTTGCGACATCAGAATGGTCGTACCAGGCTAGTACAGTAGTTTCCAAATAATATTTAACTTGTCCATCATAAAGCTGCCTTTAACTGCCAAGTAGTACTTTTTAGACAATAATTTATCACAGAGCCTTTCACTTAAGGCCAACAAGACTGAAACAAAAAGGACAGAATGTTGTCATTTCATGATAAAATAGACAATATTCAGTCCTCCTCCTATGATATAAGGCATAGGTTGGATTTCATAAAAATATATATAATACAAATAAAAACAGGTTTGTTAAGATATTGCTTGTATCATTCTTGTGCATTCTTTGAACTTTTTTTTCAATGAATGTGATGAATGAGGGAAATTATTTCCTGCAAATTGTTTTAAAAGAACATTGTAAAGTATTTTATCAGCAATGTTAAAAGCACTAATCCACTCCAAGTATAAGATGCACAAACATCTCTGCAAAGACACACCTCAATGAAACAAGGTTTTAATCCCCTGTATTGAATCCATGTTGTAAACTAAAGGCTTTCATTATGGATGTTAGGAGCACACTGACATTCTTACAGACAGGGGATGCTTGACACATTCATTAGTCACACAATCCTAATCCTAGACAGGAGAGATGAAAATCTCTAGCGATTACATGGATGAAATATCAGAAGGGGAATGAGAACATGTTGACAGAGGGATTTACAACTATACTGAACAAAAATATAAATGCAACATGCAACAATTTCAAAGATTTTACTGAGTTACAGTTCATATTAAAAAAAAAATCAGTCAATTGAAATAAGTTAATTAGCCCCTAATCTATGGATTTCACATGATTTGGAATACGGATACGCATCTGCTGGTCACAAACAACTTCTTTTAAAAGGTAGGGGTGTGGACCAGAAAACCAGTCAGTATCTGGTGTGACCACCATTTGCTTCATGCAGCGAGACACATCTGTTACATCTGCTCCTGCCACACACTCTGCTGCTCATCCTGTGTCTCCTTGACCTGCCGCCACTCCCCCAGTGCTCTCTCCCTCTCTCTCTGTATGTGTCTGTGTGATTGTGTGGGTGGAGACAGGTGTGCTGGAGTCAGAGCAGATCCCCACCAGCTGCAAACTGTTCCATAATCAAGACCTCTACAAATACTCAGTCCTGCCACTTCCACACTACCAGATTGTAATCTCTGCTCAGTCAGTCTACTGTTCTAGCCGTTTGTTACTATTTAGATTCTGTTATCCTGTTGTGCCTGTTTTCCTTGCCTGACACGGTTTTCCTCTCCACTACAGTTCTGCCTGCTCTGACTCTGGTTCCGGTCTCCAGTCCCACGTCTCCTCATCCTGCTACTCTGTCCTGGATTCCCCACTCTACTGCTCCCTTGGATTCCCCTCCGGACCTGCGTACCCTGTCCCAACCCCTCTCGCTCAAGCCTCAGTCCCCTGCACTCCATCTTCCACCTGTTTGAATAAATACCTTAAATACCTACTTCATCCCAGTCTCCTCGTCTGAGTCTGCTCTTGGATTTTCCTGTTCCACTCCGCGTAACAACATCAGGTTGATCAGGCTGTTGATTGTGGCCTGTGGAATGCTGTCCCACTCCTCTTCAAAGGCTGTGCGAAGTTGCTGGATATTGGCGGAAACTGGAACACGCTGTCATACATGTTGATCCAGAGCATCCCAAACATGCTCAACAGGTGACATGTCTGGTGAGTAAGCAGGCTAGGGAAGAAGTGGGACATTTTCAGCTTCCAGGAATTGTATACAGATCCTTACGACATGGGGCTGTGCATTTTCATGCTGAAACATGAGGTGATGAAGGGCACGACAATGGGCCTCAGGATCTTGTCACGTAGCTCTGTGCATTCAAATTGCCATCGATAAAATGCAATTGTTTTCATTGTCCGTAGCGTATGCCTGGTCATACCATAACCCCACCGCCACCATGGGGAACTCTGTTAACAATGCTGACATCAGCAAGCCACTCGCCCACATGACACCATACATGTGTTCTGCAGTTGAGGCCGGTTGGACGTACTGAAACATTCTGTAAAAGGGACATTAGTCGAGAAATGAACATTTCATTATCTGGCAACAGCTCTGGTGGACATTGTTGAAGTCAGCATGCCAATTGCACGCTCCCTCAACTTGAGACGTCGGTAGCATTGTGTTGTGTGACAACTGCACGTTTTAGAGTGGACTTTTGTCGCCGGCACAAGATGCACCTGTGTAATGATCATCCTGTTTAATCAGCTTCTTGATATGCCACACATGTCTGGTGGATGGATTTTCTTGGCAAAGGTGAAATGCTCACTAACAGGGATGTAAACAATTTTGTGCAAAACATTTGTGAGAAATAAGCTCTTTGTGCATATGGAACATTTCTGGGATCTTCTATTTCAGCTCATGAAACATGGGACCAACACTTTACATGCTGCGTATATTTTTGTTCAGTGTACATCTTCATTAAAGAAACCAAAACAGATGAATTACAACATAAGATAATGAATTAATGATGATCTACTGTGAAAGGCAGTCTATGGGAATTAAGGAGTTAGAAAGTAGAACTGCAGGACTATTTGATGAAGGAGTTGAAAGGATTCATCAAGGTTGTAGATAGTTTTGTCCCAATTAGGCTACATAAGTCAGTTGTCTTGTTCATGTCACAACTCACAATACATGTTTGAATCTCCAGTGTCATTTGGAGTTTGCTGTGTCCTATTGTTTGTTTATTGTGCATTATTATGGGGATTCATTACTCCATTCTTTAAGACATAAGTAGCACATTGCACATTGCTTTCCATTCTTAGCCTGGTCAGTCAGACTCACCCAAAGCCTGCGATCACGCGGCAGAGCAGGAACATGCCGTAGCCCTGAACGAAGGAGGACAGGAAGGCGAAGAAGCCGTTCACACACATGCAGATGAGCAGACACTGTCTGCGGCCCACCTTGTCTGACATGCCCCCCCAGAAAAACGCCCCCACCATCATCCCCAGGTACACAATACTGCCTGCAGAGAGAGAGAGGGGGGGGGGGGGGACTTTAGATTTTAACCATGTCTATTTGCACAGCACAAAGCAATTATCAAAGCAATTGTCTTTGGACCTTCAAACAAATCAACAAATAATACTCTGTGAATTTTGACTGTGTAGTTAAGAGCAGCTGCGGTAGCTCTTCAAAGCTAATCCTAATGAACTCATATCGTCTAATGGACCCTTCAGCAGAACACAAGTTCAAAAATATATATCCCCTGCTATTTTAATATGCAACTTCATAATCACTTCTAGTCCCTCTCTACCTGACATCAGATCCCTGCCAGGAGACAATGGGCACATCTCAAATGGCTCCCCATTTTATAGTGCACTACTTTTGACCAGGGTCCATAAGGCTCTAGTCAAAAGTAGTGCAATATATAGGGAATAGGGTGCCATTTGGAACGTATCCATTAAGATTCATAGCTCGTCAGAGTGGGCTAGCTGCTAAAGTGAAGGGTGTAAAAGTGTCACAGTAAAGTATAGAGCGCCTTTAAGGCCCATTAGTGTTGATGATCGTTCATCAATAAGGACGTTTAATCACCAAATCTGTTGAATGACTCAATCTGTCATGAATAATACATTTCACTTCTCCTGAGGGGAGATGTATAAGTGTTGTTTGGTAGAATAACAACTTGGTAAATCTGGCTCTTTCATGTTAACTTTTGACTGTTAAAGCTATATCTCATGCAGGAACAAGTTGATCCGAACAACAAAGTATCTCTCGCCTTGATTCCACTTTTCTTCCAGTTTTGTGTTTAATTACTCCACATCCCAAGAGTACACTTCATAAATATTTACACTAAGAACTATACAATTCCTGTTACATGTAAGAATGCTAAGGAATTACATTAAGATTTACAGGGGGGGGGGGTCCCTACCGTAAAACGCAACCCATTCCTATTCCCACTGTGATGTGATGAGTAAATACAGAATGGAATAGACCTGAACCCACTCGTGTAACATAAATTAATGGGATAAAGAGTGTGGTCAGTAATACAGGGTGACTTTAAAAAAGAACCCTCTGCTCCCTTTTTATGTCTGTAATGTGGAGAGGAATCAATACCCCAGACAAAACAGCATGGGTTTCCCACACTAATGATCATGAACTTGGTGTCTGACAGGAACACTATGATCCATTCTTCTCTATTATTAACACCAAAGTACTGTTACTGAACTCTGCTCTTCTCTAATCTTCACAAGAGAGTACTCTTCTCAAGCCTTCAAAGTACCCACCTTTAATTATATTGTCCTGGTATGGCCACATAGTCCATTTTGTATGGATTTCTAGGATTACATTATTTAAAGGCTCAGTGCAGTGGATTTTTCTGCTTAATATTTCCACACTAAAATGTTGGAATAATACTGAGAAATTGTAAAAATGGCCAGAAATGTCATCCTGTTTTGGTGGGATGGAGTTTTGGCCTGCCTGGTAAATTAGTTAATACACCAAAAAGAGAGTTCCAAACCTCTCTTCCAATAACAGCTAGTTTTCAGTTTTCCCTTCCCCACTCAGACCACTCCCAGACAGTCCTAGCAAAATTCTTGCTTGAGAAATGTGCTCTTTGCTAAGAAGCTATTTTTGTTTATTTTGTACAATTTTAACTGAAAACAATCACAGTAAGGTACTTAATGGTTACAGAGAAATGATTTGATATTGAGGTTTAAAAAAACAGCATCATGGGACCTTTAAAGTGGAACTGACAGCATTTTAACAAAATTAAATCTTATTAAAATCTGTTTATATACACCCCCAGGAAGAATTACTTATTTTTTTACATTTTCTGACAAGCCAGCACTTAGATATGGCAATTTTAACATTTTCATATAATGTTTGGGAATTACAGTGCATTCGGAAAGGATTCAGACCCCTTTACTTTTTTCACATTTTGTTACCTTGCAGCCTTATTCGATTTTTTAAAAATCCTTATCAATCTACACACAATACCCCATAATGACAAAGCAAAAATAGTTTTTTAGAAATTTTAGCAAATGTAAAAAAAAAAATGAACTATCACATTTACATCAGTATTCAGAACCTTTAGTCAGTACTTTGTTGAAGCACCTTTGGGTTCTGGCTGAGCCACTCAAAGACATTCAGGGACTTGTCCCGAAGACACGCCTACGTTGACTTGGCTGTGTGCTTAGGGTCGTTGTCCTGTTGGAAGGTGAACTGTCACCCCAGTCTGAGGTCCTGAGCGCTCTGGAGCAGGTTTTCATCAAGGATCTCACTGTACTTTGCTCCGTTCATCTTTCCCTCGATCTTGACTATAGTCTCCAGTCCCTGCCGCTGAAAAACATCCCCACAGCATGATGCTGCCACCAGCATGCTTCACCGTAGGTATGGTGCCAGGTTTCTTTCAGATGTGACACTTGGCATTAAGGCAGAAGAGTTCAATCTTGGTTTCATCAGAGTCTTGGTGGTTCCAAACTTCTTCCATTTAAGAATGATGGAGGCCACTGTGTTCTTGGGGACCTTCAATGCTACAGAAATATTTTGGGACCCTTCCCCAGATCTGTGCCTTGACACAATCCTGTCTCGGCACTCTACGGACAATTTCTTTGACCTCATGGCTTGGTTTTTGCTCTGACATGCACTGTCAACTGTGGGACCTTACATAGACTGGTGTGTGCCTTTCCAAATCATGTCCAATCAGTTGAATTTACCACAGGTGGACTCCAATCAACTTGTAAAAACAGCTCAAGTATGATCAATGGAAACAGGATGCACCTGAGCTCAATTTCGAGTCATAGCAAAGGGTCTGAATACTTATGTAAATAAGGTATCGGTTTTTTTATTTTATATATATACTGCTCAAAAAAATAAAGGGAACACTTAAACAACACAATGTAACTCCAAGTCAATCACACTTCTGTGAAATCAAACTGTCCACTTAGGACGCAACACTGATTGACAAATTTCACATGCTGTTGTGCAAATGGAATAGACAACATGTGGAAATTATAGGCAATTAGCAAGACACCCCCAATAAAGGAGTGGTTCTGCAGGTGGTAACCACAGACCACTTCTCAATTCCTATGCTTCCTGGCTGATATTTTGGTCACTTTTGAATGCTGGTGGTGCTTTCACTCTAGTGGTAGCATGAGACGGAGTCTACAACCCACACAAGTGGCTCAGGTAGTGCAGCTCATCCAGGATGGCACATCAATGCGAGCTGTGGCAAGAAGGTTTGCTGTGTCTGTCAGCGTAGTGTCCAGAGCATGGAGGCGCTACCAGGAGACAGGCCAGTACATCAGGAGACGTGGAGGAGGCCGTAGGAGGGCAACAACCCAGCAGCTGGACCGCTACCTCCGCCTTTGTGCAAGGAGGAGCAGGAGGAGCACTGCCAGAGCCCTGCAAAATGACCTCCAGCAGGCCACAAATGTGCATGTGTCTGCTCAAACGGTCAGAAACAGACTCCATGAGGGTGGTGAGGGCCCGACGTCCACAGGTGGGGGTTGTGCTTACAGCCCAACACCGTGCAGGACGTTTGGCATTTGCCAGAGAACACCAAGATTGGCAAATTCCCCACTGGCGCCCTGTGCTCTTCACAGATGAAAGCAGGTTCACACTGAGCACCTGTGACAGACGTGACAGACCAGCAAGACTGGTTTGGCAGTGGGTCAGTCATGGTGTGGGGTGGCATTTCTTTGGGGGGCTGCACAGCCCTCCATGTTGTGACGGCCCTGAATGTTTCTGAACCGTCTCAGTGCTTCTCCTTCAAATAGGGCGCTTTCCCTTTAATTCTCAATTAGTGCTTCTCCTTCCAATAGGGCGCTTCCCCTTTAATTCCCAATTAAATAGCCAGCATCAGCTGCGCAAAAGTGGAGTTGTGATGGAAACATGAATGAGGATGTGTTCGACCCTCAAGTCTGAAGCTTCTCTCTTCCGTTTGTTGTGTTGCTGTAAAAGTGTGCTTTGGGTAGCCTAATAGAAAATCTACCCAGGATCGGCTCCACTCTTGCATCTGTGGACTACTCCTCTCCGTTGGTTTTCGTGGCCTTTCTTCGCTGGAGATCTGTCGGCGGATTGGCTTCTCTGACTGACCGACTGACTACAACCTTTTTTGTATACGGTATTTCATTTGTTTTGGGGTGATGTATACCGTGATGATTTAGGTAGTTAGTTGTAGTTGAGGATTTATTGAAATGTGTGGTAAAATATTTGTTCTTTTCATTGTATGATTGACACTGGGTTTACGCTACACTGTATGACGGACAACCATTGCGTGACTAAAGTCAGTTGAGTTCCCTGAACTTGTTTACCGGGCTGGACTCTTTTTAGGCTCGAGGTACAGGACGTTTCTGAAGGAACCAGAGCTGTTTAAAGCTCATTATTGTTATATTGTTGTGTGTGTGATCATTTATGTTGTTAATACATCCCCGCAAAAGAATACAGTTGTTTTGAAGTTATTTCCATTGTTTTAAGGGTTCATGAAAAGTGTATTTCCATCCTGACATTTACATGAGTCCTTTGTATTGGTGTAGACTTGATGGACCAGATGGGACTCATTCCCTATCAAACTAAAAGGAGAAACTAATATTTTCTCTGGTAGGCACAACCTACCTGGCACCACTATAAATTATAACCTCAAGTCAAAACCGTTACAATGTGCTCGCCAGAGGTAGCCTGACTGCCATTAGGTACCGAGATGAGATCCTCAGACCCCTTGTGAGAACATATGCTGGTGCGGTTGGCCTTGGGTTCCTCCTAATGCAAGACAATGCTAGACCTCATGTGGCTGGAGAGTGTCAGCAGTTCCTGCAAGAGGAAGGCATTGATCCTATGGACTGGCCCGCCTGTTCCCCAGACCTGAATCCAATTGAGCACATCTGGGACATCATGTCTCGCTCCATCCACCAACGCCACGTTGCACCACAGACTGTCCAGGAGTTGGCGGATGCTTTAGTCCAGGTCTGGGAGGAGATCCCTCAGGAGACCATCCACCACCTCATCAAGAGCATGCCCAGGCATTGTAGGGAGGTCATACAGGCACGTGGAGGCCACACACACTACTGAGCCTCATTTTGACTTGTTTTAAGGACATTACATCAAAGTTGGATCAGCCTGTAGTGTGGTTTTCCACTTTAATTTTGAGTGTGACTCCAAATCCAGACCTCCATGGGTTGATAAATTCGATTTCCATTGATTATTTTTGTGTGATTTTGTTGTCAGCACATTCAACTATGTAAAGAAAAAAGTATTTAATAAGATTATTTCCTTCATTCAGATCTAGGATGTGTTATTTTAGTGTTCCCTTTATTTTTTTTAGCAGTGTATTTCAAAACATTTCAAAAAACCTGTTTTCGCTTTGTCATTACGGGGTATTGTGTGTAGAGTGATGAGGACATTTTTATTTTATTTAGTCAATTTTAGAATAAGGCTGTAATGTAACAAAATGTGGAAAAGTGAAGGGGTCTGAGAACTTTCCAAATCCACTGTACATATAGTAAGGTATTTGTGAAAACTCTATAGCAACATAGATTGGGAAAGTGGCCATGTGTTTGGACAATTAATAGACACTGCCATAAATAAAACCTAATTAAAACGTCTACGCAGACCGGTGCGCCATAGCCAATCAGAGCTACAGTAGGCCTATAAGCAAATAAGCCATTTACCACATGGGCCTGCCATCATTCACTTTGAACTGGACTGTGTGAACTGGACTGTGTGTTTACAGGCAGTAGCAACAGACTTTAGGTAATTAGGACGCATTGGTCAAAAGCCACAAAATACACCTGAATGGATTTCTGAAAATATAACAGGAGTCCTCTTACATTTGGGAACTTCACAGTCCTATTGATCAAACAACCTTGAAAGGTAGGCTTTCTCTCCCTCGGTTATGCACATCAACAACAACAACATCGACAACTAATGCTAGCCAGAAAGAGATGAGCTAAAATCTAAATGAGGGAACATTAGATAAACCCACTCAAGCGTTTTCAGCTAGTTGGAGTTTAAAATTGCACTGATAAACAATGGGGAATAGTAAGTAGCCTGCTCATCCTTCTGCAGCTTGCCTGCCAATGCATGCTTGTTTCCCTGCTTGCCCGCCCATTTGATATATGCCAAAACAAATTTGATTGACAACTAAGATTGCGGTTGTGAATTGCCTCCAGAGTGCGCTCTGTCGTTCCTAAATTCAGAGCGTTGTCAGATTGTCCGTTAGTAAATTCAGAGCTACTTCCAGACATAAAATGAGAGAACACCTCCTTCTGGCCATTTTACTTGCCCTATCAGAGCTGGTTAGGCTGTTTACATGGTATCTAGAGCGTTAGTGACTAACTGTGTTGCTGATAACAATTTAATAACTTTTTTTTGCCAACATTTTCTGACACCGGTCATATTCGTCGGGTGTTGCACATTCGTAAATTCCTCAGGTATTTTGGGGCCTCTGGCACGCTAAGACGAGAAATCGGAGTAGATAGCCAGAGTGAATTTATAAACACAACATGGATAAGTCTTCAAGTTCAGCATAACTAGCTAGCTAGCAAAGCGATTCACATTTCTTGCTAGCTAACCAAATGACACCTGCATCTCTAGCTGTAGCAGCCAGCTAGCTAATGTTAGGCTCTGTGTTTTTAGCTTGCTAAATAAATAGTTACATAAATAGATACGCTATCTATCCTATTAGCCACATTATGACTAACTTGTGATCATTGCCCTTGCTAGTTTGATTCAATTGACATTCCCAGCCTTAGTTACATTTGTCAGTTTTTGTCCAAAATATTATGTCATTGAAACTATACTGAACAAAAATATAAACACAACATGTAAAGTGTCAGTCCCATGTTTCATGAGCTAAAATAAAAGATCTCAGATATGTTCTACAAGCACAAAAAGCTTTTTTCTCTCAAATTTGGTGCACACGTTTGTTTACATCCCAGTTAGTGTGAATTTTAGCCTCGTCAAGATAATCCATCCACCTGACGGGTGTGGCATATCAAGAAGCTGATTAAAGAGCATGATCATTACACAGGAGAAACTTGTGCTGGGGACAATAAAAGGCCACTCTAAAATGTGCAGTTTTGTCACACAACACAATGCCACAGATGTCCCAAGTTGAGGGTGTGGAATTGTCATGATGCCTGCAGGAATGTCCACCAGAGCTGTTGCCAGAGAATTCAATATTTATTTCTCGACCGTAAGCCACCTCCAATGTAATTTTATAGAATTTGGCAGTACGTCCAACCGGCCGCACAACCGCAGACCATATGAAACCACCGGCCTCACAACCGCAGACCAAGTGTAACAATGCAGGCCAGGACCTCCATATCTGGCTTTTTCTGAGGGGATGGGGGCATGGGGGGCGGGGTGCAGAGAAGTATTTCTGTCTGTTATAAAGCCCTTTTATGGGGGAAAACTCATTCTGATTGGCTGCGCCTGACGCCCCAGTGGGTGGGCCTATGCCCTCCCAGGCCGAACCATGGCTACACCCCTGCCCAGCCATGTGAAATCCATGGATTAGGGCCTAATGAATTTATTTCAATTGACTGATTTTCTTATGAACTGTAACTAAACAAAATCTTTGAAATTGGTGCATGTTGCGTTTATATTTTTGTTAAGTATAAAAGTGCATCCCGAATGGGTGGAGGCAGCAAACAATGTATCAGGCAAGCTGTGATTTACAACCTGATAGCAATATTTTTATACTACCAAGACATTGGTGAGTTATATTAATCGTGCATTGAACTGCATCCATCTATTCTGCCAACAATACTTTCTGTATGTAATGGAATTTTGAGTCAAACTGAACCCATTTTTAAAACCTCTTGGTTTTGTCGCATATACTGGGAATTAAATATTTTGTTGACTGATATTATGATTAGATTGTTTCATATCTGCAAAGTAGTTAAAATGCTGTCAGTTCCACTTTAATGCACTTGACGTCCTGTTCAAGAGACTAGTGTAAATATACTTTTCCCGAGACCCGGGTTTGTTCCCGGGCTGTGTCACAGCTGGCCGTGACCGAGAGACCTGAATACAGGCCCTCCGATTTGACACACTGAACTCTATCTGAGAAGTAGTTGGTGAAACAGGTGAGGCAGTCATTTGAGAAACCAAGGCTATTGAGTCTGCCGATAAGAATGTGGTGATTGACAGAGTCAAAAGCCTTGGCCAGGTCGATGAAGACGGCTGCACAGTACTGTCTTTTATCGATGGTGGTTATGATATCGTTTAGGACCTTGAGCGTGGCTGAGGTGCACCCATGACCAGCTCGGAAACCAGATTGCATAGCGGAGAAGGTACGGGGGGATTCGAAATGGTCGGTGATCTGTTTGTTAACTTGGCTTTCAAAGATTTTAGAAAAGCAGGACAGGATGGATATAGGTCTATAACAGTTTGGGTCTAGAGTGTCCCCCCCCCTTTGAAGAGGGGGATGACCGCGGCAGCTTTCTAATCTTTAGGGATCTCGGATGATACGAAAGAGAGGTTGAACAGACTGGTACTAGGGGTTGCAACAATGGCAGCAGATAATTTTAGAAAGAGAGGGTCCAGATTGTCTAGCCCAGCTGATTTGTAGGGATCCAGAAAAATGCATATTGAAATGATCGATTATCGTAGATTTATCGGTGGTGACAGTGTTTCCTAACCTCAGTGCAGTGGGCAGCTGGGAGGAGGTGCTTTTATTCTCCATGGACTTAAGTGTCCCAAAACTTTTCTGTTTGAAAAAGCTAGCCTTAGCTTTCCTAACTAACTGTGTATATTAGTTCCTGACTTCCCTGAAAAGTTGCATATCGCAGGGGCTATTCGATGCTAATGCAGAACGCCACATGATGTTTTTGTGCTTTTCAAGGGCAGTCAAGTCTGGGGTGAACCAAGGGCTATATCTGTTCTTAGTTCTACTTTTCTGAATGGGGCATGCTCATTTAAGATGGTGTGGAAAGCACTTTTAAAGAGCAACCAGGCATCCTCTACTGACGGGATGAGGTCAATATCCTACCAGGATACCCGGGCCAGGTCGATTAGAAAGGCCTGCTCGCTGAAGTGTTTCAGGGAGCGTTTGACAGTGATGAGGGGTGGTCGTTTTGACCGCGGACCCATTACGGACGCAGGCAATGAGGCAGTGATCGCTGAGATCCTGGTTGAAGTCAGCAGAGGTGTATTTGGAGGGCAGGTTGGTTAGGATGATATCTATGAGGGTGCCCGTGTTTACAGATTTGGGGTTGTACCTGGTAGGTTCATTGATAATTTGTGTGAGATTGAGGGCATCAAGCTTAGATTGTAGGATGTCCGGGGTGTTTCCCATTTCCCAGTTTAGGTCACCTAACAGCACGAGCTCTGAAGATAGATGGGGGGCAATCAATTCACATATGGTGTCCAGGGCACAGCTGAGGGCAGAATGTGGTGTATAGCAAGCGGCAACGGTGAGAGACTTGTTTCTGGAAAGGTGGATTTTTAAAAGTAGAAGTTCAAATTGTTTGGGCACAGACCTAGATAGTAAGACAGAACTCTGCAGGCTATCTCTGCAGTAGATTGCAACTCCGCCCCCTTTGGCAGTTCTATCTTGTCGGAAAATGTTATACTTAGGGAAGGAAATGTCAGGGTTTTTGGTGGCCTTCCTAAGCCAGGATTCAGACATGGCTTGGACATCCGGGTTGGCAGTGTGTGCTAAAGCAGTGAATAAACAAACTTAGGGAGTCAACAAATGAGAGCGCCTGGGGAATGGGAGTGGTACTGGGGGCTACAGGGCCTAGGTTGACCTCTACATCACCAAAGGAACAGAGGAGGAGTAGGATAAGGGTACGGCTAAAGGCTATAAGAGCTGGTCATCTAGTGCGTTCGGAACAGAGAGTAAAAGGAGCAGATTTCTGTGGAAGAATACATTCAAGGCATAATGTACAGACAAGGGTATGGTAGGATGTGAGTACAGTGGAGGTAAACCTAGGCATTGAGTGACGATAAGAGAGGTTTTGTCTCTAGAGGCACCAGTTAAGCCAGGTGAGGTCACCACATGTGTGGGGGTGGGACAAAAGGGGCATATTGGGCAGGGCTGGGGGCTCTACAGTAAAATAAGACAATAATCACTAACCAAAACAGAAATAGACAAGGCATATTGACATTAGGGAGAGGCATGTGTAGCCACGTGATCATAGGGTCTAATAAGTAGCAATAGGTGAGTGAGAGAGCCGATTCAGTAGTCGCTACTACGCTAGGCGAGCTAGTGACACAGCGATTCAGACAGCTAGCGGGCCGGGGCTAGCAGATGGGCCTTCGGCGACGTCGCAATGGAAGAGCCTGTTGAAACCACCTCGGACTATTATGTTGGCAGACCAGTCGTGATGGATTGGCGGGGCTCCGTGTCGCAAGTAAAGGGTCCAGGCCAATTGGCAAAAGAGGTATTGTAGCCCAAGAATTAGCTGGTGGACCTCTTCGACTGGCCAGGAGATGGGCCTAGCACGAGGCTAGCTCAAGGCTAACTGGTGCTTGCTTCGGGACAGAGACGTTAGCCATGAGTAGCCACTCAGATTGCAACTAGCTAGCTGCGATGATCTGGTGTAAAGGTTCAGAGCTTGTGGTAGGAATCCGGAGATGTGGTAGAGAAAAAGCAGTCCAATATGCTCTGGGTTGATATCGCGCTGTGTAGACTGGCAGGTATTGACCGAGGCTGGCTGGTGTCCGAGTTAACGGTGAAGACCGCTAGCAGTGACTAACTGACTACTAGCTAGTAGCTAGTTAGCTGGCTACCTTCTGATGGGGGTTCCGGTTCTAAAGTATAAAAATAGCAGATCCGTACCACATTGGGTGAGGCTGGTTGCAGGAGAGTATATTCAGTCCGTAGATGGAAAGTGAGATTAAAATATATACACGAAAAGAAAACTATATTTACACGGGACAAGACAAAACACACTGCTATGCCATCTTGCCACAAAGATGGGGACATCATCTGAGGTCATTTCTAATCATCTAATGGTTTAGAATTAGGATTTGGGGAGAGAAAACAAGCCATTTGGCCATCTTGAAGCCAACCATCACAGAATCAATGTATAAGGCATTAGGAACATACTCCTTGACCTCATCTTGACAAACGGGATGACAAAGTAATAGTGATATAGCAAATACAACCCATACAAGTGTTACATTTCTATTGAACATGGACTAACAAACAGACATCTGTGTTAGACATAACACATGTATGCACTAGGCTCCAAATGAGGGAAAGCAGGCTAGAATGCAGAGATCAAACCCCTTGGGTTTGTGCCATGGGGAGATCTTCGTGGGCTATACTCAGCCTTGTCTCAGGATGGTAAGTTGGTGGTTGAAGATATGCCTTTAGTGGTGTGGGGGCTGTGCTTTGGCAAAGTGGGTGGTGTTATATCCTGCCAGTTTGGTCCTGTCCGGGAGTATCGTCGGATGGGGCCACAGTGTCTCCCAACCCCTCCTGTCTCAGCCGCCAGTATTTATGCTGCAATAGCTTATGTGTCGGGGGGCTAGAATCAGTCTGTTATATCTGGACTATTTCTCCTGTCTTATCCGGTGTTCTGTGTGAATTTAAGCATGCTCTCTCTAATTCTCTCTCTTTTTCTTTCTTTCTTTCTTTCGGAGGACCTGAGCCATAGGACCATGCTTCAGGACTACCTGGCCTGATGACTCCTTGCTATCCCCAGTCCATCTGGTTGTGCTTCTGCTCCAGTTTCAACTGTTCTGCCTGCGGCTATGGAACCCTTACCTGTTCACCGGACGTGTTACCTGTCCCAGACCTGCTGTTATCAACTCTCTAGAGACAGCAGGAGCGTTAGAGATACTCTGAATGATCGGCTATGAAAAGCCAATTGACATTTACTCCTGAGGTGCTGACCTGTTGCACCCTCTACAACCACTGTGATTATTATTATTTGACCCTGCTGGTCATCTATGAACATTTGAACATCTTGGCCATGTTCTGTTATAATCTCCACCTGGCACAACCAGAAGAGGACTGGCCACCCCTCATAGCCTGGTTCCTCTCTAGGTTTCTTCCTAGGTTCTGGCTTTTCTAGGGAGTTTTTCCTAGCCACCATGCTTCTACACCTGCATTGCTTGCTGTTTGGGGTTTTAGGCTGGGTTTCTGTATAGCACTTTGATATATCAGCTGGTGTAAGAAGGGCTTTATAAATACATTTGATTGATTGTTGTGGCACGCACACCTTATAAAACACTAAGATAAATAAAACAGTTGACCCTTGATGATACTGTGTAGTAGCCCTTAAAGGACGTCCAATTACCTCATTCATGTGTTGATCGCTGTGTGTTTTACTGCACAGCATCTGAAGGTGTGATTATCTCAGCACTGGTGACAGGAACACGTGAATCATGAAGAAAATAAATCTACAGTATCACCAGGTTGAAATGGTATAACGTGGAATTAAAATGGATTTTCTGGGGGATTTGTATAATTTTATTTACACAACATGCCTACCACTTTGAAGATGCAAAATATTTTTTATTGTGAAACAAACAAGAAATAAGACAAAAAAACAGAGAACTTGAGTGTACTATTCACCCCCGCAAAGTCAATACTTTGTTGAGCCACCTTTTGCAGCAATTACAGCTGCAAGTCTCTTGGGGTATGTCTCTATAAGCTTGGCACATCTAGCCACTAGGATTTTTGCCCATTCTTCAAGGCAAAACTGCTCCAGCTCCTTCAAGTTGGATGGGTTCCGCAGGTGTACAGATTCTCAATTGAATTGAGGTCTGGGCTTTGACTAGGCCATTCCAAGACATTTAAATGTTTCCCCTTAAACCATTCGAGTGTTGCTTTAGAAGTATGCTTAGGGTTATTGCCCTGTTGGAAGGTGATCCTCTGTCCCAGTCTCAAATCTCTGGAAGACTGAAACAGGTTTCCCTCAAGAATTTCCCTGTATTTAGCGCAATCCATCATTCCTTCAATTCTGACCAGTTCCCCAGTCTCTGATGATGAAAAACATCCCCACCGCATGATGTTGCCACCACCATGGATGGTGTTCTTTGGGGTGATGGCAGGTGTTGGGTTTGCGCCAGAAATAGCCTTTTCCTTGATGGCCAAACATCTCAATTTTAATCTCATCTCACCAGACTACCTTCTCCCAAATGTTTAGGGAGTCTCCCACATGCCTTTTGGCGAACACCAAACGTGTTCGCTTATTTTTTTCTTTAAGCAATGGCTTTTTTCTGGCCACACTTCTGTAAAGCCCAGCTCTGTGGAGTGTACGGCTTAAAGTGGTCCTATAGAAGGACCGATACTCCAATCTTCGCTGTGGGGCTTTGCAGCTCCTTCAGGGTTATCCTTGGTCTCTTTGTTGACTCTCTGATTAATGCCCTTCTTGCCTGGTCCGTGAGCTTTGGTGGGCAGCCCTCTCTTGGCAGGTTTGTTGTGGTGCCATATTCTTTAAAACATTTTATAATGGATTTAATGGTGCTCTGTGGGATGTTCAAAGTTTCTGATATTTTTTTATAACCCAACCCTGATCTGTACTTCTCCACAACTTTGTCCCTGACCTGTTTGGAGAGCTCCTTGGTCTTCATGGTACCGCTTGCTTGGTGGTGCCCCTTGCTAAGTGGTGTTGCAGACTCTGGGTCTTTTCAGAACAGGTGTATATATACCGAGATCATGTGACAGATCATGTGACACTTAGATTGCACACAGGTGGACTTTATTTAATTAATTATGTGATTTCTGAAGGTAATTGGTTGCACCAGATCTTATATAGGGGCTTCATAGCAAAGGAGGCACCACTTTCAGTTTTTTATTTTGGGGATTTTTTTGAAACAAGTAATTATTTTCATTTTACTTCACCAATTTGGACTATTTTGTGTATGTCCATTACATGAAATCCAAATAAAATCTATTTAAATTGCAGGTTGTAATGCAACATAGGAAAAACGCGAAGGGGGATGAATACTTTTGCAAGAAACAGTATATGCTATACAGCCACACATAAAAGCTGTATGACTTCAGACAATATCTTTAACTATAACTGTGCAGAATCTAGTCTACACACTATAGGTTCAATCCCCCTGACTGTCCTGAAGCTCTGTTTATGACCAGGCACTTTGCTAGACGCCAGTTTGCTCCTGGACCAACCCAAGCAATTATTACGCTGTAGCAAACTGGGAGTACTACTTGACAGAGCATCGAAACAGGACTAGTCACACTTTTGAAAAAGTTTTTAAAAACTAGTGCATTTAAAATCATGACATAAGATAAGAATCTTCATTGCATACATACAGGTGAAGTCGGAAGTTTACATACACCTTAGCCAAATACATTTAAACTCAGTTTTTCACAATTCCTGACATTTAATCAGAGTAAAAATTCCCTGTCTTAGGTCAGTTAGGATCACCACTTTATTTTAAGAATGTAAAATGTCAGAATAATAGTAGAGAGAATGTTTTATTTCAGCTTTAATTTCTTTCATCACATTCCCAGTGGGTCAGAAGTTTACATACACTCAATTAGTATTTGGTAGCAGTGCCTTTAAATTGTTTAACTTGGGTCAAACGTTTTGGGTAGCATTCCACAAGCTTCCTACAATAAGTTGGGTGAATTTTGGCCCATTCCTCCTGACACAGCTGGTATAACTGTGTCAGGTTTGTAGGCCTCCTTGCTCGCTCACGCTTTTTCAGTTCTGCTCACAAATGTTTTATAGGATTGAGGCCAGGGCTTTGTGATGGCCACTCCAATACCTTGACTTTGTTGTCCTTAAGCCATTTTGCCACAACTTTGGAAGTATGCTTAGGGTCATTGTCCATTTGGAAGACCCATTTGCGGCCAAGCTTTAACTTCCTGACTGATGTCTTGAGATGTTGCTTCAATATATCCACAATTTTCCTCCCTCATGATGCCATCTATTTTGTGAAGTGCACCAGTCCCTGCTGCAGCAAAGCACCCCCCACAACATGATGCTTGCACCCCCCGTGCTTCACGGTTGGGATGGTGTTCTTCGGCTTGCAAGCCTCCCCGTTTCCTCCAAATATAACAATAGTCATTATGGCCAAACAGTTCTATTTTGGTTTCATCAGACCAAAAAGTACGATCTTTGTCCCCATGTGCAGTTGCAAACCGTAGTCTGGCTTTTTTATGGTGGTTTTGGAGCAGTGGCTTCTTCCTTGCTGAGCGGACATTCAGGTTATGTCGATATAGGACTTGTTTTACTGTGGATATAGATACTTTGTACCTGTTTCCTCTAGCATCTTCACAAGGTCCTTTGCTGTTGTTCTGGGATTGATTTGCACTTTTCGCACCAAAGGATGTTCATCTCTAGGAAACAGAATGCGTGTCCTTCCTGAGCGGTATGAAGGCTGCGTGGTCCCATGGTGTTTATACTTGCGTACTATTGTTTGTACAGATGAACGTGGTACCTTCAGGCATTTGGAAATTGCTCCCAAGGATGAACCAGACTTCTGGAGGTCTACAATTTCTTTGAGGTCCTGTCTTATACACGCAAAGAAGCAGTGAGTTTGAAGGTAGGCCTCCAATTGACTCAAATGATGTCAATTAGCCTATCAGAAGCTTCTAAAGCCATGACATCATTTTCTGGAATTCTCCAAGCTGTTTAAAGGCACAGTCAACTTAGTGTATGTAAACTTCTGACCCACTGGAATTGTGATACAGTGAATTATAAGTTAAATAATCTGTCTGTAAACAATTGTTGGAAAGATTACTTGTGTCATGCACCAAGTAGATGTCCTAACCAACTTGCCAAAACTATAGTTTGTTAAGAAGAAATTTGTGGAGTGGTTGAAAAACAAGTTTTAATGACTCCAACCTAAGTGCATGTAAACTTCCGACTTCAACTATATTACACATTATTACTAAATATTATACAGTGCTGCTATACTAATGACATACAGGAATAGATTTGACAAAATAGACATTAAACCCTCAATTAAGACCAGCCTAGAGAAAGACAGCCCTGTTTGTCAGAGTGGCTCAGTGCTCCCCATTATCTCAGCCACTCCCTGTCCTATCATGGCTGATTCACTGGTTGGGACGAGAGAGAGAGAGGACATGAGAGAGAGAGAGGACATGAGAGAGAGAGAACGAGAGAGAGAACGAGAGAGAGAGAGAACGAGAGAGAACGAGAGAGAGAGAGAGAGAGAGAGAGAACGAGAGAGAGAGAGAGAGAGAGAGAACGAGAGAGAGAGAGAGAGAGAGAATGGTGAGGCAGCTCAAAGACAACTAAAATCAACTGGAATTCCCTCACTATCAAACTCAGCTGATGTATTGATTTAGCTTGGCTTCATTCAAACCTGCAGGCCAACAGACAGGCAGGTCTATTCACATGTTAGCCTCTGTCACAAGCTTTCCCCTCACCATCCATATAGAAGCAAAGTGAGGAAATCCAAGGCTATTCACATGTGAACACAATTTACATGTATAGGCTGTGGCCCAGAGGCCTGCTGGAGGGAGAGATAGATGACAGCATGTCTACACAGGTCACATCTAGAATGTCTAGGGGAAGAGAGTCTGTGAGAGAGGAGAGTAGTGATGATGAGGTGATCTGTGGCCAAGCAGGAGGTGATAGAAGAGAACAGGGTCTCTGAAACTACTGACTGTCTGGGTGATTGGGTTTCTTCAACAGGGTGCAACAAGGCTTATTCTTTGACAGCAAAACACACTCACTAAAGCAGCAGAATTACACTGATATTACTGCAATTATTTGGGACCAGTGTGGAAGTTTGAACTAAAATGGAGCATGCGGATATTAGGAGCAAACTAAGAGAATACACAGTATTTGAATTGGGACTGGTGAACGGCATGGCAACGAAACTCTGTGGTACAGCGTCATCAAATAAACACCCTGAGTCAGAACTGCACCAAAGCACTAGCATAGATCCCAGATATGTCCAAACACATTTCCAAAACAGGGAACGTTCAGCAAACACTCAGACACACACCAACACACTATCTAAAGGGAGAGGCGCTGGAGCTGAGCAGTGCGGCAGAACACATACACACAGTTAAGTATCATCATTCAGCAGCTCTTGAAAACTAGACAATGAAAGATGAGAGATGATGAAAGAAAAAGAGTAAAGGGCAAATAGAGAATGAGAGGGGAATACTGTAAGTAAATAGAAAAAGGGTGGAGAAAATTAGGATGGAGTGAGAGGAGAACGAGGCAGAAGATCTGAAAAAGAGGAAAGGAGTGAAGAATAAGAGTGAGAGATAGAGAAAGAGAGGAGGGGAGTTCAGAGAAAGAGAGTGTGAGAGGAGTTGAAGAAAGGGAGAGGAGAGAGGGCGGGGGAGAGGGAGGGAGAAAGACCCTAGTGACTGGTGTGGTGGTGGTGTTGTTTGTGCTGTCAGATCCTGAGGAGCCCCATGAGAGTGGTGAGAGCGCTCAGCTGCATCATGGCCTCTTTTCCGATTTCACGCTTTGATGCTCTTCGCTCTTAGAGAGACAAACTGTTTCAGCGCCACACAAAATGCTTGCTCTGTTTTATTCATACAGCATATAGAGGACTACAGCATGCCTGTCTGGAGCTAACACTGTCACTGTGAACAACGGTGGGGTGATTCCCTGTATCTTTCACTGTTTCATTCTCTCACTTTACCTCTTCTCTCATCTCTTTTCTCCTCTATTCTGATCTTTCATTTCCGCTTTGCTTTCTTTCCGTCTGTGCTTCTCTCTCCCCGCTCTTGTTTTTCTGCTTGTGTCCTCCTCTCCTCTTTCTTATATCTTTCCTCTTTCCTTTCCTCCCCTCATCTCCTCCCATCTCCTCCTCTCCTTTTTCCTCACCTCTGCTCTCCTTTTCTTCTCCTCCTCTCCTCTCCTTTTTCCTCTCCTTTTCCTTCCCTCTCCTCTCCTCTCTTTAGCTCATTTTCACTGAGCAGCATGTAATCACATTTGTACTACATCATGTCAGGCTTGATGGGTTTCATTCCCCCTCTTTGCCGGAAGGAAACCACCACCCCCGCAGAAAGAAAGATTGGGGCTCTTTGATTTTGGTTGGTAGCAAAGATTTCAATAAAATGTTTATGAAAGTATACTTATCTTGGTCTAGGAGTGCAAGTAAAATGGGATATCTCATTCAGCTCAGTAATGCGTCTAAGCTTCCTTGCATTGAGGGTAATGAACAGATAGGCATGAAGTATTTTGATTCAGTGAGCGCTCGATAAGACAGCACAATTACACTGATATTGCAGGTGGCTGCAGGTTCTCTGTGAGCCGCACACACACACACACACACACACACGCCGCCCCCCCCCCTCACACACACACACGCTCTCCCTCACACACACACACACGCTCTCCCTCACACACACACACACACAAACACGCTCTCCCTCACACAGTCTCTCTGCTCTAGTAGTGTGTAGTGTAATCTCTGCAGTGGCACTGCGATCTCACTGCAGTTTAGCCATGCTCAGCTGCCCCTGGCCTGGACCATGCAGATACTCACAGACTGCCAGCTAGCTACCATAGACAGAGAGACAGAGAGAGATGAAAAAATATGTTTGATTGTCACATACACCAGATAGGTGCAAAAGTAAATGTGTTGTTTTACTGAGTCAGCCATACTACTATGGTGCCCCTGGAGCAAATCAGGGTTAAGTGCCTTGCTCAAGGGCCATCGACAGATTTTAGGGAGGGGAGGAAGATAGAAAGGGGGAAGGAGGGAGAGAGATACAAAGAGAACGAGAGAGACAAAAAAAGGGAAGAACCAAGAAAAAAGTGAGTGAGAAAGTAGAGAGTTACAGAAAGAGAAAAGGAGGCCAGCTAAGGAGGTGGAAAGTGATACGATTAGGCGTTAAGTCTCTCCTTCCTCTTGCACTCCCTCTCTGCTCCCTTTCCTCCCACATCCCCCTTCCCTCTCTGCTCCCTCTCCTCCCACATCCCCCTTCCCTCTCTGCTCCCTCTCCTCCCACATCCCCCTTCCCTCTCTGCTCCCTCTCCTCCCACATCCCCCTTCCCTCTCTGCTCCCACTCCTCCCACATCCCCCTTCCCTCTCTGCTCCCTTTCCTCCCACATCCCCCCTCCCTCTCTGCTCCCTCTCCTCCCACATACCCCTTCCCTCTCTGCTCCCTCTCCTCCCACATCCCCCTTCCCTCTCTGCTCCCTTTCCTCCCACATCCTCCTTCCCTCTCTGCTCCCTCTCCTCCCACATCCCTCTCCCTCCCCCTTGCTCCATTTCCTCCCTCTGCTCCCTCTCCTCCCACACCTCCCTCCTCACCTCCCACATTCCCCTCCCTTTCTGCTCCCTCATTGCTCCCTCTCCTCCCACATCCCCCTCCCTCCCTGCTCCCTCTCCTCCCTCCCTCATTGCTCCCTTTCCTCCCTCCCTGCTCCCTCATTGCTCCCTCTCTGCTCCCTCTCCTCTGTTACTTACTTTTTCCTCCCTCCATCCCTCTTCCTTTCTCCTCCCCTATATCATTCTTTCTTCATTCTCTCTTCACTCGATGCCATTCCCCTTTATCCTTCTCTTTTTGATCACTGTTCTCTCTCTCCTTTTCACCTCCCACTCTAGAACCTCTCATTCCTCAATCATTCACATGCAGCAGTTAAGATTCCTGTGGGATCTTGTTAGGTCCAAATTGAATTCTGTAATATTTGTTGTGCATCCTGTACAGGCCTTTGTGTTTTTCATATTGCATGATTCAGTTACACTGGGCTCAGTTTGACCACCCTGCGATGCGAAGCATCAGTCTCTGGGATGTGATTAATGTTTCCCTGAGATCCATCTGCATGGAGACCAAATCACACCCATGTTGTACTGATACAGAATGTACAGATGTGTAATTAAATATGCTGACACCGCCAACAACTAGTTGGTGCTTTTGAAATAGAATGATTTGTGGCCTTTGCAAATGATTTAGTGTATTTGAATCTTAGGCACAATTTATGCTTTGCAGAAAAGAGACAAACACCTAGATAAAGTGAGCCAGTAAAAGTGTTGGCCTACCAGTAAGTTGGCAGTTTGAGACTATACTCATAGCATCATTAACAGAGACATATCACCTGTGCTTGGACAACGGAGCTCTACTCAACAGCAATTAAGTTACATGTAGTCTACTTTTTAATGTAGAATATATACAGTATTGCCATGGCACCTGTATAGCACATACCCTCTTTACCATTTGTTTACTGTAATTAAGTATAATTATCCTGTAAAAGCCCAATTGGATTCCAACGAGGTCAAAGTAATCATGGAGTGTGTCCACACACACAATCACGTTCAGCCTGTCACCTCATCAGGGGAGGAGCCTCGAGGCAATCAGAGAGAGAGAGAGAGAGAGAGAAGGAAAAAGAGGGGACATGATTAAGAAAATCAAATTGTATTTGTCACATGCTTCGTAAACAACAAGTGTAGAATTACAGTGAAATGCTTCCTTACGTGCCCTTCCCAACAATGCGTGATGAATAAGGGGAAGCAGCGCATGGAGCAACATAAGTAGCAGTGCTATGGTTCACTGTGCAGGGGGAGTTGAGGGCTGACTGATTCCATGTTTTTACAGTATGACACAGAAAGCCCTGGACACACATGTCATGTCAGACTTGCTCGTGATGGATTACAGACCTGCAATCATTTGCACTATTGTGGCTCCAAGTTAACACATTGGTATAACTAGTCCCTCAACACGGGCAAAGAAATCAACATACCATTAAGCTTACCGTATGCTACCAGCAGTGGTGTAAAGTACTTAAGTAAAAATACTTTAAAGTACTACTTAAGTAGTATCTGTACTTTACTATTTATATTTTTGCCAACTTTTACTTCACTACATTCCTAAAGAAAATTATGTAATTTTTACTCCATACATTTTCCCTGACACCCAAAAGTACTCGTTACATTTTGACAGGAAAATTGTCAAATTCACACACTTATCAAGAGAACATCCCTGGCCATCCCTACTGCCTCTGAACTGGCGGACTCACTAAACACAAATGCTTAATTTGGAAATGATGTCTGATGGAGTGTGCCCCTGGCTATCCGTCAATAAAAAAACAGAAATTATGCCATCTGGTTTGCTTAATATAAGGAATTTTAAATGGTTTATACTTTTACTTTTGATACTTAAGAACAGTTTAGCAGTTCCAAGTACATTTAAAACCAAATACTTTTAGACTTTAACTCAAGTAGTATTTTACTGCGTGACTTTCACTTTTACTCGAGTCATTTTCTCAAGGCATCTTTACTTTTACTCAAGTTTGACAATTGAGGACTTTTTACACCCAGTCAAAACAGTTTGCGCATATATTATGACGATAATTTGTGACGTTTTTGTTGGTTTTGGTCTTTTTTTTTTAGGCAAGTCGAAGTTTGGTAGCCGAAGTCTACGCCCTTTCGTAGATTTTAGCTATCGTTCTTTTTTTACATCCATTATTAGACAGTGGCAACGATGATGATTATGAACATGGTCTTTTGCCTGCTAATGCCTGCAATGCAGTGAAGAAACCGATATGACAACAATAACGTCTAATGTAACTGGCCCCTCTAACAGTACAACTGGCCCCAGCTGGGCCCCCCCAGTTGAAATGGTCTAGAACTGCCACTGCAGTCCCCCACAACATTCCCAAGAGTTTCCTAATTGGAAAGGGGTAGTCTGTTTAATCAAGAGGGACAAGCAACAGTAATATTGCCCTTTTTTTTCCTCTCGTTTCCAAGCAAAGGTCTTTAGGGAGTATGAGAGCACAGACGTTGTTTTGCCTAGGTGAGATCTGCTAGGAGCAAACCGAACCTATGTATGCGGATGCCTTTACACTGTACTCTAGTCAAATCGAATCAAATGTTATTTTTCACATGCACCGAATACAACAGGTGTAGACCTTAACGTGAAATGCTTTCTTACAAGCCCTTAACCAACAATGCAGTTCAAGAAAGAGTTAAAAATATTTACTAAATAGACTAAAGTATGTATATATTTTTAATAAAATAACAATAATGAGGCTATATACAGGGGGTACCGGTACCGAGTCAATGTGAGGGGGTACAGGTTAGTCAAGGTAATTTGTACATTTAGGTAGGGGTAAAGTGACTATGCATAGACAATAAACAGTGAGTAGCAGCAGTGTAAAAACAAAGGGGGAGCTTGGCCAGTTTGCACTACCCTCTGTAGCGCCTTGCGTTCATATGCCGAGCAGTTGCCATACCAGGCGGTGGACACCAAGGATCTTGAAACTCTCGACGCGCTCCCCTACAGCACCATCGATGTGAATGGGGGCGTGTTCAGCCCTCCTTTTCCTGTAGTCCACGATCAGCTCCTTTGTCTTGCTCACGTTGAGGGAGGGCTTGTTGTCCACCTCCTCCCTATAGGCTGTCTCATCGTTGTCGGTGATCAGGCCTACCACTGTTGTGCTGTCAGCAAACTATTATTTTTTATTAATCCAAAACATACAATATACTTGCAGTGAAGCCGCTCAACAACTACATCATACCAGTCATCCAACAGACTCCCATTCAGAGCGACACACAGAAGTATCCAGGGTCAATGCCCTGCTCAAGGTCGGGGACCCGAACCCTCCAAGATCCCCCCACAGTTCCCCAATAGCTGCCCCTCAACCATCTGAGACCGCTCCCCCATTCCCCCCTCCAATAAATAAATAAAAATAAATTTAAAAAATGTAATTAAATGAATTTCATTCCCCACCCCCACCCCAATGCACGAACAACCAAGAAAATGTAACTAAAGAGAAAAAAGACAAAGGAAAACAGAAAACAACAATGCAAAAACAAACTAAAGACATCAAGGACAACTACAATCATAGCAGCAAAGCCAACTGTATATGTTTGAGTGCATGTCTGGCACTATTACATGTATGTGTGTCCGTGTATGTGTGTATTTGAATGAGTGTGTATATGCATGTGTACAAACACCTGCACGGCATCAGCCTCAGCCAAACCGGCATTAGCTGTAAAAACACTGCCCCTCAGTGTCATTCAAACTTACTTTTTATTATGTTTTATTTTGACATTATTTTTTATACTTCTATCTCCCACCCAGCAACTCCACTCCCACTTCTCTCCAATTCCACATCCCAACCCTCAGCTTCCTTCAGCCCATCCCACCTATCTCTGCTGGCCAACCTCTTTGGATTTCTACACACCACATATCTTTCAACTATGCTGTGATGTTTAACGTACAATTTCAATCTATCTTGTCGAATAGAATCCACAGATTGCGAGTTGATGATAAATACTTTTACTAAGAGTATTAGTATATTAGTAATTGACTGACCCGGTCTCTCCAGATCTCCTAACAGTACTATTTCTAGGGTCAGTTTTAGATCAATGTTATGCATTTTCTGCCATTCCTGAACCTGTTTCTGGTCTCAGGTTCAGGAATGCCTGAAAATGACAAAATAATACCAAAATAAATGGTCTATTGATTCTGTATCCTCACAACAAAATCTGCAGAGCTTCGATGATTTTATGCCCTGTATATTCAACATTTTGTTGGTGGCAATAATTCTATATAATAATTTTAGCTGAAAAGCACAAAGTCTTGAAGCTTGCATTGTTTTATATATCAACTCATACACCTTGTACCATGGAATCGGTACATCAAAAATCTCTTCCCAACTATTTTGCAATCTGTATGGTACAGCAGCACCATAAGTAAGTGAGTAAACTGACATATGACTAAGGAGTTAATCAGGGCAATTTTTCCATAAATAGACAGGTATTTACCTCTCCATGGTTGCAGGACCTTGTCTATTTTTACAAGTTTTCTATTGAAATGTATTGTGGAGAGCTTATTTATATCTTTTGTGATATGAATACCAACTATGTCTACTTCACCGTCAGCCAATTTTATAGGTAAACTGCAGGGTAATGTAAAAGTTGTATTTTTTAAAGATCCAATATAGTCCAGAGAGTACAGAAAAGTTTAGGTCTTCAATGAGACATTGCAGGGATCTAGCTTGCGGACTTAATATAAAACTTGAGTCGTCGGCATACATGGACACCTTTGTTTTTAAGCCTTGGATTTCTAATCCTCTAATGTTGTTATTGGATCTGATTTTAATAGCTAGCATTTCGATGGCCATAACGAATAGATATGGTGACAGCAGACACCCTTATTTAACTCCTCTTGATAATTCAAAACTCTCTGAGGAGTAGCCGTTATTTACTATTTTACACCTGGGGTTGCTATACATTACTTTTACCCATTTTATAAGAGAATCACCGAAATTGAAAAAAATCCAGGCATTTATAAATAAAATCCAGTCTTACTTTATCAAATGTCTTCTCAAAATCTGCTATAAATACCAGGCCTGGCTTCTTAGAATATCATGAAACATGTATTATTTCTAGTAGTTGTCGTATATTATCTCCAATGTATCGTCCATGTAAAAAAACCTGTCTGATCAGGATGAACAATACCTGGTAAAACCTTTTTCATTCTGAGTGCTATGCATTCCGCTAGTATTTTTGCATCACAACATTGAAGTGTAAGGGGCCTCCAGTTTTTTTTAGATAGACTGGATCTTTATATTTGTCATCTGGGTCTTGTTTCCATAATAGTGAAATCAGACCTTCCTGTTGAGTACCTGACAGACTACCATTTCAATAGGAGTAGTTAAAACAATCAAAAAAGCCTCGACATACCTCTACCGGTATGCCATCAAGCCCCGGGGTTTTTCCACACTGAAAGGATTTAATAGCCTCAAAAAGTTATTCCTCTGTAATTTGGCCTTCGCACTGATCTTTCTGTACATTTTTGTATTATTTGGAAATAATTCCTTACCGTAATCTTCATTCAGTGGGAGTGGATGAGACGGAAAAGAGAACATCTGCTTAAAATATTTAGCTTCCTCTTTTAAAATATCATTCGGCGAATCATAGATGACTCCGTCTTCAGTAACGAGTTTCTGCAAATTATTTTTGTTAGCGTTCCTTTGTGTTGGTGATTCAGGAATACTTTTGTGCATTTTCCATCTAGTTAGCTTTATTTTGTAATAGCTTACATTAGATCGTTCTTGAATAAGTCCCTCTAGTTCTTTTTGTTTTTCCTCTAACTTATTTTGTATCTCTGTAGTATTGTTTTTTTTTTTTTTTTTTTGCTGTCTACCTGTACTATTAGTTCATGTATTTCCCTTGTTAGTCCTGTCTCTTTAGCCAGAAACGGCCTTTTTATTATTGATGAGTTGTCACGTATACTCCCTCTCCGGCCTCTAGGTCACCAGGCTGCTGATTATCCCGCACACCTGTCACCATCGTCTCGCGCACCTGCGCCTCATGACACTCACCTGGACTCCATCACCTCCTTGATTATCTTCCCTATATCTGTCACTCCCCTTGGGTCTTTCCTCAGGTGTTATTGACTCTGTTTCATGTCGGTGTGTTTGTGTTTTGTTTATTTATTAAAACACTTACTACCTGTACTTGCTTCCCGACTCGTTACATGAATATCGAATGACCTCTGAATGTACATTTAAAGGTGTCCCAAACAATAAGGGGATTTGCTGAACCTATATTATACTGGTACAATTAAGTTATAAATTATTTTGTCTTAGTTAAATAAGTTTTCCTCCGGTAAACTTTGTTTAAATTTCCAATGTCCACGTGGAAATTCTATAAGAGTTATATGAAGGCCAATTAAATGATGATCCGACCGAATTCTGTCACCTACTAAAAAATGTTAAACCTTTGATTTTAACATTTTATTCCACCTTACCATAACTAGATACTATTCTCAGGCTAAATTGACCATAATTAGTGCTTGTTAAGTTACTACCATCAGAGGTATTATGACTGTCAAAACTAGAGCTTTCAAATGTCTGATATTTAGAATTCAAGAAATAGGTTCTAGCAATATTTGTTTTATTCCCTTGCCTGTTTTGCCTGTGAACCAATGCCACAGATATTATAAAATGGAGATAAAATATTGTGTGTGTAGTAAATCTGAGTAGGTTGATGTGTATGATATTGGATGTGATTTAGTGATAGTGTGTATGATGTCTGTATAAGAGTAAGACTATAATGTGTGATGTCCAAATAAATAATAACCCCGCCAATTTGCATGGTTAAGTGTCTATGTGTATAACATGTAGTGCGTATAGCCTTAATATTCATGATAATTGTAATCCATATCGTATCACCATCATAGTTGCATCAAGGTTTCAAGTTTCAAGGCGGATTACATGAATTATCTGATCGCACCCTCTGGATTATTGGCTGCGTCCTCAGGAATCCCAGAAAATATTAGACTTTAACGCATGCTATGACGTTATATGTCTAGTAGCGACTCCCTCATCACCCTGTTTTCCCTGAGTAGACAATCCATGTTGGAATCGTGGATTTTTACCTTGGCTGTGAGTGCCTTGTTCTCTCCTTGGAACATGACAATTTCACTCTGGCTAAACTCCCCCTCAGCCCTGCTACCTCCTCACACAACATGTCCAGTGTTGCATGGATTCCAGCCAGAGCACTAGCCTCTATTTCAACCGAAAGTAAATAGATTCATCTGTCTTTCGTTTTTTGTCTGGTTCTTTTGTGAGGTAGCCAGATCTTTCCATGATGGAGAATGTTGTTCCTCCATAGCGTAAAGCTGTTGATAGTCGTCGACTTCCCCCAGGATCTCCTTAGTATCCAGGTTGGCTCTTTACTGCAGCCAGTTGTTTACAAAATGTTTTTAACAATGCGCCTTTCCCACGACGACGACCAGTGTGTTTGTACTACAGCCACCTAGCACTATTGTATGGTTAACGGTGTTTCCTAGCTGTTAAAAGCTAACCGCGTCGCAGAATCGACACAAAAACAAGTTTGGTATTTAATGAATAGCGGTTTGTTTTAATTAAAAATAGCCAACCGAGTGTTTTCCAGCATACAGTGTTCAGCTGTGCACTCTGATGACGTGTGACAACGCACCTTTACTGCGCAGTCTGATCCAACACTCCTAGCTCCGTCATCAAACTTAATGATGGTGTTGGATTCCTGCTTGGCCACGCAGTCGTGGGAGTACAGGAGGGGCCTAAGCATGCACCCTGAGAGGCCCCCGTGTTGAGGATCAGCATGGCAGATGTGTTGTTGCCTACTCTTTCCACCTGGGGTCGGCCCATCATGAAGTCCAGGATCCAGTTGCAGAGGGAGCTGTTTAGTCCCAGGATCCTTAGCTTAGTAATGAGCTTTGAGGGCACTATGGTGTTGAATGCTGAGCTATAGTCAATGGATAGCATTCTCACATAGGTGTTCCTTTTGTCCAGGTGGGAAAGGGCAGTGGGAGTGCGATTGAGATTATGCTTTGAAAGGCTGGTCATGGCTCACATCAACAACATCAGAAGCCAACCAAGACCCATTCCAATTCGCATACCGCCCCAACAGATCCCCAGACTTCATGTGCTTTGAGTTTAGGATTTAGGCAGGTTACCTTTGCTTTCTAGGGCACAGGGACTATGGTGGTCTGCTTGAAACATTTAGCTATTACAGACTCAGTCAAGGAGAGGTTGAAAATGTCAGTGAAGACACTTGCCAGTTGGTCCGTGCATGCTCTGAGTACGCGTCCTGGTAATCCATCTGGCCTTGTGAATGTTGACATGTTTTACGGAGAGCGTGATCTGGTGACTGAGGGGATATAATCAATGCCATTGGATGATTCCCGGAACATATTTCAGTCTGTGCTAGCAAAACAGTACTGTAACGTAGCATCCGCGTCATCTGACCACTTCCGTATTGAGCGAGTCACTGGTACTATCTGCTTTAATTTTTGCTAGTAAGCAGGAATCAGGAGGTTATAATTATGGTCAGATTTGTCAAATGGAGGGCGAGGGAAAGCTTTGTATGTGTCTCTGTGTGTGGAGTAAATGTGGTCTAGAGTTTTTTTTCCTCTGGTTGAAAATTGGATTGGTGGTAGAAATTAGGTTAAACGGATTTAAGTTTGCCTGCATTAAAGTCCCCGGCCACTAGGGGCGCCGCTTCTGGATGAGCATTTTCTTGTTTTCTTATGACCTTGTACAGCTCGTTGAGTGCGGTTTTAGTGCCAGCATCAGTTTGTGGTGGTACATAGACGGCTACGAAAAATATAGATGAAAACTGTTTTGGTAGATAGTGTAGTCTACAGCTTATCATTAGGTACTCTACCTCAGGCAAGCAATACCTCGTGACTTCCTTAATATTAGACATTGCGCACCAGCTGTTATTGACAAATAGACACACACCCCCACCCCTCGTCTTCCCAGACGTAGCTGTTCTGTCCTGCTGATGCACAAAAACCCAGCCAGCTGTATATTATCCGTGTTGTCGGTGAAACATAAGATATTCGTTTTTTTATGTCCCGTTGGTAGGATAGTCTCGAACGGAGATCATCCAGTTTATTCTCCAGTGATTGCCCGTTGGCCAGTAGAACGGATGGTAGAGGTGGGTTACCCACTTGCTGACGAATTCTCACAAGGTACCCCAATCTCCACCCCCTGTATTTCCATCTGTTCTTCATGCGAATGACAGGGATTTGAGCCTAGTCTAGGTGGACAACAGTAATTTAATCCTGTCTTCTTACACAAACCTGCTATAGCACTCATGCATTTCGCTACACCTGCAATAACATCTGCTAAATATGTGTATGTGGCCAGTAAATTTGATTTGATGTTTTACACACAAATGAACGCACACATGCACACACGCACCCCAAACCCCTTACCTAGCCATCCAGATCTGGAGTTGGAGCCACCCAGAGCACACATGTCCGTCTCGGCGCTGGGTAGAACAAACCCCACCACGAACACCTCCACCCCATCCGACATGAGGGCCAGGCCCAGCACCAGGAACAGCTGCCACTGGAACCTGCCGTGGCCACACTCCTGGATGATCAGCTCATACTGCTGGGCCAGTTCTTCCTCATCCGCCTGCCTCTCCTTCTCCAGCTCCTTACGTTCTCTCAGGCTGTCTGTGACGGGCTGCCCCAGAGCCACTTGCCCCTCCCTGGCCCGCCTGTCTCCAGCCGCTGGGATCCCCTGGTACTCCCCCTCGTAAATCTCATCTTCGTCATCATGGCCCTCTGTGGCATCGCTGGCATCACTGGCCTGGTCGTTGTCATTGTAGCCTCCGTCCTGCCTCTGGGGATTATGGTAAAAGTCGTCGCCCTCGTCTACCTCGTCCTCAAAACGGCTGTATTTGCGCTGGGAGTACTCGTCTGTGGCGCTGTCCACGACCTTGTTGACCTTTTTCACGGCGTGCCGCTTGGCCTCCTTGGCGATGTCCTTGGCCCCCTTCACTAAGGAAGTCCTGTTATCGTAGCTGTCATCCATTTTATCTCTGATGGAGGTTCAGGGGTGGAAGTACAGGGGGGCAGAGGGGGATGGATGTAAGCTGGTGGAGTGGTTTGGGAGCAGAGCAGAGTGAAGCAGAGTGGTGGATCTGGAGATGCAAAAGGGGAAAGCCCTGGACTCTGCGGTCACCACAGAAAGATACGCTCACTGGCTGTGGTGTTCATTGGTCCGGCTGTGGGAGAAATAGACAAAGAGAAGGGGAGAGAGAGAGACAGAGAGGGGGAGACGGAAAGACGAGGAGAAAGAGAGGGGGAGAGACAGAAAGACAGGGAGAGAGAGAGAAAGAGGGGGTGACAGAAAGACAGGAGGGAGAGAAAGAGACAGGGGAGAGACAGAAAGACAGGGGGAGAGAGAGAAAGGTTCCAGTCAGATAAGGTGATTAACTCCGGTAGTTTCCACAGCTACATTCACAACCAGACAGTGATGCAGAAACAGCACAGACACCAAACTCTCTTAAACAGTCACTCACCGTCCTGCCTGCCTGCTCCCTTTCCTGTTGATCATTTCTTTGAGTGATGTGAAGAAAATGGCTTTGGCATATTACTCTCAGTTTATATTCACAAAGTACATTGAATTTCCCGGAGAGCTCTTCTGTTCTATATTTCATGAGTCGACATCAGTCTCAGGCCTTAAACAGAGATAGGAAATGTGCCGAATCATATTCATTTGTGTTGGAGAAGGAACTAATAAACAAGGTTCTGGCCCAAATAAATGTGTCTTTGATAAAGCGCTGGTATATTACAGTGGATGTGGCGACCCAAGCAGAACCTTAGTGTCATCCTTTAATCCATGCAAGGGGAGGATTCACGGGAAACCTGAAGGCAAATGACCACTTTGTCACCAACCCACACACACACACACAAACAGTGGGTGTTGGAAGGAAATTGGTTTGTCATGGTTACTGATTTCATACACATTAATTAGGGCACACACACAGTGGGCAGGGGGAAACCCTCCCAGTCGTCAGAGGCCTGGGTTGGCTGGTGGAGACCCCAACATAACCCTGCAATGTAACATGATTTATTGTGAGTGATCAAAGTGTAAACTAAGACCTACAGTATATCACAGATTTACTTCATCGCCCTGGCTGCACTCTTTCATATTATAGCTTGCATAAAATATACATTACGGATTGGTGGGAAGAGAAGGTATATTGGAAACTGTCAACCAAGGATTTACTACATCCTCCAATGGAAGAAGGCTGAATCTGTTGGAGACAGGTGTGTGTCCTTATTTTGTAAAATATAAATGATGAAATTATATAATTTGTAGTATTTTTGATTAACAGAACCCACGGACTCTGGTGTGTGTGTGTGTGTGTGTGTGTGTGTGTGTGTGTGTGTGTGTGTGTGTGTGTGTGTGTGTGTGTGTGTGTGTGTGTGTGTGTGTGTGTGTGTGTGTGAGAGAGACTGAGGGTGTCTTTCAGGTCGTCCGTCCACTTTGTCTCTGAGCTGCACTCTACAGGGCCTAATGAACAATGAATCCCTGTCAGGAGGCCACAAATCCCCGCCCAGGCTCCAACTCCCATAATGCAATTTTACTGGGCAAAATGATACCGCTGATTCAAGGTGACTCTGCTTATCCCATTTGGCTCATTGGCTGGCTTCTGACCAATGATCCTTTTAGATGTATTGTTCATTTTTCAGTGCCCCGATTGCCTGTGTTATTTATCATTGTGTCTAGTAGCAGGGTCCTGTGTTATTTATCATTGTCTCTAATAGCAGGGTCCTGTGTTATTTATCATTGTGTCTAATAGCAGGGTCCTGTGTTATTTATCATTGTGTCTAATAGCAGGGTCCTGTGTTATTTATCATTGTCTCTAATAGCAGGGTCCTGTGTTATTTATCATTGTCTCTAATAGCAGGGTCCTGTGTTATTTATCATTGTGTCTAATAGCAGGGTCCTGTGTTATTTATCATTGTCTCTAGTAGCAGGGTCCTGTGTTATTTATCATTGTCTCTAGTAGCAGGGTCCTGTGTTATTTATCATTGTCTCTAGTAGCAGGGTCCTGTGTTATTTATCATTGTCTCTAGTAGCAGGGTCCTGTGTTATTTATCATTGTCTCTAGTAGCAGGGTCCTGTGTTATTTATCATTGTCATTAATAGCAGGGTCCTGTGTTATTTATCATTGTGTCTAATAGCAGGGTCCTGTGTTATTTATCATTGTCTCTAATAGCAGGGTCCTGTGTTATTTATCATTGTCTCTAATAGCAGGGTCCTGTGTTATTTATCATTGTGTCTAATAGCAGGGTCCTGTGTTATTTATCATTGTCTCTAATAGCAGGGTCCTGTGTTATTTATCATTGTGTCTAGTAGCAGGGTCCTGTGTTATTTATCATTGTCTCTAGTAGCAGGGTCCTGTGTTATTTATCATTGTCTCTAATAGCAGGGTCCTGTGTTATTTATCATTGTCTCTAGTAGCAGGGTCCTGTGTTATTTATCATTGTCTCTAATAGCAGGGTCCTGTGTTATTTATCATTGTCTCTAGTAGCAGGGTCCTGTGTTATTTATCATTGTCTCTAGTAGCAGGGTCCTGTGTTATTTATCATTGTCTCTAGTAGCAGGGTCCTGTGTTATTTATCATTGTCTCTAGTAGCAGGGTCCTGTGTTATTTATCATTGTCTCTAATAGCAGGGTCCTGTGTTATTTATCATTGTCTCTAGTAGCAGGGTCCTGTGTTATTTATCATTGTCATTAATAGCAGGGTCCTGTGTTATTTATCATTGTGTCTAATAGCAGGGTCCTGTGTTATTTATCATTGTCTCTAATAGCAGGGTCCTGTGTTATTTATCATTGTCTCTAATAGCAGGGTCCTGTGTTATTTATCATTGTCTCTAGTAGCAGGGTCCTGTGTTATTTATCATTGTCTCTAGTAGCAGGGTCCTGTGTTATTTATCATTGTGTCTAGTAGCAGGGTCCTGTGTTATTTATCATTGTCTCTAATAGCAGGGTCCTGTGTTATTTATCATTGTGTCTAGTAGCAGGGTCCTGTGTTATTTATCATTGTCTCTAGTAGCAGGGTCCTGTGTTATTTATCATTGTCTCTAGTAGCAGGGTCCTGTGTTATTTATCATTGTCTCTAGTAGCAGGGTCCTGTGTTATTTATCATTGTCTCTAATAGCAGGGTCCTGTGTTATTTATCATTGTCTCTAATAGCAGGGTCCTGTGTTATTTATCATTGTCTCTAGTAGCAGGGTCCTGTGTTATTTATCATTGTCTCTAATAGCAGGGTCCTGTGTTATTTATCATTGTCTCTAATAGCAGGGTCCTGTGTTATTTATCATTGTCTCTAATAGCAGGGTCCTGTGTTATTTATCATTGTGTCTAATAGCAGGGTCCTGTGTTATTTATCATTGTGTCTAGTAGCAGGGTCCTGTGTTATTTATCATTGTCTCTAGTAGCAGGGTCCTGTGTTATTTATCATTGTCTCTAGTAGCAGGGTCCTGTGTTATTTATCATTGTCTCTAATAGCAGGGTCCTGTGTTATTTATCATTGTGTCTAATAGCAGGGTCCTGTGTTATTTATCATTGTCTCTAATAGCAGGGTCCTGTGTTATTTATCATTGTCTCTAGTAGCAGGGTCCTGTGTTATTTATCATTGTGTCTAATAGCAGGGTCCTGTGTTATTTATCATTGTCTCTAGTAGCAGGGTCCTGTGTTATTTATCATTGTCTCTAGTAGCAGGGTCCTGTGTTATTTATCATTGTGTCTAATAGCAGGGTTCTGTGTTATTTATCATTGTCTCTAATAGCAGGGTCCTGTGTTATTTATCATTGTCTCTAATAGCAGGGTCCTGTGTTATTTATCATTGTGTCTAGTAGCAGGGTCCTGTGTTATTTATCATTGTCTCTAATAGCAGGGTCCTGTGTTATTTATCATTGTCTCTAATAGCAGGGTCCTGTGTTATTTATCATTGTCTCTAATAGCAGGGTCCTGTGTTAGTTATCATTGTCTCTAATAGCAGGGTCCTGTGTTATTTATCATTGTCTCTAATAGCAGTGTCCTGTGTTATTTATCATTGTCTCTAATAGCAGGGTCCTGTGTTATTTATCATTGTCTCTAGTAGCAGGGTCCTGTGTTATTTATCATTGTCTCTAGTAGCAGGGTCCTGTGTTATTTATCATTGTCTCTAGTAGCAGGGTCCTGTGTTATTTATCATTGTCTCTAATAGCAGGGTCCTGTGTTATTTATCATTGTCTCTAGTAGCAGGGTCCTGTGTTATTTATCATTGTCTCTAGTAGCAGGGTCCTGTGTTATTTATCATTGTCTCTAGTAGCAGGGTCCTGTGTTATTTATCATTGTCTCTAATAGCAGGGTCCTGTGTTATTTATCATTGTGTCTAATAGCAGGGTCCTGTGTTATTTATCATTGTCTCTAATAGCAGGGTCCTGTGTTATTTATCATTGTGTCTAATAGCAGGGTCCTGTGTTATTTATCATTGTCTCTAATAGCAGGGTCCTGTGTTATTTATCATTGTGTCTAATAGCAGGGTCCTGTGTTATTTATCATTGTGTCTAATAGCAGGGTCCTGTGTTATTTATCATTGTGTCTAATAGCAGGGTCCTGTGTTATTTATCATTGTGTCTAATAGCAGGGTCCTGTGTTATTTATCATTGTGTCTAATAGCAGGGTCCTGTGTTATTTATCATTGTCTCTAATAGCAGGGTCCTGTGTTATTTATCATTGTCTCTAATAGCAGGGTCCTGTGTTATTTATCATTGTCTCTAGTAGCAGGGTCCTGTGTTATTTATCATTGTCTCTAATAGCAGGGTCCTGTGTTATTTATCATTGTCTCTAATAGCAGGGTCCTGTGTTATTTATCATTGTCTCTAGTAGCAGGGTCCTGTGTTATTTATCATTGTCTCTAGTAGCAGGGTCCTGTGTTATTTATCATTGTCTGTAATAGCAGGGTCCTGTGTTATTTATCATTGTCTCTAGTAGCAGGGTCCTGTGTTATTTATCATTGTCTCTAATAGCAGGGTCCTGTGTTATTTATCATTGTGTCTAGTAGCAGGGTCCTGTGTTATTTATCATTGTCTCTAATAGCAGGGTCCTGTGTTATTTATCATTGTCTCTAGTAGCAGGGTCCTGTGTTATTTATCATTGTCTCTAATAGCAGGGTCCTGTGTTATTTATCATTGTCTCTAATAGCAGGGTCCTGTGTTATTTATCATTGTCTCTAATAGCAGGGTCCTGTGTTATTTATCATTGTCTCTAATAGCAGGGTCCTGTGTTATTTATCATTGTCTCTAGTAGCAGGGTCCTGTGTTATTTATCATTGTCTCTAATAGCAGGGTCCTGTGTTATTTATCATTGTGTCTAATAGCAGGGTCCTGTGTTATTTATCATTGTCTCTAGTAGCAGGGTCCTGTGTTATTTATCATTGTGTCTAATAGCAGGGTCCTGTGTTATTTATCATTGTCTCTAATAGCAGGGTCCTGTGTTATTTATCATTGTCTCTAGTAGCAGGGTCCTGTGTTATTTATCATTGTGTCTAATAGCAGGGTCCTGTGTTATTTATCATTGTGTCTAATAGCAGGGTCCTGTGTTATTTATCATTGTGTCTAATAGCAGGGTCCTGTGTTATTTATCATTGTCTCTAATAGCAGGGTCCTGTGTTATTTATCATTGTCTCTAATAGCAGGGTCCTGTGTTATTTATCATTGTCTCTAGTAGCAGGGTCCTGTGTTATTTATCATTGTCTCTAGTAGCAGGGTCCTGTGTTATTTATCATTGTCTCTAGTAGCAGGGTCCTGTGTTATTTATCATTGTCTCTAGTAGCAGGGTCCTGTGTTATTTATCATTGTCTCTAATAGCAGGGTCCTGTGTTATTTATCATTGTCTCTAGTAGCAGGGTCCTGTGTTATTTATCATTGTCTCTAGTAGCAGGGTCCTGTGTTATTTATCATTGTGTCTAATAGCAGGGTCCTGTGTTATTTATCATTGTGTCTAATAGCAGGGTCCTGTGTTATTTATCATTGTCTCTAATAGCAGGGTCCTGTGTTATTTATCATTGTCTCTAATAGCAGAGTCCTGTGTTATTTATCATTGTGTCTAATAGCAGGGTCCTGTGTTATTTATCATTGTCTCTAATAGCAGGGTCCTGTGTTATTTATCATTGTCTCTAATTGCAGGGTCCTGTGTTATTTATCATTGTGTCTAATAGCAGGGTCCTGTGTTATTTATCATTGTCTCTAGTAGCAGGGTCCTGTGTTATTTATCATTGTCTCTAATAGCAGGGTCCTGTGTTATTTATCATTGTCTCTAATAGCAGGGTCCTGTGTTATTTATCATTGTCTCTAATAGCAGGGTCCTGTGTTATTTATCATTGTCTCTAGTAGCAGGGTCCTGTGTTATTTATCATTGTCTCTAGTAGCAGGGTCCTGTGTTATTTATCATTGTCTCTAATAGCAGGGTCCTGTGTTATTTATCATTGTCTCTAGTAGCAGGGTCCTGTGTTATTTATCATTGTCTCTAGTAGCAGGGTCCTGTGTTATTTATCATTGTCTCTAATAGCAGGGTCCTGTGTTATTTATCATTGTCTCTAATAGCAGGGTCCTGTGTTATTTATCATTGTGTCTAGTAGCAGGGTCCTGTGTTATTTATCATTGTCTCTAGTAGCAGGGTCCTGTGTTATTTATCATTGTGTCTAATAGCAGGGTCCTGTGTTATTTATCATTGTCTCTAATAGCAGGGTCCTGTGTTATTTATCATTGTCTCTAATAGCAGGGTCCTGTGTTATTTATCATTGTCTCTAGTAGCAGGGTCCTGTGTTATTTATCATTGTCTCTAATAGCAGGGTCCTGTGTTATTTATCATTGTCTCTAATAGCAGGGTCCTGTGTTATTTATCATTGTGTCTAATAGCAGGGTCCTGTGTTATTTATCATTGTGTCTAGTAGCAGGGTCCTGTGTTATTTATCATTGTGTCTAGTAGCAGGGTCCTGTGTTATTTATCATTGTCTCTAATAGCAGGGTCCTGTGTTATTTATCATTGTCTCTAATAGCAGGGTCCTGTGTTATTTATCATTGTCTCTAATAGCAGGGTCCTGTGTTATTTATCATTGTCTCTAGTAGCAGGGTCCTGTGTTATTTATCATTGTCTCTAATAGCAGGGTCCTGTGTTACTGCTTTGTCATTCTTGTTATTGGACAGTTCTTTTTTTACAGAGAACCTTATTTAGATGAACATCGCAGAGCTGTATTACAGAGGACACTCAGGTTAGGTGTTGTTAAATAACCATCTTCTGGGATTTAATATGAAAACCTGTCTGTCTCAACCCGTCTGTCATACTGTACTACTCTCCTATTGGATCCCATTCTGCACTTTGTATTTTACAACTTTGATTCTGTTATGTGAACTCAAAGTCAGGCCCTGCCAGTGGCTTGTCAAGACTCCTGACAGACTCTCAAGACATTGACGCTTCCTAGTGTTTCATGCAGGTCATGAGTTGGGTGATCACACACCTCTAAATACAAAGCACGCACGTACACACACGCACACACACACACACACACACACACACACACACACACACACACACACACACACACACACACACACACACACACACACACACACACACACACACACACACACACACACACACACACACACACACACACACACACAGTGGGTTGTGGGTGTGTGTCCAGTGTCTGTCTGTCAGAGAGTCTGTGGAGCGTAGCCCAAGCCACCCTGTCAGTGGTGATGAGGATCAGTGAAGACCTGTGTGCATACCAAGGCCCTCACACGCCACCTCACCTGACCACCACTGAGGAGACTGAGACAGCACCGACCACCAGACCAACAGGGGCAGTCACACTGCTATTTACCATAACACTCCTAAATATTTAGATATTTCTTAATTCCATTCTTTTACTTTTAGATTTGTGTGTATTGTTGTGAATTGTTAGATACCACTGCACTGTTGGAGCTAGGAACACAAGCATGTTGCTGCTCCCACAATAACAGCTGCTTAATATGTGTACGTGACCAATACGATTTTGATTTGAGTGGACTGGCATACAGAGGGTTAACACAAGACGTGCAGCTACCATTAGTGTGAACTGTCTGAGGATGGCTTGAAATAGGCCCTGGTCTGGCGGTAGCCTCTGTCTGGGTGATGGATGGTGCCTCTGCTTTCCTTCAGCCTCTTTAGACTGGGGAAAAAAACTCTAGGTCAACTATTACGTGGCTGCAACTTTCCAACTAATCCGCAGACAAATGACCAGATTCAAGACATTATTTCAGAGCATTTTGCCGGGCTACTGACACTAATAAAAAGTTTTCACAAACTGAGAAAAGTGTTTATGGTGTTAGCAGGTTAGCATTTTTCGTCCTGAATCTTGTTCTGGAGGTAGGTCTGCAGAGTAGTAACTATCTGGCACAGCCACAAAGGCATCACATTTTAAACCTAACCTTAACCACATTGCTAACACTAATGCCTAACCCTCACCTAAAACTAAGACCAAAAAGCACATCTGTATTTTCTAAAACTTTTTCAATATAGCCAATTATAACTTTGTAACTATCTAAAGGGAAATCACTCAGTTTTGCCTCCAAGACAAGACTCATGACAATAAACGTCAACCTGCATTTTGTTACCGGTTAAAGATGACACTATAATAGAGATTTAAATGAGAGTTTGAGAAGAAGGAAACAGAGAACTTTTTTCTGTAAGAATGCTGTTAATTGACTACAGCTCCGTATTCAACACCATAGTACCCTCCAATCTCATCATTAAGCTTGAGACCCTGGGTCTTGACCCCACCCTGTGCAACTGGGTCCTGGACATCCTGACGGGCCGCCCCCAGGTGGTGAAGGTAGGAAACAACATCTCCACTCCGCTGATCCTCAACACTGGGCCCCACAAGGGTGCGTTCTCAGCCCCCTCCTGTACTCCCTGTTCACCCACGACTGCGTGGCCATGCACACCTCCAATTCAATCATCAAGTTTGCAGACGACACTACAGTGATAGGCTTGATTACCAACAACGACGAGACAGCCTACAGGGAGGAGGTGAGGGCCCTCGGTGTGTGGTGTCAGCAAAACAAAAGAGATGATCGTGGACTTCAGGAAACAGCAGAGGGAGCACCCCCCTATCCACATCGACGGGACAGTAGTGGAGAAGGTGGAAAGTTAAGTTCCTGGGTGTACACATCACCGACAAACTGAAATGGTCCACCCACACAGACAGTGTAGTGAAGAAGGCGCAACAGCGCCTTTTCAACCTCAGGAAGCTGAAAAAATGTGGCATGTCACCGAAAACCCTCACTAACTTTTACAGATGCACAATTGAGAGCATCCTGTCAGGCTATATCACCGCCTGGTACGGCAACTGCTCCGCCCACAACCGCAGGGCTCTCCAGAGGGTAGTGAGGTCTGCACAACGCATCACCGGGGGCAAACTACCTGCCCTCCAGGACACCTACACCACCCGATGTCACAGGAAGGCCAAAAAGATCATCAAGGACAACAACCACACGAGCCACTGCCTGTTCACCCCGCTATCATCCAGAAGGCGAGGTCAGTACAGGTGCATCAAAGCTGGGACCGAGAGACAGAAGTTATTTTTCAATCTCAAGGCCATCAGATTGTTAATCAGCCACCACTAGCACAGAGAGGTGGCTGCCTACCTACAGATTTGATATCATTGGCCACTTTATTAAATGGAACACTAGTCACTTTAATAATGCCACTTTTAGAATGTTTACACATCTCGCATTACTCATCTCATATGTATATACTCTATACTGTATCCTTCACTATCTATTCCTTACTATATATTGCATCTTAGTCGCTCTGTCACTGCTCATCCATATACTTTATACTTATATATTCTCATCCCATTCCTTTACTAGACTGTGTGTATTAGGTTTTGTTGTGGAATTGTTAGATATTACCTGTTAGATACTGCTGCACTGTCAGATCTAGAAGCATAAGCATTTCACTACACTCACAATAACATCTGCTAACCATGTGTATGTGACCAATAACATCTGCTAACCATGTGTATGTGACCAATAACATCTGCTAACCATGTGTATGTGACCAATAACATCTGCTAACCATGTGTATGTGACCAATAACATCTGCTAACCATGTGTATGTGACCAATAACATCTGCTAACCATGTGTATGTAACCAATAACATCTGCTAAACACGTGTATGTGACCAATAACATCTGCTAACCATGTGTATGTGACCAATAACATCTGCTAACCATGTGTATGTGACCAATAACATCTGCTAACCATGTGTATGTGACCAATAACATCTGCTAACCATGTGTATGTGACCAATAACATCTGCTAACCATGTGTATGTAACCAATAACATCTGCTAAACACGTGTATGTGACCAATAACATCTGCTAACCATGTGTATGTGACCAATAACATCTGCTAACCATGTGTATGTGACCAATAACATCTGCTAACCATGTGTATGTGACCAATAACATCTGCTAACCATGTGTATGTGACCAATAACATCTGCTAACCATGTGTATGTGACCAATAACATCTGCTAACCATGTGTATGTGACCAATAACATCTGCTAACCGTGTGTATGTGACCAATAAAATTTGATTTGATTTGAGGACAATTTGCTGGATCTGATCTCATGCATAATGAGTCTACCTTTTGGACTAAAGGTAAATACACTACCATTAAAAAGTTTGGGGTCACTTAGAAATGTTCTTGTTTTTGAAAGAAAAGCCAATTTTTTGTCCATTTAAAATAACATCAAATTGATCAGAAATACATTGTTAATGTTGTAAATGACTATTGTAGCTGGAAACGGCTGATTTTTAATGAAATACCTACATAGGCGTATAGAGGCCCATTATCAGCAACCATCACTCCTGTGTTCCAAAGGCACATTGTGTTAGCTAATCCAAGTTTATCATTTTAAAAGGCTAATTGATCATTAGAAAACCCTTTTGCAATTATGTTAACACAGCTGAAAACTGTTGTCCTGATTAAAGAAGCAATAAAACTGGCCTTCTTTAGACTAGTTGAGTATCTGGAGCATCAGCATTTGTGTGCTCGATTACAGGCTCAAAATGGCCAGAAACAAATAACTTTCTTCTGAAACTCGTCAGTCTATTCTTGTTCTAAGAAATGATGAGCTCTTCCATGCAAGAAATTGCCAAGAAACTAAAGATCTCGTGCAACACTGTGTACTACTCCCTTCACAGAACAGCGCAAACTGGCTCTAACCAGAATAGTCCGGGCTCTGGCTGGGCCACTCAAGGACATTCAGAGACTGGTCCCGAAGCCACTCCTCTGATGTCTTGGCTGTGTGCTTAGGGTTGTTGTCCTGTTGGAAGGTGAACCTTTGCCCCAGTCTGAGGTCATGAGTGCTCTGGAGAAGGTTTTCATCAAGGATCTCTCTGTACTTTTCTTCGTTCATCTTTGCCTCGATCCTGACTAGTCCCTGCCGCTGAAAAACATCCCCATAGCATGATGCTGCCACCACCATCCTTCACAGTAGAGATAGTGCCAGGTTTCCTCCAGATGTGATGTTTGGCATTCAGGCCAAAGAGTTCAATCTTAGTTTCATCAGACCAGAGAATCTTGTTTCTCATAGTCTGACTTTTTAGGTGCCTTTTGGCAAACTCCAAGTGGGCTGTCATGTGGCCACTCTACCATAAAGGCCTGATTGGTGGAGTGCTGCAGAGATGGTTGTCTTTCTGGAAGGTTCTCCCATCTCCACAGAGGAACTCTAGAGCTCTGTCAGAGTGACAATTGGGTTCTTGGTCACCTCCCTGACCAAGGCCCTTCTCCCCAGATTGCTCCCCCGGCCAGCTGTAGGAAGAGTCTTGGTGGTTCCAAACTTCTGCCATTTAAGAATGATGGAGGCCACTGTGTTCTTGGGGACTTTCAATGCTGCAGAAATGTTTTGGTACCCTTCCCCAGACATGTGCCTCGACACAAACCTGTCTCGGAGCTCTACGGACAATTCCTTCAACCTCATGGCTTGGTATATATAGACAGGTGTGTGCCTTTCCAAATCATGTCCAATCAATTGAGTCTCATAGCAAAGGGTCTGAATAGTTATGTAAATAAGATATTTCTGTTGTTGTTGTTTTTTTCTCGCTTTGTCATTATGGGGTATTGTGTGTAGATTGATGAGGAAAATCATGAATTTAATTAATTTTAGAATAAGGCTGTAATGTAACAAAATGTGGAAAAAGTCAAGGGTTCTGAATACTTTCCGAGTGCACCGTACATCTGGTGGTTAGAATGAAAAACAAAAGCTACCTTGTAGCAAGAGGAGTTTACTGGTTTCCTGACCAACACCTACTGAGGGCAGTAAACACCTCATATGTTTTCATAAGATCATAATAGATCATCAATACTGCCTGCTTTGTGCAGTCTGAATGACAGACTGGACCAAACATACTCACACAAAGCAAAGCAGTAATGAAAAACAAGCTAGCTGCCAGCGTCCTTGCCCTCCCTGTATGCACTCCACTTGCATTTGGACTATTTTTAATTATGTGGTTGAATGTGAATGCAAGTGCAAACATCCTATGATGGAAATACTAGCAACTTATGCTCCTTATTAGACTTATCCACACTGCGTTTTTTATTCAATATCCTGTCACATACTTTCACATTCAACCAACGTCAGGGATGCAATCTGTATTTTAATGTATTCAGTCTTAGTCATGTTTGACTTGTGAGTGTCCTCCCCTTTGAAAGACAAGCGTGGGTGGACGGTTTGGTAGTTGGTTTGTTGCATCAGACAGAGCAGGTCCAATCTCTAAATGGACCGACCCGCACGTAATCCCATCAAAATGGAGACCGCATGACCTCATCTGCAAGAAAGGGCCTGGGAGGTATTAATTTAGGAGATCCTGATGCCATTACATGGAGAGAGAGAGATGGTGGAATACAGAAAAAAGAGAGGGATGTGTAAAGAGGGACAGGAAAAGGGAGAGGAATGGAGACAGGAGGAGTGGAGAGATATGGAGGGGAGAGAAGGAAGGAGAGATGAGAAGGGTAACTGGAAAGAGGAGAGGGGTAGACAAGAAAGAAAGAGAGGGTTGAAGGGGGAGAAGACATGATGAGTGAGAGAGATTGAAGGAGAATATAGAAAGTGAGAGTGGAATGGAGGAGAGCTAAGGCCCACTAGCCATGTAGGTACACAGATTACCCCTGAAAGAAACCTGCTTCAATAGTGCTCTGTAGTGCAGTCAACCTTCACAGGGATATTTTGATAATGGCGAATGGCTTAAAGTCAACTTTTATGGTTACTTCGTACTGCTGTTTCAGGTTGGCAATCCCTTTTTAACCTATAATAACTGGAATTATTCATATTAATGTTGACTTCAATCAATCTCCTGCTTAGTGTAGATAAGACATAGGAATTCCCCCCATGCCAATAATAATACAACAGTTCCCTCACCACTGCAGTGGCCCTGGGTCTGAGCCCCTCCCTGTTCAACTGGGTCCAAGACTTCCTCACGGGTCGCCCCCAGGTGGTGAGGCGGGCCAACATCCCCATTGCTACGCTGATCCTCAACACAGGGGTCACCCCAGCAGTGTGTGCTCAGCCCCTTCCTGTACTCTCTGTCCCTTATGACTTAGTGGATACACAACAGTGGTAGGCCTGATCAACAACAATGCTGAGACAGCCTACAGGGAGGAGGAGAGGGCCCTGGCGGAGTGGTGCCGCGGAAATAACCTCTCCCTCAACATCAACAAAATGAAGGAGCTGATCGTGGACTACAGGAGACAGCAGAGAGAGCACGCCCCCATTCACATCGACAGGGCCACAGTGGAGAGGATCACCGAGGACCTGAAATGGTCCCACCACACCCACACCGTAGTGAAGAAGAGCAACAGCACCTCTTCAACCTCAGGTGGCTGAAGAAATTCGGCGTGACACCTAAGACCCTCCTGAACTTCTACAGATAAACCTTCGAGAGCATTCTGTCGGGCTGCATCACCATCTGGTACAGCAACTGCACCGCCCACAACCACATGGCTCTCCATGGCTTGCCAGTTACTCTGCCTGGCACCTTAGACACTGTCACTTGCCGGCTACCACCCGGTACTCTGCCCTGCAGCTTAAAGACTGCTGCCCCGTGTATATAGAGACATTGAACACTGGTCACTTTAACAATGTTTACACACTGTTTTACCCACTTGATATGTATATACTGTATTCTAGTCATGGCTCATCCTGTATTACTACTGCTGTACACACCTTTTTTCTATTCATAGACTGTCCATGCTTTCTATACACACAATTTATATATAGATATATAGATATATATTCCGGACTTGGACATTGTTCATTCTGATATTGCTCCTTCTGATCTGTTTTATATTTTGGAATTATGTGTGTATTGATAAATATTACTGCACTGTTAGTACTAGAAATATAAGTATTTCGATGCACCTGCTATAACATCTGCAAACCTGTTTATGCGACCAATAAACGTTGATTTAATTTGAATGGAACTAATAGTGTTGTGATATCACGTGACAGTGCTGGTCAAAATGAATGGCACTTGTATATGCACTCAACTCCCCACACTGCAGTGTGTCCTACAATAAAACTCAAGGCTGAAATATATTGCATTCACTGAACAGCAGATCCAGCTGATTTCACAGATGCAGGGTATAATGGCCAATGATATATCAGATAACTGCAACCGATCTCTGGGATTCGTATTAGAATATCACCTAGTTCCCGTTTACTATAATAACTATGTCGCATAATACTTAGCAGAGTTACATTTGAGTCAGGAAGGGAGGGATGATCCTAACAGTGTATGTGCCTTGGCTCCCAGAGAACACACACTGGTTCCTGTTTGGTCCATATGGTCACCCTGTCATGCCAGCCCCTTACCACTGAGCTAGGAAACACAGAGAGCCCTAACAGAGAAGCTGGAGAGCACACCACTTGCTGCTGGATGCAGCTTTTACATTATAGTCTATGGCTGTGCTTCACCAGGTTGACAGCCGTTTGGAAAGAGGCAAACCCAAAATACAACATGAGAGAAAATTGTGAAAATGGAGGAAAGCATGCATGCATGTGTGAAGAGATGTGAGAATTTGTGCAGGAAAAACCTTTCTCTGATAAAGAACAATACTGTGGGTATCTTGAGTAAGAGAAGTATTCTAGTAATATGAAAAACAAGGATTCAATTCTGTGGTTCAAATGTTAATTGAAGGTGGGCAAGCGAGATCAGAGGACGTGGCTGAATAACATTATTTTACAATGCCAAGTAATTACCGGGTTGACTCATTCCAGATATATGCAAATGATTTATCTGTACATTTCCATTTGCTTAGTGCTTAGAAGTGACTTACAAGGCTGACGCACTGGGTCTATTTGGAGCCTCCACTTTTACTGAATTGTCATTAAGCCAGTGTCAATGAACTATCTCTCAAGGATGTAGCGTTGAGTCAGGTGGCTTTGCCTTAGTGGTTGGTTCCTAACCTTTTTTAGTTACTGTACCACCAATTAAATTGTGCTCTACCCGGAGTACCCCTGAAGTACCCCCTCATGTGCATTTCACCAGTAGGCCTATGGTCTCATGAGTCTTCTCAAGAACCCCTTGTAGATAGGCCAAGTACCCCTAGTGGTCCTAGTACCCCTGGAAGGGTGTACAGTATGTACCCCTATAGTATATGGTCCACCTGGGAGAAAATGGTTTGGGTTTAGATTTGGCCCACCTTGCACACACTGGTTGAATGAATGTTGTTTCCACATCATTTCAATTAAATGAGGTTTAACCAATGTGGAATATGCTTTGAATTGAGTCTGTGCCCAGTGGGGTGTGTCAAGCATAAAAGGTACAGGATTGATTGGTGATCTGATGTGAAAAAAGAAGCCCTTTCCTCTTCCATTAGCTTTTTCCTTCATCTGAAAGCCATGGCCTACACATGACTTCATTTTTGCTGTCAACACCATTAAAGGTCAAGTGAGGATAAAGAAAAATAGTCTCATATTTCCCACCAACTGTCCAGCTAGACAACACCTCACATGAAAATATGTCAAGCCGTTTTGAAGACATCTTAAATGTTACCAAGCAAGCTTATAATTCTCCTACAGAGCACTTTGATGCAAATTTCCGCTTCACTGGACGTGCTCTTTGGTAGCCTATCAACCGTTGACTCAGTACCCAGCTCGCTACTGTACCCGCAGCCTTGCGCTCTTTTTGGCGGTAATGGAGAGTGCTTTAAGCGCCCGGGGTGACTGGCCGCCTGATACTCATTCACCGCAGACGAGAGCTTGTTTCAGACTTGCAGAGATTTGAGACAGTAGCAACTATCGTCTTCAATTTTATTTGAATAAAGAACAAATATCATGGACATCATGACTTTACTTGGTGGGTATGTCTAAAGGGTTAGCCTTGATGTAACAGGACTAAAACCAAAGTGTTTTCTTTTATGTTAGCATACATTATAGCTTAGTATCCCAAATACTCCAAGTAGTGTATCTGGATGGTTTGAAGCACATTTCTTACACGGACTATAATGAAAAGTCAAGCATGGACACCAAGCGCATCATTTTTGTCAGTACAGTTTCAAAGGCAATTCCACTGAAAAAATCTGGTAAACTTCAGACGTAAGCTATGAATGAGACTGAGCAGTAAGTAGCATTGTATTATTAATAAAGTGGGTATCCCTGCCAACATCCTCCTCACAGGTGCACTGCAGTCTGTCATACAAGAATTAGGCCTACGTAACCGAACTTTGCATATGACAATATCAAAAAGTGTATTTTGCTATTTTACTTTACACTTAGCCTATAATGGACATTCTGCTCTATTCCGCGAAAGGCTATATGAAACAATGTAAACGAAACACTGTAGGCTAGCCTACTTGAATAAGAACAACCTCTGCTTCCCCACAACGTTCCCTCGAGAAATCAAAGCGCTTACCTTTGTTTGAGAGAGGAAAAGTGGATGGCACTGATTGTTAGCCATTGCACCAGGCGAGTTGCTTGTGTCTTACGAATCTGAATTTGCTGCTATCACACTGTATAACTGAGGTAGTTAATGTCTTCCGGTGTGTTTTTTCGATGCAGTTCTCTCTCTGCAGTAGGCTACTTCAGGAAAAAGGAGTGAGAGAGAGGGGGGGGGGGGCAGAAGGGGCAGGGGATAGCTAGGAGAGAAAGTAAAATCAAAAATTGTATTTCATTGAGTGATGCAGGCAATTCCATCTAATGGAACAATCTCGTTAGAGGGAGAATGACGTGAAACACTGCGACGTGCAGTACCGTAGTGATGTGATGAGAGGTTTTGATTTCCAGACCGAGGCTTTTTAACGAACATATTTTCTACAGATTTAAGAGCTCATGTTATTCTTCAAATACATTGTTAAAGTTTCATATTGAGCAATGGAAATTGATCGTTTTTGCATGTTTTTGGGGCAAAGCAACAACAAAGAAATTCAGATGACATGCTGAAGATGAATGGCATCCATTTGAAAGGCAAATTAATTATGCTGTAAACCGGATTGTATTTGCTGAAAAGTTTGTGCTGTATAGCCTTATGTTAATGTGGCAGTGTATCATTGTGGCTCGTTATTGTAATGGAGTCAGCTTTGTTCTCGCCGGCATCATTTCGAATTCCATTTGATGCGACAACAGCTCGACCTGTTGCAAACCATTGTGCCAAATTATAATTCCCGCCACAGACTCAAACAGCGTAGTGTGTAGGCTAAAGAAAACACATTTACAAATTCACCTTATAACAAAGTTTTCAAGTTCACTTGATTAAAATGATTAATTCTGTATCTTAAATATTTGAAAACATACAAGGCTGGTATAATGTTGATAGTAGTTTATCCTGCTAAAAGCGCAGTGCGTTAGGTGCAATATGCTGAACGGGGGGATAATGAATTTATTGAAATTGACTGATTTCCTTCTATAAACTCTAACTCAGTAAAATCTTTGACATTTTTTGCATGTTGCGTTTATATTTTTGTTCAGTGTAGTTTGTAACCACAGAAGGCCAACTAGGCGACATCAGCTTTTTCATACGACGCTATCCACGGTCCTGAAAGACATTTTCCGCCAATGACCGCTGTCCATGGTCCTGACTCCATAAATTATTTCAGTGCTGAATTTGCGCCTTAAAAACACCACTACTACAGCGCGTTGGTGGATAGGACAGACACTGGATACATGAATTATTGATGACCTTAAAGTTCTTCAGAAAATTCTGTGAATTAGTCCAATGTGATATGTGGGCCACACCACAATTTTCTCTCAATAAGCTAAATGGCTGAGTCATGAGTCAGTCCTCATCTGAACAACCACTAAAAACATTACAAGTTCCACTGTTTGTTTTATGCTTGATTAGTTACAAGCATGAATTCATCAAGATGACCCAAGTAAATATAAATAGGCATGCTTTCCTACTTAATTCGGCCTTACCTTAGTAGGTTACATCTATTTTATTTTGTCTCTCAGTGAAGCTTTCTGTCTGGTTCATTCTTGTTGTAACTCCATTCTTAACCATAGATCAGGCTATTTCTCAAGTATAATCTAAGAAAAACAGTGAAAAGAACATTAACATTGGCATAATGGAGAATTGGAATTATGTGTTGGCCTTTAGTGAAAAGCACAGGATCAGCTCTCACTAAACGTTAAAACAGAATTTCAATTGGGATATTAATATGAGTTCTTCCCTTTCTGAAAACATAGGTGTGAACCTGCACAGAGCAATACAGGGCAGTCCATGACCCAAGGCTGGTGTTAGAGTCACCAGAAGAATACTGACTGACAATCAATTAACAAGATGCCATGCGTGTCTAATGCTTCTCAATCTATAATGAATGGCACCCATCTTGGCAGAACATTGGCTATTGCAACATGAACTCCATGAATGCTATTCATTTAGTCAAAGTGTTTCAAAGTATCAACCTGATCTATCACCATGCCCAGGTCAGTGCACCTGCTTCTCTGAGCAATAACACTGAGGACATAGTGATCACTGTTTCCCTGTTCAGCATTGAATATGAGTAATATAGCTGACGAAAGTAACTGCAATCAGTCATGAAAAGAAAAAGAGACTTCAAAAGTATCTGAGAGTTTATTATTTAGTTATTTCTATGCAAATAATACAGTATGACACAGATTATAATTCTTACCTGTTACAGAATATCACACAAAGACTGTATGTATAATAATGCTGTATAATTACATAACCGAACACAGGCTCTCTCAAAGATAAGTAGGTTCTTCTGATGAAGTGAGAGACAGTGAGCGCTGTGCTTGTTATGTCAAATCCTAGCGCTTCTCAAACCCAAGAGCTGTGGAGAGAGACAGTCAGAGAATAAAGTGAGGGACTGATGCAAGCGGCAGCACACTCAGCCCTACAGTACTCACATCATTAAAGACCAAAATCCATCGCAGCAGTACCACAGAGGAACAAGATCCACTGCAGAGAGATGATTATTATCTGCACAAAACATCCCATTTAATGTTCCTCTGTGGGGGTTACCTCTTGCTGTATATGAGATTTAAGTCATAGTAAGATATGATTGTCAAAGGATTGCATTTAAAATGGATTCCAGCAGTTTGAGCTAAATTCAGAGATGTAGAGGGTAGCACTGGAGTAATGATTCTGTTAGGAATTGGTGGTATTATGTTGATATATTTTTGGGGGGGATTCTGTTTGAATGTCAAGAAATGGAAAGAGTGCTGACACAGGCGATATACCGTACGTAGTGTGAATTAAATACCATCACAGTAAATATCCCATACGAAGACATGCATTTATATACATAGACATGCTCACATGCATACATACTGGCATGGACACACTCACTCACACACACACTTACAAAAGAGAGGCATCTGTCTTTGTTCTCTGATTTTGATGATTCACAGGAGCGGTGATCTGAGGCTGGGGACACTCTCTGCTTTTCATTCAGAGCTGGAAGACAAAATCTCCTCAGGCCTAAGACTCCATTTACTACTTCTGGAGAGCCAAGGAGCACTTAGCTTAATGTATGGGAGAGCAGAATGGCCCTCTCTCTCTCACACACACACAAACACACACACACACACACACACACACACACACACACACACACACACACACACACACACACACACACACACACACACACACACACACAGACAGACAGACAGACACACACACACACACACACACACACACACACACACACACACACACACACACACACACACACAAACTCTGACACACATGGCCACAGACACACAAACTCTGACGCACATGGCCACAGACACACAAACTCTGATGCACATGGCCACAGACACACAAACTCTGATGCACATGGCCACAGACACACAAACTCTGATGCACATGGCCACAGACACACAAACTCTGATGCACATGGCCACAGACACACAAACTCTGATGCATATGGCCACACACACACAAACACACTATCATATCACATATTCATTCACATTTCAAAGAATCCTACTTACACCAAACATGCCTATACCCCATAGATACACAGAGATGCACATTAGCAGCCATTAATAGTTATAGCTTGGGTAGACTAGTGCTGCAGTCTAGCCATAAAGTGTGTTAACTTTGTCCAGACAGCGATTCAGACATTGATGATAATTGTTTTTGCCTAGTGGGAGAGGTAACTGACTTAGCTCCCACCTTCCCACTCTCTCGTTTCCTCTCTTCTTCTCTCTTATTGGTCAGCAGACATTTAGCCCTCTCTTACACAGTTGCCATGGAGTATACTTACATTATATAAATGGAGACAGCATGGCCATATTTACAGACACAATACCAAGTAGCCAGTGATTGTTTTGGAAAAGAGCATCATAAAAGCAAAAGGACACTGGTGTTATTGTCGTGGTGATGTGATAAATGACTGTAGCCTGAGGGGGATGTCCAATATCATCAACATGCAATCAAAAGTAATCTGAAAACAGCAGGCAGCTAAGAAAAGTGCTTCACTGACTATTATCCCCATTGTCCTGTATAAGAGGTCCCCACTGTTAGATATGAGCAGCAAATGGGTTAACATCATCATGATTGATGACAGCACATTGTTGTTGTGGCTCTCTGCAGACATATCTAATTGAAATCAATTGTAGGCAGCAGCGTAGAAAGTTATGTTACAGTACTATAACCAAATTAATTATAGGAGGTAAATACTGTACATTGTACAGGTATCCATTATTTTACCAGGTAAGTTGACTGAGAACACATTCTCATTTACAGCAACAACCTGGGAATAGTAATGAGCCAATTGTAAACTGGGGATTATTAGGTGACCATGATGGTATGAGGGCCAGATTGGGAATTCAGCCAGGACACCAGGGTTAACACCCCTACTCTTATGATAAGTGCCATGGGATCTTTAATGACCTCAGAGAGTCACGACACCTGTTTAACATCCCATCCAAAAGACAGCACCCTACACAGGGCAGTCACTGCCCTGGGGCATTGGGGTATTTTTTAGACCAGAGGAAAGAGTGCCTCCTACTGGCCCTCCAACACCACTTCCAGCAGCATCTTGTCTCCCATCCAGGGACTGACCAGGACCAACCCTGCTTAGCTTCAGAAGTAAGCTAGCAGTGGTATGCAGGGTGGTATGTTGCTGGAATACCTACACACGCATCAGGTAGCGTAATGTATTAAACAAACTTACTTCCTTAGGCTCATCACTCCTTTGAGAGCAAAGGCCATGGATGACTCTTCTCTATGGCACTCAGTTCCAGCTCATTCCACCCCAGGCAGGGATTCTTGATATCTGTCTAATGAACAGTAGCAGTCAAAAGTTTGGACACACCTACTCATTCCAAGGTTTTTCTTTATTTGTACTATTTTCTACATTATAGAATAACAGTGACAACATCAAAACTATTAAATAACACATATGGAATCATGTAGTAACCAAAAAAGTGTTAAACAAATCAAAAAAGATATTACATTTGAGATTCTTCAAAGTAAACACCCGTTGCTTTGATGACAGCTTTGCACACTCTTGTCATTCTCTCAACCAGCTTCATGAGGTAGTCACCAGGAATACATTTCAATGAATAGCTGTGCCTTGTTAAAAGTTATTTTGTAGAATTTCTTTCCTTCTTAATGCGTTTGAGCCAATCAGTTGTGTTGTGACAAGGTAGAGGTGGTATACAGAAGATAACCCTATTTGGTAAAAGACCAAGTCCATATTATGGCAAGAACAGCTCAAATAATCAAAGAGAAATCGACAGTCCATCATTAAATCAAATCAAATCAAAATCAAATCAAATGTATTTGTCACATACACATGGTTAGCAGGTGTTAATGCAAGTGTAGCGAAATGCTTGTGCTTCTAGTTCCGACCATGCAGTAATATCTAACAAGTAATTTAACCTAACAATTTCACAACAACTACCTTATACACACAAGTGTAAAGGAATGAATACGAATATGTACATAAAAATATATAAATGAGTGATGGCCGAACGGCATAGGCAAGATGCAGTAGATGGTATAGGGTACAGTATATACATATGAGATGAGTAATGTAGGGTATGTAAACATTATATATATATAAAGTGGCTAGTGATAAATTGATTACATCAATTTTACCATTATTAAAGTGGCTGTTGTTGAGTCAGTATGTTGGCAGCAGCCACTCAATGTTAGTGATGGCTGTTTAACAGTCTGATGGCCTTGAGATAGAAGCTGTTTTTCAGTCTCTCGGTCCCCGCTTTGATGCACCTGTACTGACCTTGCCTTCTGGATGATAGCGGGGTGAACAGGCAGTGGCTCGGGTGGTTGTTGTCCTTGATTATCTTTTTGGCCTTCCTGTGACATCGGGTGGTGTAGGTGTCCTGTAGGGCAGGTAGTTTGCACCCGGTGATGCGTTGTGCAGACCTCACTACCCTCTGGAGAGCCTTCCGGTTATGGGCGGAGCAGCTGTCGTACCAGGCGGTGATACAGCCCGACAGGATGCTCTTGATTGTGCATCTGTAAAAGTTTGTGAGTGTTTTTGGTGACAAGCCGAATTTCTTCAGCCTCCTGAGGTTGAAAAGGTGCTGCTGCGCCTTCTTCACCACGCTGTCTGTGTGGGTGGACCATTTCAGTTTGTCTGTGATGTGTACGCCGAGGAACTTAAAACTCTCCACCCTCTCCACTACTGTCACGTCAATGTAGATAGGGGGGTGCTCCCTCTGCTGTTTCCTGAAGTCCACGATCATCTCCTTTGTTTTGTTGACATTGAGTGTGAGGTTATTTTCCTGACACCACACTCCGAGGGCCCTCACCTCCTCCCTGTAGGGCGTCTCGTCGTTGTTGGTATTCAAGCCTACCACTGTAGTGTCATCTGCAAACTTGATGATTGAGTTGGAGGCATGCATGGCCACTCAGTCGTGGGTGAACAGGGAGTACAGGACAGTGCTGAGAACGCACCCTTGTGGGGACCCAGTGTTGAGGATCAGCGGGGTGGAGATGTTGTTTCCTACCTTCACCACCTGGGGGCGGCCCGTCAGGAAGTCCAGGACCCAGTTGCGTAGGGCGGGGTCGAGACCCAGGGTCTCGAGCTTAATGACAAGTTTGGAGGGTACTATGGTGTTAAATGCTGAGCTGTAATCGATGAACAGCATTCTTACATAGGTATTCCTCTTGTCCAGATGGGTTAGGGCAGTGTACAGTGTGATGGTGATTGCATCATCTGTGGACCTATTGGGTCGGTAAGAAAATTGGAGTGGGTCTAGGGTAACAGGTAGGGTGGAGGTTATATGATCCTTGACTAGTCTCTCAAAGCACTTCATGATGACGGAAGTGAGTGCTACGGGGCGGTAGTCATTTAGCTCAGTTACCTTTCTTGGGAACAGGAATAATGGTGGCCCTCTTGAAGCATGTGGGAACAGCAGACTGGGATAAGGATTGATTGAATATGTCTGTAAACACACCAGCCAGCTGGTCTGCGCATGCTCCGAGGACGCGGCCGGGAATGCCGTCTGGGCCTGCAGCCTTGCGACGGTTAACACGTTTAAATGTTTTACTCACGTTGGCTACACTGAAGGAGAGCCCGCAGGTTTTGGTAGCGGGCTATTTCAGTGGCACTGTATTGTCCTCAAAGTGAGGAAAAAAGTTGTTTAGTCTGTCTGGGAGCAAGGCATCGTGATCCGCGACGGGGCTGGTTTTCCTTTTGTAGTCCGTGATTGACTGTAGACCCTGCCACATACCTCTCGTGTCTGAGCCGTTGAATTACGACTCTACTTTGTCTCTGTACTGATGCTTAGCTTGTTTGATTGCCTTGCGGAGGGAATAGCTTCACTGTTTGTATTCGGTCATGTTTCCAGTCACCTTGCCCTGACTAAAAGCAGGATTGAAGGTCAGTCAATCCAGAAAATTTCAAATACTTTGAAAGTTTCTTCAAGTGCAGTCGCAAAAACCATCAAGCACTATGGTGAAACTAGCTCTCATGAGGAGTGCCAAAGGAAAGGAAGACCCAGAGTTACCTCTGCTGCAAAGGAGAAGTTATTTAGAGTTTTCAGCCTCAGAAATTGCAGCCCAAATAAATGCTTCACAGAGTTCAAGTAACAGACAAATCTCAACATCAACTGTTCAGAGGAGACTGTGTGAATCAGGCCTTCATGGTCAAATTGGTGCAATGAAACCACTACTAAAGGACACCAATAAGTAGAAGAGACTTGCTTGCGCCAAGAAACAAGATCAATGGACATTAGACCGGTGGAAATCTGTCCTTTGGTCTGATGAGTCCAAATGTGAGATTTTTGTTTCCAACCGCCGTGTCTTTGTGAGACGCAGAGTAGGTGAACAGATGATATCCGCATGTGTGGTTCCCACCATGAAGCATGGAGGAGGAGGTGTGATGGTGTGGGGGTGTTTTGCTGGTGACACTGTCGGAAATGTATTTAGAATTCAAGGCATACTTAACCAGCATGGTTACCACAGCATTCTGCAGCTTAGTGAGACTGTCATTTGTTTTTCAACAGGACAAGGGCCCAAAACACACCTCCAGGCTGTGTAAGGTCTATTTGACCAAGAAGGAGAGTGATGGAGTGCTGCCTCAGATGACCTGGCCTCCACAATCACCCGACCTCAACCCAATTGAGATGGTTTGGGATGAGTTGGACCAAGTGTGAGTGAAGGAAAATCAGCCAACAAGTGCTCAGCATATGTGGGAACTCCTTCAAGAATGTTGGAAAAGCATTCCAGGTCAAGCTGGTTGAGAGAATGCCAAGAGTGTGTAAAGCTGTCATCAAGCCAAAGGGTGACTACTTTGAGGAATCTAAAATCTAAAATATATTTTGATTTGTTCAACACTTTTTTGGTTACTACATGATTCCATATGTATTATTTCATAGTTTTGATATCTTCACTATTATTCTACAATGTAGAAAATAGTAAAAATAAAGAAAAAGTCTTGAATGAGTAGGTGTGTCCAAACTTTTGACTGGTACTGTATAAACAAAGGTCTGTATTTTTTGTCAAGATACATAATTAAACAATCAAACATCAGCAATATACTGACAAAAACTTGAAGAATACTTTTTAGCTTTTTCCAACTCAATCAGCTTTAGCCCAGAACATTATTCTCTAATTTCTGTCCTGTCTACCATTTCAAGGTCCTGAATAGTCTTACATACCTGAGCTAAAATGCCAGGGGGTGGAAAGTCAAACAGATTGTGAGTATTGTCCTGGAACAGATTGAACTTCTTACAGGCTAGGAGAGAAGGATGTGAGCTGCATCCCATTTCAACACAGGCCCAGTTGCATTTACTCTTTTTAAAACTAAGGTGGTATTTACAAAGTGGAACTAGTGAGGGGGTTGGGGAGTAATACACTGTTAATCTCACCCCTATCAACAGTCGTTTATAACCTCTTTCCACTACAAGAATGAAAGAGTTTTAAGATCCAAACACAGCAATTACCATTGATTTGTTGAAGGGAAAAGATATCAATCATTCCATGTGTAAAAATGTATGTGCACCACAGGAACAGTGAATAATAGTGATCAATATTTGGATATTGTTTGACCCACACACAGAACCACACACACTTGCTTACTGGTAGACCATCGTATCCAATGATGACTTGTGTGTCTTAGTGTGGCTGTAGAGTCCAATCCTGAACCACATTGTCTGTTGGAGACAGGCCATACAGTCTCGGATTGGGAATGGTCTTAGTGTGGCTGTAGAGTCCAATCCTGAACCACATTGTCTGTTGGAGACAGGCCATACAGTCTCGGATTAGGAATGGGGTGGAGGGGCATTTACGGCTTCATATCACTTGTCATTTTGACATTGTGTTTGTTGTGACACTTTATTTTCCTTAGTTCACTCTTGCCACACACACACACACACACACACACACACACACACACACACACACACACACACACACACACACACACACACACACACAGAGAGAGAGAGAGAGACACACACACACACACAGACACAGACACACACACACACACACTGTAAGGATTATTGTATCATGTACCCATGCCTTGTTTTGTTATGATATCTTACCAAAGCATAACAAATGAGCAGTTGCTCACTAATGCTATCATAAAGGGCAGGGAAGCTGCCAAAGCAAGCTCTGGTGACAATATCATCTTCAAAGAGAAATTGTGAGAAACATATCCCTTTAAAATGTATAAATATGGTGCATATGTGGAATGGAAATAGGTAATCTGTGTGAAGCTACACAGTTCTGCCATTCATCAGAACATGATGCACTCCCCTCAGTGCAACAGGGATGATCCTCTCTGTGCATCTAGACAGGTTAAAACCCAGTTGTTGCTATCATACTGTCAAGATGCATAATGATGAAATCATATCTATGTGGTTTCATTGCATTCTTCACCATGTCTTATTGCCTTATTTTCTTGTAACAAAATAAATATCTTTAACAATATGCTATAGTGACCTGATATCCACACTTCTTCCTCAACTGGAGTAGCCTATGCTATGCCAGGGGATCGGCTGTTAAGCTGATTTTTGGCACTAGTGTTCGTCCTTGGCAGAATAGCCCAGTTTAAGATGTCAGTTTAATCTCAGTGGAGAGCATTACACTGACACAGACACATATGGCATTACAGTGTTTTCCCTCATGTATCTAATTCAAAGAAATGCCAAGTCGCATATCAGTGCTGCTAGCATCGTGCCTGATAGTGCCATTGCAGCCTATTCCCTGCACATCCAGGTGGTAAGGAGGTCCTAGTCCAAGAGCAACACAGGCATTTCTGCCATGGCCAAGAGGGACCATATGTCTCTGCTGTCTGTCCCGCCTCCGTTCCAGTCTGCCAGGCCTCTGCCACATATGGGGTTTAATGCCATTAAGCACGAGGTTCATGACCTCAAAGGCGGTTCTGTCTTCGCTTGTACGGGTAATGAATCTAGCTATGTGTCAGCAGTTGCCCACCTGACACGAACACTATAATGTCTAAAGGCAGGTTCTCAGGATGGTGGTATTCACCAAAGACCTATACCTACTTCAGACGGATAAGTGGGACTGATTGATTGTTTTAATTAATGCATTAACCGTCACAATGGTCTGCTGTGGGCTACAAAACCAGCAGTAAGTAGTGCTGCTGCCAGTAACTGTCATACGCTACCAAACAAGAATGTACACACACACCCAAGGTGTTTTCCCCTGCTTAATGGCAAATGATAAAGGAGCATTGACAAATCAATTTAACCTTGCAACACTAGCTAACGTTACAGTGCAAGATGTTTACTTGCTGAAATTAAATATAACAGTAGACTAACATTACATCTGGTCAGCTAATTATACCAGTAGCAGTACTATAGATAGCTAAAATTACAGCATGACCACTTGGATCATCTTAGATGACATGTAGTCGTAGATGGTGGATAAAGTAATATAGTTCACTCAGGCCGTTTGGGGCAGTGGTTTGGTTTGGGTAATATGGCTTCCTCCTCTACCTCTGGTCGAGTTCAGTGTTGTTTCCGCCTACTGTTACCATGGAAACGCGCTGCCCAATCAAAAGTACTGTAGTAAGGCCCTTCGACTCAGTAACCAATTTAATCGCGCCTTGTTCTAAAGTTAGCTAGTTTGAAACGCAAGGTATGCGATTTGAAACTGTCAAATTCAACAAATTACAAACAAACAAACCGCAAGACGAAGCCAGTTCGAGATACTCTAAAAAGCAGTAATTGAATAACGTTATCTAGCTACTTCTGAAAATGATGACATGATACAAGACAATTGTTTTAAAGCTGCGGTGTGTATTTTCGCGCTAGCTAGGTTACTAACGTTAACTTTTGTTAGCTAGCTAAATCATGTCGATCAGTTGAACATAGTTTAGCAGTCTGCTGCCACTCATTACAAGTTGATCCAATCTATCGTTGTTGTTTTTTTCGAGTCAATCATCTGCTCTTTGAAAATTTGTTTGGTGAAATAATCACTGGAAATATAGCCTAAACTTTGTGCCATCACCTGACGAATCACCAAAATAGATTTTGTAGGACGGCCTTGCGAGACTCCCCCTGCCGTAGCTACCTTATAAGCTCGACCTGTCCACTTATAGGAAAAATCTTTGAATAAAGTATAATAGTTATCTAGTTTTTTTTTTTTTTTTTTACATGTTAATTAACTATTTAGTATTTGTCATCATGCTATCTGACTTCATCAGCACGGGACTATTCCAAGTGCTGTTCCTAGTAAAATAACCTATTCTTTGTATTTTAATCTTTCCTCAGATGAAGGGGATTCGAGCAGTCCAGTTCTACCAGGGGACTGGTATCGGGGCAGCTCGGTCTCATCTGAGCTGCAGGTAACAAAGCACTTCCTTTTACAGATTTGTGGAGAGGTCTTCAAAAAGATAAATACAATTCTTCATGTAAACAAAACTCATCAGTTGACTGTTTTGAGTGATCATTTGAAGTTGCAATGGAGACATGCAGTATCTATGCAGAACTTTATTCAGGATTCAATGTGTCTTACTCTTCTTTCATTATGGCCAGGATGAATATGAAGAACTTCTCCACCATGCAGTAGTCAGTCCTAAGTATGAGCCGCAGCCCAGTGCTCAACTGCAGCTTCTGAACGCATCTCAACTGTCTGCAGATGAACGGAGTTCCCGTGGAAACAATGACGCTAGGCCCTAACACTCAGCAGGTACAGTGGGCTGCTGCTCAACCACACACACTCGTTACACTAAGCCATTCTGACAGACACACAGCTTGAGGCCCTCCACATTGCTTCCTTCAAATGATCAACCGTCATAAAGGATTTGGCTTTCAAGAAATGATCCTCTCTGTCGTAGTTATTTTTTTACCCCAGACCCACATAGACTCGAATGCACCAAGTCCAACAAGCTGATAAATGTTCCATGTGTATTTCACAAGCACCCAGACACTTGACATGGAGAAATGAACAGCTTGAAGATAGCCAATACTGTCCCAAAACACAGACTGAAAGGCACGTTAATCATATAACTGACAATATCAGACCATAAATGACAGGTGTGTATTGTATTGTATTTAAACATTTTTATTATGGATCCCCATTAGCTGTTGCCAAAGCAGCAGCTACTCTTCCTGGGGTCCAGCAAAATGAAGGCAGTTTATACTATTTTAAAAACATTACAATACATGGCTCCTACTCCACCACTAACACATATCTACAGTACTAAATCCATGTGTATGTATAGTGCGTATGTTATCGTATGTGTGTGTGTATGCATGTGTCTGTGCCAATGTTTGTGTTGCTTCACAGTCCCCGCTGTTCCATTAGGTGTTTTTTTAATCTGTTTTTTAAATCTAATTTTACTGCTTGCGTCAGTTACTTGATGTGGAATATAGTTCCATGTAGTCATGGCTCTGTGTAGTACTGTGTGCCTCCCATAGTCTGTTCTGGACTTGGGGACTGTGAAGAGACCTCTGGTGGCATGTCTTGTGGGGTATGCATGGTTGTCCGAGCTGTGTACCAGTAGTTTAGACAGACAGCTCGGTGCATTCAACATGTCAATACCTCTCATAAATACAAGTAGGGATGAAGTCAATCTCTCCTCCACTTTCAGCCAGGAGATTGACATGCATATTATTATTATTATTAGCTCTCTGTGTACATCCAAGGGCCTGCCGTGCTGCCCTGTTCTGAGCCAATTGCAATTTTCCTAAGTCCTTTTTTGTGGCACCTGACCACACGACTGAAAGGTTGTCAAGGTGCGACAAAACTAGGGACTGTAGGACCTGCCTTGTTGATAGTGTTGTTAAGGCAGAGCATCGCTTTATTATAGACAGACTTCTCCCCATCTTAGTTACAAACTGCATCAATATGTTTTGACTATGACAGTTTACAATCTAGGGTTACTCCAAGCAGTTTAGTCATCTCAACTTGCTCAATTTCCACATTATTTATTACAAGATTTAGTTGTCTGAGGTACTCTATTTAATATCAGAAGAACCATTCATTCTCTGTTACCTACCACAAGCAAGCTTAAACCAAGCTTACACCCGGTCTCAGTCTTTTCTCCAGACCGTGGCATTCTTAGTTGTGTTGTAGAGCTTAAACTGTCATGGAGTAGTGCCCTGGGATGTAAAAAGCAGGCAGGATTTTGTGCGCTTGATTTGTAATGATATGCTGGCATCATGCCCAAACTGATCTTTAGAGTGCTTTTTTTTCTTCCTTCTTCTGGATTTAATTAAGATATTGACATAAATGCATTCCTGGATGAGGAACCAGAGTCTTACTTAGCATTCTTATGGTCACACTTAGTCTCGCTCTGTTTCTTTCTCTCTCCGGCTCTCTCTGCCTCCCAGGCTCAGTTTCTGAAGCTGGGAGATGTTCTAGCAGGGGGTTGGGGTAAGCAGCAAAGGGCTTCCCTTGTTATAGTAGAGCTCAGGGCGCACTAACACACGTCTGAGGGTAATCACACACAGCCAAAGTAGACAGCTATATGCTTACTATTTAGTTCAATAAAACGCATTATAAAGACCATGAGACTGAACAGGCTTTAGGATATATAAAACTATAATATACTATTTTGATGCTCCCAGAGTTCTAATCAAACATTATTTTTTATCACTGTGGGTCTTTATCAGGTTTGTGTGCAGAAAATAAAGCCAATCTCTTTACATCCAGGTAATGAAAAGATGGCCGGTAGGTCGTCTGCGGTCTCAGACAGACTGCAGACGCTGTTTGAGAGGTGCAGACACAGCAGCCCAGACCACCTGGTCACCGTGGTGACTGAGATATTTATCTCTGAGAACATGAACAAGATGGAGAACATCCTAGACACCTGGAGCGACAGCCTCTAGGTTAGCCTGCCCTGCTTCTTTATTGTCTATTTATTCAATGTCTGGAGATAGATTTTTAGCTTGGAGATGAACATAATATATTCTCAGTTATGAGAATAGACTTATGAGGCTGTGTTCTACAAATGTATTGTATTGGCCCGTTGGGCCTTATCAGATGTTTCCTGACTGATCAGGAATTCCTCATCTGATTCTTGATTTGTCATTTCTGCTACAGTATACACTAGCGTTCATTTTTGGTCCATTAAAATAACATAAAATTGATCAGAAATACAGTGTAGACATTGTTGATGTTGTAAATGACTATTGTAGCTGGAAACGGCAGATTAAAAAAAAAATTATATATATATATTGAATATCTACATAGGCGTACAGAGGCCCATTATCAGCAAGTACATTAGGTTCTAGTTTGAGAAACAGACACCACACAAGTCCTCAACTGGCAGCTTCATTAAATAGTACCCACAAATCACCAGTCTCACCGTAAACAGCGAAGAGGTGACTCCGGGATGCTGGTCTTCTAGCCACAGCTGCAAAGAAAAAGCCATATCTCAGACTGGCCAATAAAAAGAAAAGATTAAGATGGGCAAAAGGACACAGACACTGGACAGAGGAACTCTGCCTAGAAGGCCAGCATCCCAGAGTCGCCTCTTCACTGTTGACGTTGAGACTGGTGTTTTGCGGGTACTATTTAATGAAGCTGCCAGTTGAGGACTTGAGGCGTCTGTTTCTTAAACTGTGACAATTACAGTATTTAATACATCTTTCACTAAATATCTGAAAAGTAGAAAATCAAAGTTGTTTCTTGTTAATTTGTGGGTTTGAATCCTGCGTAGTTAAGTCTTTCTAAACATTTCTCCTCCTGTCCCTGGTCTATCCTGCTTTCCCCCGTGTCCCCTCCCTTCTCTCCAGGCCCATAGTGCCCGGCTGGCAGAGCAGCACTACAGTCTGCAGCTGAAGAGGAAGGTGTGGGCAGGCTGGCATGCCCTGGTCCAGGGGAGGTGGAAGGTGTGCCGCGCCCGGGCAGAGGAGGTCTATGTGCACCTGTCAGCTGACTACGAGGACAAGAGGGCGGAGGTAAGAGCTGCACACACTACACACACAGGTTGCTGCATACAGTAGGGCTATACAGTTCTAACCATGGAAAAAGTGATCATATGTAATTCTAACACTGAAATGTGAATTTATTGTTTTTGTTGGGTGTTCTGTACTACAATAAGACAATTTACCCAGAGTTTCACATGAGCACAGAACAGAAGCTAGTTTCACTAACTGGACAACAGAGACTGAATAAACATTGTCTTATAGAAATAGTTGTCACTCACCATACTGCACAGTTCTGCAGACCTGACAGCTTTTTAAATGGCAAATACACATTTTTGAAGGTTTGTCTGTAAACCAGGTTTTGTGGAGAGGTTAATAACATTGCTTTAGTGCAGCAGTTATTCATCAATCGCAGTGAGTGAGCTTGATTGACTAAACATGTAATTGATGGAGGCTGAAAGCCCAGTGAAAGAGAGGAGCTAGAGCAGTGATTGAGCCATAGACATGTAGTAAAGCAGTCCAAGTAGAAAGGGAGGGAGGGCGATATTGGAATGGAAGAGAGGAATTGAATAGGCTAGAGTTATTGGCAGTACCATAGACGTGAAGAGAAAGAATGGAGCTAGAGCAGAACACAGGCCTAGCAGAGTGAGGGTGAGAGATGGTTATTACTGTGAGAGAAGAGAGGAAATGGAGCATAGACATTGCAGAGAGACTGTGGTCAGTTAAGAGTTAGTGATTTGAAACATGCTTCCCTTTAACCTTTATTCCTCAGTAGCAATCTAGCCTCTCCTCATGTTTTCCACAATGTTACCTTTGAATTTTAATTACAGTACGGTTAACAACGATGATACATTAATTAATCCCTCTCTCTCCTCCTTCCCCACACACTCTTTCTCGTCCCTCTTCTCTCCTTCCCTCTCTCCCGGTGAGTAGCATGTGGCAGCGGTGGATGCGGCCCAGGCTGAGATCCAGAGCTTGTGGGCAGAGGGAGCGTTATGAGGAGTCCATGAAGAAGGCTTTTATGAGGGGTGTGTGTCCTCAACATGGAGGGCCCCCGCATGTTCCACACTGGAAAGGGACGCATGACCTGCACGGTTAGTAACACACACGGCTCTGTCAAGAAACTTCTGTTCCTGACATTTTCATTCATAGAATAGATTCTTTAAAAAAGAAGTGTATAATACTACCTTTCCTAGTCCATATGAGCTGATCAACCCATACATGGTTTATTAGCCTATGCTACCTACAGTAACAGACACTAGTTGTCCAATAGAGTGCAGTCTGCTACTATTGACACTTTGACAGTATAGATTTATGTGGAGAGGGGGACGTTTTTCTTTCCTCTGGCTCATTCATTCATTGGATGGCGTGATGATGCTAAATCTTTGAATGTGCTGAGTGAGTGGTGCTCTTTGTGGAGGTTGTAACCTTGGTCTGGTGTTGACTGATGGGCAAAGACTTTTTCTGATTGTGTGTGCATGCGTGTTTGTGTGTGGTCATCGTGCGTATGCATGTATATGAGATTGTAGGGTTCAGCTTAAAGTAAAAGAGTATTAGTGTTTCTTGTTGCTGTTTCATTTATCTGTGTAATAATTGAACTTTGTAGGTTGTTTTAGGGGGGGACCTGGAATGTCATACAGTCATTTGTCTCATTTTACAACTGACAATGTGATTTATGTTGGTAAGATTTGATCGTCATCTTTGACCTGTCCAGTCATTAAGCTGACTTCAGGACATAAACCTGTGTACACATTATATGACTGATCTTATTGGTCTTCCCTCCACAGATGCTCCGCCCCTCCAGCACAATCCTGGCTCAGGCTCATTGGCTCGCCGCCTCTGTTCGGTTCAGCCTACTCCACTTTGACCCCCCTGTACCATCGTCCCAGAGTGACAGAGATGGTGAGAATCTCACACCCTGGTTACAGTGCATGCAACAGTTTTCACTATTACGGATCAGGTTCTGCCATCATTAAACATAGTCACATTTCCTGCCGTTGTATTTATTCTTTCTCAAGGCTTAACATTTTCTCATTAACAGTATTTCATATGGGTGTAATTGTCACTACACAATACTGACTCCTCAAACACACCCTATGTGATACATTGGATAGGCCTGTTATATTTACAGTGGATCAGTTTGTCTAATTTCTTCATCTCCTCTATGTATGGGCTTCTACGATCACTCTTAACATCTGCCCACTCACTCGCTCTCCCTCCCTCAGGTGGGTTCCAGGGCAGAGGTGTTCCACAGCA